>NC_045428.1:385092511-385407763 GCF_902635505.1 Sarcophilus harrisii
TTTTTCCATATGAATTTGTTGTTATTTTTCTAGGTATTAAAATAGTTTTTGGGAGTTGATTGGTATAGGCTAAATAAATGATTAGTTTAGGTAATATTGTATCTTTATTATATTTGTTCCTATCAAGAGATTTAATATTTTTTATAATTGGTTAGTCAGAACTTAATTTTTGTGGAAGTGGTCTGTAATTTTGCTTATAAAGTTTCTGATTTTCCCTTGGCAGATAGATTTAAATATTTTATATTATCAGTAGTTACTTAAATGGATTTTCGTAACTTGATGTTGGATTTTTTAGTGATATATAAGAATGTGATGACCAAGATTAGAAGGGAAAATAAATGAAAAATATTTTTAGTCAAAGGTTCTATAAAGGTATTTAAAATATATAGAATTAATTTTATTAAATAAGATTGTCCAATTGAAAATGGTTAAGGATATGAAGAATTTTGGGATGAAGAAATTGAAATATTTTAGTCATATAAAGAGGTCATCATTATTAATAGAATCAATTAAGAAATTTAAGATAATTTACAATGTAGATTGGCTAAGATGACAGGAAAATAATGATGATTGTATAAGGATGGGAAAATGGGACTTAATTTTGTTGGTGGAGTTTGAAGAATCAAATTTTTGGAGAGAGTTGAATATGTCAAAAAGTTATAAATGATATTTGATCAAGCAGTGTTACTCTGGGATTATATCCAAAGAGTTATAAAAGAGGGGACCTTATTGCAAGAATGTTTGTTCCCCTTTTGTAGTGGCTAAAATGGAAATTGAATGGATGTCCAGTTGGAGAATGTTGAATAAATTGTGGTATAGAATTATGGAATATTACTGTTTAAGAAATGACCAACAGGATAATTTCAAGAAAGGTGGAGACTTAATGAATGATGTTGGAAATGAGAGAACCAGGAATAATTATATTTAAAATATATATAACTATTTTGATGGATAGGCCTTCCAACAAGATCAACCAAATTCATTTCTATGGAATAATGAATGAACTAGCTATGAAAAGAATTCTGGAGATGACAAAACCATTAATTGAATTTTAATCCCTTATTTATGCATACCTGATTTTGATTTCTTCAAAGTAATTTACAATAATTAGAGTCTGATTTTTTTACAAAAATAATGTTTTTCATGTATACTTTTGTGTATCTAAGTTATATTTAATATATTTAAATCTACTGGTCATCTCTGCATTTAGGGAGGGTTGGGGTAAGATGAAAATTGAACAGAGGTTTGGCAATTGAATGTGTAAATTACCATGTATATATCTGTAAATAAAAGGTATTAAATAAAAATAAAAAATAAAAAGAATGTGAGACTTATTGGGTTTATTTATAAACAAATTTTGTAAAGTTGTGATTATTTCTAAACTTTTTGCAGAATTCTGGGGTTTCTAAGTATACTATCATGTATCGGAAAGAGTGATATTTGCTTTCATTGCATTCTTATTCCTTTAATCTTTCAGTTTATTGCATTGCTAGGTTTCTAATACAATATTAAATAGTAAGGTGATAGTGGGCAACCTTGTTTCACCAGATCTATTGGAATGGCTGAAGTTTGTTCATTAATATGATGTTACTGATGGTTTTAAATAGATGCGCTGATTATTTTAAGGAAAGTCCATTTATTCCCTATACTCTCAAGTGTTTTTAATAGGAATGGATGTTTGGATTTTATCAATGCTCGATCTATTGAGATGATCAATGTTTTGTTAATTTGTTTAACATTGGCAATTATATTGATGTTTTCTATATTGAACCAGCCCTGCATTCCTGGTATAAACTTACTTGTCATAGTTTATTATCTTGGAGATGATTTTCTGTAGTCTTTTTGCTAATATCTTATTTAGGATTTTAGATCATTTCAATTGGAGTTGGTCTATAACTTTTTCTGTTTTCAGCCTACCTGGTTTGGTATTTACCATGTCTGTGTCATAGAAGAATTTGGTGGACTCTTCATTTCCTATTTTACAAATAATTTATATAGCATTGGGCCAATTGTTCTTAAATGTTTGGTAAATTACATGTAAATCCATCTGGTCCTGGGGATTTTTTTTTCTTAGGGAGTTGTTTAAAGCCTGTTCTATTTCTTTTCTGAAATGGGATATTCAAGAATTTACTTCCTCTCTGTTAGTCTGGGAGTCTGTATTTGGAGTAGTCATCCATTTCACTCAGGTTATCAAATTTATTGGCATAAAGTTGAGCAAAATAACTCTTATTATTTCTTAATTTCTTTCATTGGGAAAGTTCTCCTTTTCATTTTAAGACCTAATTTCATTTTCTCCTCCTTTTTTCTAATCAGATTTACCAAAGGTTATCTATTTTATTGGCTTTTTCATAGTACCAACTCTTAGTTTTATTAATTAGTTAATGTTTTTTTTACTTTCAATATTTTTAATTTCTCCTTTGAATTTTAGAATTTCCAATTTAGTATTTGATTGGGGGTTTAATTTGGTCTTTTTAGTTTTTTAGTTGCAAGCCCAATTCATTAATCTTTTCTTTCTCTGTTTTATTCAAGTAAGCTCCTAGTATAAAATTCCTCTTATTACGCTTTGTGATCCTAAAATTTTGGTATGATGTCTCGTCATTGTCATTATCTTGAGTGAAATTATTAATCGTATCTATAATTTGCGTTCACCAATCATTCTTAAGATGAGATTGTTTAGTTCCAATTACTTTTGGTCTATTTCCTAACTTTTTTTGAATGTAGTTTTATGTCAATATGATCTGAAAAGAAAGATTTACTATTTCTGCTTTTCTTGCATTTAATTTTGAGGTCTTTATGTCCTAATTTATGGTCAATTTTTGAATAGGTTCCATGAACTGCTGAGAAGAAAGTATATTCCTTCTATCTTATTCAATTTTCCAGATATTCAAATACCTAATTTTTCTAATATTCTATTTTACTTTTAATTTCTTTTTATTTGTTTTGTGGTTTTGATTTGTCTAATTCTGAGAGTTAGGGTTGAGATCTCCTACTATTACAGTTTGTTGTCTATTTCTTCTTGAACTCTCTTAATTCTCCTTTAGGAAGTTGAGGCCATACCATTGGGCATATATTTTAATATATTGCTTCGTTGTTTATGTTACCTTTAGTAGGGATGTGTTACCTTCCTTATCTCTTTTAATTAGATCAATTTTTTACCTTGCGATCTGAAAAGGATGGTAGCTTTTTTTGCCTTCACCTGAAGCATAATAGATTTTGCTCAGCCTTTACCTTTACTCTTATGATCCCCTCTTTAAATGTGTTTCTTGTAAACAATTATTGTAGGTTCTGACTTTGATCCAGTCTGCTATCTGCCTCCCTTTTTATGGGGAGTTCATCCCATTCAATTTACGGTTAGAATTACTAAATCTGTATTTCTGCCATCCTAATTCCCCAGATTTGTGCTTTTTACTTATTCTTGCCTCCCCCAACCTTTTCCCTCTTTTTAAATTATGTCCCTTTTGTCCAGATATTATCTTTCTTTATATCCCTCTCCCCTTTGAATCTTTTTCTTCTTATTACTTTTTCTTTTTCTTTCCTTCCTCCATTTTTCATGAAATTTCTCTAAAACAATGTCAATTATTTTTTTCTTTGACTAACTCTGATGGAGTAAGATCACAATGTTCCTCCCTTCTAATTCCTAGATATGAGTAAGTTTTACCTTTTGTGGGATTTTGTTTCTTTTTATTCCTTTCTATTTATTCTGCCATCATCCCTTTTTTATGTCATCTTTCTTTTTATGTTTTCAGTACATCAATTTTTATGTTTCTTTTTGTATATCCACAACAGAAATCAATTCTCAGGTTATTTTTCCTTTTTTCTGCATCTTTTGGTTTTTCTGGAGATAAATTGTTTTCATTTTCTTTGTTTTTCTTAGACTGATTTTTGTTTTCATTAAATTTGTCATCTTTTTGAAGAAAATTGTTTTTAGTTGTTTTTTATTTTCTGATTTCGTTTTTGCTAGTTTTCGATTTTTCATATTCAGCCTTTCTTTCTTTATGTAAGAAGATCTTTGGGTGATCCAATTTGGACCTCTATTTAAATGTTTTTTTTGGTCTTGTAAAATTTTTCCTTTCTGAAGTTTTGAATTTTTCCACACAATTTTAGGTTTTTTTTTTATTTTTTCAGGAAGGTGTTCGATGAAATTCTTTTCAATTCCTTTTTCCTTTTGATTCTTTAACTGGGCTTCTGTTTTGATGATTTTTAAATGGTCTAGGCTTTTTTTTATATGTTTTCTAAAAGGCAATTTCTGATTATTTCCTAGGTCTTTTTCAAGTCTGGTTTTTTGGCATTAATAATTATGGTTTTTTTTGTATTTTTTTGTTTTGCTTGATGTTCTTGCGCCTCAATGAATTTAGTTTTAATTGTTAGTTCTAATTTTAAAGGAAGTATTTTCTTCATTGCTTTTTTTACTGTTTCTGTATGCTTGAGTTTTGAATGATTGTTTTTTTGGTCTGGATTTTTTTCCTTTCACCAACTTTTTATTGAATTATTTCTTTTTCCAATTCCCGGAACTACTTTCTTGAGTGTTCGCCTTTCCAATTCAACCCTTTTCTTGAGTCTTTGTTTTCAATTCCCAAATCTACTTTCTAAGTTGAATTCTTATTTTTTCATTGTATTCAAGTTGTTGCTTTCTTTAAGGTTCCTTCTGATTTCCCTCTTTTGGCTTTAAGGGAAATTATTTCTGTGCATTTTTGCGTTTGGCTTTGGTTGTTGCTTTTTTTGCAAGAAGCTGTCGATGTTTTTTCATTTTTATTTGTTTTGCCTTTGGGTTTTAGAAGGGGTAATTTCCGAAGAGGAAATATGTGTTTCCCTCATATTCACTCCCGGTTAATTATAAACTTTCTTATCCCCTAAACGGGTAAAACCCCCACCTCTTATTTTTAACCACAGCCTGACAGACCAAATCTCCCGCTGTCTTACTCATGAAATCCACCTGATAAGGTACCCTTTCAATCCCAAGAAAGATTTTCCTGTGCGAGACTTTTATCTTTAAAGGCCCTGCTCGGATTGGGAAAGTTGATTTCTTACTGAGTTGTTTCTTTTATCTTTACGAATTGTAGTAGTCAAGACTATTTTTGAGGCTCGATATAATATTGATAAAGAGGGTAAGAGAAGAGCTTAGAAAGTCGCGTGTGTCTTCTCCGCCATCTTGGCTCCTAATTTTATATTCTTAAAATATTCTTAATTCTTAAAGTTCTTAAAACTTTATATTCTTAAAAAGAAGTAACAAATAATCTCTACTCTTTGTTTCCTTGGTTTTCTATCTTATAATATTCACCTTGATAATGTATTCACAAAATTTGTGACATTTCCATTTTCATAGCTGCTGAGGTTATTTTCATTATGAGAGTAAATGGTTTCAGTTTATTTCTTGGTACCTTAAAGGCATGAGACATGAGAGATCATCAAAATGTTGACTTTTAATTTTCTTTGTGGTGCATATAAATATATCCATTGCTTTGCATTCCTCACAATTCCATTTTAAATTCAGGAAGTCCAAAAGAGAAGTAAATGGGAATAATATAATTTATTCAACATAGTACCTTTTGAAGGAAAATGCAAATATGTTCATTAAGATCCAGAAGAGAAGCCTCAGTATTTCAGGGCCTTTGAGGTACATTTTTCCCTAATTTTATTGGATGGCTCTCTGGGAGGGAGGAAGATTCTGTCAATAATTATAAAGATGTAAGAAACAGAAGATATCAATAAAAACTTGTTTCAAAAATAGAAATCTCACCATAAGAGAAAGTCATTCATTATCTTTTCTCCTCCATACTTCTGCCTTCCTGTTATTCTGTACCTATTCCTCTTCTTTCTAATAAAACTGACAGAAAATTTACAATTTCATATATAAATATTTTATTCAGATGAATAGAAATTAAGAACCTAATGTGAAATTCATGATGATATTCAGCAAGAAGGGGATTTAATCATATGTGTAATTGTGTGACAAACAGTTGTTTCTTACTCAGTAACTTGGGGGTCTTTATAAAATTACCTGTAAGAGATTGAGTTTTTATCAATTTCAAATGGATTTCATAAAGCTTGTTGAAACTGGAATTTTAAATAGGTTTTAGGCAGTCTAAAATAGTTTAGCCTAAGCATTAGGAATAATCCTTAAAAGAAATAATTAGATGAGATATTGTCCCTGTATAGTAATAATGTTGAAACAGATCTAGGTGAATCGTTGATGTTACAGTTTATCTTCTACAACAGGGGAGACATTCCTAAATATTTTCTTCATCATTTTCAAAGTAATTTTTCTCCTTATTATCTATTGGGAGGTATAAACCCTGTAATTCTCAGAAGTGAAATTATATTCAACCATCTCATTAGGGGAGAAGGAAATGAACTTGGGGGAAAATATATAAGACTAAGACAAAGACATTTCGCTATTGATTAAAGTGACATGGAATTGAGGTGCATCATTCCTGAGAAAGCTATTATTGTTTGTTCACAGATTCACAAGGTCTCCTGCAGTGTCAGGTAAAATTTTCTTTCTGATTAGAGTCTGTCTCTTAGATTTTCATTCCCTAAGAGCAGAAACTCAATCATTATGCATTCTGCAGACCAGTAGTTTTCAAAACATTTGGATCTGTGGACCACTTCTTACTTTAATGGTTCAAAGAGCTTTGATTTCAATGATGTTCATGCTGCCTTACTTGTTATAGATTGCAACCTGTTTGGCACTTCAGAGATGAAATTCCAGAGTTGCTATAGTTGAAAAATTTATTATCCTGTGAACAACCTAGTACTGAACGTTTATGAAATGTGTTAGGTTTGGATTAATATATACAAAGAAAAGCAAAAACAAAAACAAAAACAAACAAAAAAAATAATAATCCATACACTGAAAAAAAAGTAAATGGAGAAAAATAACACACATACAAAGATTAGTACACATAAGATATATATATAGAGAGAGAGAGTAAAAAAGGGTGACTATAAATATCTATTACTAGCTAGTGGCCAAGTATGACCTCCTGCAGAAGGTAGAGTTTAAGTTCGATCTTGAAGCAAGATGTAAATTCTAAGAAGTAGATATGATAAGGTAGAACATTCCAGGCATACATATAGTTATATAGATGAGAGATGATGTGGAGGAAAATATTACAAGACTTAAAATAATCCAAGAAAACTCTAAAGTACTTATGATGAAATATGTTACCTAGCTCCAGAGAAAGAACTGAGGGAGTTTGAATACATATCAATCATACTTTTAAAAAATTATTATTTTTGGTCTGCATTTTATTTTGCTATATGGCTAATATGGAAAAGTTTTCCATGACCATACATGTATAATCTATCTAAAATTCTTTGCCTTCTCAAGGAAGAGGAAGGAAAAGAAGCAAAAACATCTAGTCCTCAATTTAAAAAAAATCAATGTTAAATTTTTCTTTACATGTAATTAAGAAAAATGAAAAAAAAATAACATCATTTTTCTCAAATAGAATGGTAGGTTGGATTTTTGTAAAAATCCAACCTACCATTCTCTTTGAGAAGAGATATAGTTTTGCTTTCATACATATACCCAAACACTTAGCATTGTGCTTAGAACATAGCAATTTTTGTGAATTGATAATTTTTGATGCCTACCTCATAAATAATCCACTTTTCCCCTTGTTTATTTAAATTTTGGGCATAGCTGATAAAATTCAACTAACTTTAGAAAATTAGAAATTGAAAAGACACTTTCTTAAATGATTTAATTTATTTGATAAATCACAGCATTGAACTTTGGGTTATAAACATGATAAGTAAATAAGTAAATAAACATGATAGCTCAATATGCTGTCAATCTGTCAGGAACAGGTCATTATTAGGTTAAATCTATTTGCCAAAGCTTTCCTCAGCTCATTATCCTTAGTACACATTTATTGTTTTATGAATTCCTGAACCTGTATCATGCAGTGACATTGCATATGAACTCTTCACCGAGACTGTTAAGACTATAGTTCCCCAGTGGCATGTTGCTTTTGAAAGTTGTCTGTCAAAATATAATTAAATATCTTTCTAATATGACCTTAATATCTCTTGTGTCGCTTTCCCTTTTTTATGATTGCTACTCCATCTCTGTCAAGAACAGGAGAAAGTATGGCAATGTGGGAGATGCTTTCTATCTGATTCAATCCTTTTCAAAAGCTAATAATGGAATGATAAAATGACAGTTTGAACTATTTTAGCTGAATTTACTAGAATAGATGTTGGATTGCTGTGAAATCTCTAACCATTGCCTGCTCTAAAGTTTTTATTGTGAAGTCTGTAAAGAAATACTAGGATTTCATAGATAATTATAGACATAATGATTTTGAATGTAAGGCAGCAGGTAAACATATAAAAATAATGTAAAAGTGAGAATATAAATACATTTTAAAATAATTGTTAAGAGGTAGCAATAACATAGCCCAAATTCCCAGATATAAGCACAAGGGTAAGAGGAAAAGAAAAAGTGAACCAGAGAGCCAAAGAAGGAGAAAGGGAAGTGAGCAAGAGATAGAGACAGAGACAGAGAACAAAGCAGCAGAATATGTCCAACTTAAAAAAAAAAAACAACTATAACTTACTTAAAAATAAATAATGTTAGTCAAGAAATATTAATAACTCACTAAAGATAAACTCAAAATAATATTGATAGGACTCAAGGAAAAAATTTATTAATGGAAATCCCTTGCTTTTGGGTATGTCAATAAAATATAGTAAAAGTGTCATAATCTACCAAATGAGGCTACAATGTACATAATGAAGATCAAAAATTGTATCCAAAAATTCATAATCTAAACAAACAAAATTCAGAACAGAACTTTAAATGAGAAAGATGATTTAAAAAAATATAAAAAATGAGAATTATATAAATTCAAGACAAATTTCCTGAATAGATTTTAATAAGAATAAAAATTATGTGGACGATAAGAATGGGGATAATAATGACTGAAGAAGTATAAACTTATTATTTTAATAGTTTACTTTTTCTAATTACATGAAAAATACTTTGTTACATTCATTTTATTTTTTAATTGGCAGATTATCTTTTTTCCTCTCTTCCCTCCACTGTCATTGAGAAAGTAAGCACTTTGACATAGGCTATATACATTGAGTCATGTGAAACATTTTTGCCTACAAATGTGAAAGAAGACAAAAACCAAAAAAGATTAAAAAAAGAAAAGAAAAAAATATGCATCACTATACATCCAGACTTCATCAGTTCTAACTCTTAATGTGGAGAACATTTTTCATCATTAAGTATTTTGGAATAGTTAATCATTGTATATATAATAATGTTATAATTCAGTTAATCATTGTATTACTGAAATTAGCTAAGATACTCAGAGTTGATCATCATATAATATTGCTGCTAACATGTACAAAGTTTTCCTGGTTAATCACACTTCACCTCCCAGTTTATTTATTTTTTCCTTTGTTAGAGCATCCTCCTTCTGACATTTCTAGCTCAGTAATACTCAATCATAATCAACATACAACAACCAGTCATTCTAGAATTGATAAGCATCCTCTCATTTTCTGATTGTCAACATAAAAAAGTTGACATCCTTCTCTCTTCATACATATATAAAAATATATGTGTGCATGTGTGTGTGTGTGTGTGTATAGGCATATATGAACATGCATACATATACACACCATACATACATATGTAAGTGTATTTGTGTGTGCATATATGTACTTGTATTGTGTTCTTTTCAGCAGTTCATGGAACCCTTTACTGATATTCTTTTAAATTTGTTGTAGTTCTATATTTATTTAAGAAATTAAGAGAAACTTGCTGTAATTCTCCTGCCCACCACTACCCTGTTGTCTGATTTCCTTCTATAGTGTCTCTATTGCTTTTGTTTATGCAAAAACTCTTTAATGTAATTTAGATGCTATACCATTTGATACTTATCTGTTTCTATGAGATTTATTATCGTGATACTGTTAAGGAAAAAAAGATAGTCTATTTTTGTTATTTCTTTATCTGAGATATGATTGCTTTCCCCTTTTAAATTTCGGTTAATGTATAACAAGTACTTCTCCTGTCCTATGTCTCTCTGCTTTAAATGTGTTTCTGTTAACAATTCATTATACTGTTCTGAAATTATTCTACACTCTGATACCTACTTCAATCTGTTGATGAGTTAATCTATTCACATTGACAGTTATAATTACTATTTTTTTTTATTCTCTGCTATTCTATTCCCCCATTCATCATTTTTTGTCTTTTTTTTCCATTCACTTCGTTCTTCCTCAAGTTTTTCTTCTGAACAATACCTCCATTAATTTATCTTCCTTTCCATTACCCTTTATTTTTCTTATTTCCTTCCCTTCTTAGTTCACATTAGGGTAAGATAGAGTTCTATAATCAAGTGGGTATTCATAATATTCCTTCTTTAAGCCAATTCTAATGAGAGTAAGATCAAATTGCTTCTGAACTCTATCAATGTTCCCCTCCAAAATAAATGTTTTCCTACCCCTTATATATGTGAAAAATTATCCCATTCAAACTCTCCCTCCCCCTTCTCCCAGCAGATAAATCATTGTATTGCCTCAATTTTTTTTATAGCATCAGCTCATACCTGGTGTCCTCTTTGTACATGCTTTGTAACTTCCCTACTAATAATAAAGTGCTTAGGATTTACAATTATCTTCTTCTCCTATAGAAATGTAAACAATTTAATCTTATTAAATCTCTTATGATTTCTCTTTCCTATTTAGCGTTTTAAGCTTCTTTTGAGTCTTGCATTTTAAACTGAAAATTTTTATTCAGCTCTGTTCTTTTCATCAGTAATGAGTGAACTCTATTTGAATAAATATCATATCATTCATGGAGGATTATAATCTGTTTTGTTGTATAGGTGATTATTGACTGTAAACCCAGCTCTCTCTCTTTGTGGAATATCTTTTGCTTGTGGTTTGACCAAGAAAATATAATAAAATGACAATAATACCTAAATCAATCTCCTTATTTAATGCCATTTCAATCAAACTTCCAATAAACAATTTTACAGATCTATAAAAATAATAGCATAGTTCATCTGGAAGAATAAAAGTTCAATAATTTCAAGTGAATTAACAACCAAAAAAATGCCAGTGATGGTGTCCTAGCTGTGCCAAAGCTAAAACTATATTATAAAGCAGCAGTCATCAAAATCATTAGGTACTGGCTAAGAAATAGTGTACCCAATTAGTAGAACAGGTTAGATTCACAGGACAAAATAGTCAATAACAATGCCAATATAGTGTTTCAGAAACCCAAAGACCTCAGCTTTTGTGATAAGAACTCACCATTTGACAAAAACTGCTAGGAAAATTGGAACCTAGCATGGCAGTAATTAGTATTTACCTACACCAAACAATGTATACCAAGATAAGTCTGACATGGATTTATAATATAGGCATAAAGAGTGATATTATAAGCAAATTAGAAGAACATAGAATACTTTAGCTTTTAGATCTGTGGAAAAGGAAGGAATTTGTGACTAAAGAAGAACTGAAATTCATTATTGAACACCAAATAGATCATTTTGATTATATTAAGTTGAAAAGTTGAAAACTAATGCAGACAAAATTAGAAGCGAAACAATAAACTGGAAAAACAAAATTTTTACATTCTGATAAATTCCTCATTTCTAATAGAGAACTGACACAATTTTATAAGAATTTAAGTCCTTTTCCAATTGATAAATGATGAAAGGATATGAACAGACAATTTTCAGAAGAAGAAACTAAAACCATTTCAAATCACATGAGAAGGTGCTCTAAATCACTACTGATCAGAGAAATGCAAATTATGACAACTCTGAGTTAACAACACAACTCTCAGATTGGCAAAGATGATGGGAAAAGATAGTGATGAATGTTGGAGGAGACATGAGAAAACTAGGATACTAATATATTGTCAGTAGAATTGTGAACTGATTCAGCCATTTTGGAGAGCAATTTAGAACTATGCTCAAAAAATTGTCAAACTGTGCATCCAGCAGTGTTTTTTACTGGGTGTATATCCCAAAGAGAGTTTAAAGGAGGGAAAGGGACCCATATGTGCATAAATTTGTGGCAGCCCTTTTGATAGTGGCAAGAAACTAGAAATTGAGTGGATATCCATCAGTTGCAGAATGGTTGAATAAGCTATAGAATATCATTGTTATGGAATATTATTGTGCTATAAGAAATGGTCAGCAGGATGATTTTAGAAAGGACTGGAGAAACTTATATGAACTGATGCTAAGTGAAATGAGCAGAACCAGGAGAACATTGTATACAGCAACAGTAATATTATATGATGATCAGGTTTTTTGAACATGACTCTTTTTAGCAATGACATAATTGAGACCAATTCCAATGATCTTGTGATGAAGAGAGCCATCTATATCCAAAGAGAGGACTGTGGAAACTGAGTGCGACTAACAACATAACATTCTCACTCTTTTTGTGGTTGTTCACTTGCATTTTGTTTTCTTATTCATTTTCTTTTGTTTTTGATCTGATTTTTCTTGTGCAACATAATTGTATAAATGTATTCTTTATATATTGTATTTAACATATATTTTAACATGTATAACATATACTGGATTGCTTGCTATCTAGGGGAGGAGGTAGGAGGAAAGGAAAGGAAAATTTAAAACACAAGTCCATTCAAGGGACATTGTTGAAAATTATCTGTATATATGTTTTGAAAATAAAATAAATAAATTTATATACCTGAATTCAAATCTAACATTTCTTATCTGCATTACCCTGGGCAAGTCACTTAATCCTAATTGTCTAAATATAAATTAAAAAAGATCCATGTCTCCATTGATAAATGATAAAAAGATATGATCTGTGCAAAACTGAATATAACTTCATGCATATCCTTTGACCTAACAATACCACTACTAGATATGAATACCAAAAGAGATTATGAAAAAGGGCCTATATGTACAAAAATATTTCTAGCAGCTCTCTTCTCAGAACAAAAAGTTGGAAATTGAGGAGTTGCCCATCAACTAAGGCATGGCTAAATAAATTGTAGTCTGTGATTGTCATGGAATATTGTTATTATATGGAAACTGATAAGTAGTATGCTCTCAGAAACAAAACAAAACAAAACAAAAAAACTGAAAAGTCTTCCATGAACTTAAGTAAAGTGAAAAGTATTTTATACTGTATAATAGCAATGTTCTTTGCTATTTTCAGTGAAACAGTGATTCACAACTACGATGAAGGACTTATAATGAAAAATCCTATTCATTTCCAGAGGAGAAATTAATTGTGTCTAAAATAAAGATTGAATCATTCTCTCTCCGTCTCCCTCTTCTTCTCTCCTTCTCTATCTTGCTCTGTCTCTCTCACTTTTTCTCTCTGTCTCTGTCTCTCTCTTTCTCTTCCCATTTCTCTTCCCCTTTCTCTCCCTCTCAGTCTCTCCCTATTGCTTAAATTACATTTTTGTTGAGAGTTTTTTTTTTATTATTAGGAGATGAGATCTATTTTGTAACAACATGATTTTTAAGGAAATGTTTTTGTAACTTCATGGGTGTTTTCTTAATGTTGGAAGGAGGAGGGGAATAAGAAAAAATCTGGAACCCAAAGTTAAAAAAATGGAAAATTTGCTATAAATCTAAGTTGAGGAAACTTAAAAAAATAAAAAAAAATTAGACCAAAAAAAGTTAGGTGCACAAAAGAGCCTACAATATGTGTGTATATGTATGTGTATATACATATACACACATGCATATATATATATATATACACATAAATACACATATATACATACACACATACACACACACATAGATATATACATCTTTATATATGTATGTATCCTTATCAAGGAGGGGCAGGTGATAGAGGGAGGGAAGGAAGATATGAGGGAGAGAATTTGGAACTCAAAATTATAAAATGTGAGAGTCGAAAATTGTTTTATATGTAAGTGAAAAAATAAAAGAAGATTCTATAATTATTTCCCTATCTGTTAATTTCAGTGTCTGCCGGAACAATTTATAGCTACAGATGAATTTATTCAATGACATATCTTCTATGGCAACAGGTGGTATGATGAACTATGTGTCCTTATTTAAATATGTTTGCATGATAGATTAGTCAGTTTCTATAAATAAATTATATATGGAATTGATTTGGGTCTTACACATATACTTACTATAAAACATTTACTCCTAAAAAGTAAGTTTAGATACCATCTGGAAGAAAATTATACAGTGATATATGAAGTTTAAAGTGGAAGGAAGTTTAAATCACATTATAAACTCAAGCGTTTAAAATCAGTGATGCTCAGAAATAAGATATTAAAAAAGCCAATTGACTAAAATGATGTTTTGTGCTTTAATTAAAATAGGTCAATATTTCTTGAGTGGTGGATTTTATACTCTTCACTAATAAATTAAGTTTGAGTTTTTTTGTTAAATGATAACATTTTATACAGAGTTATAAATATAACTATAATATAGGTTATTGCTCTGGAAGAAATTTAATATCACTGATGCTAAGCTTCAATAGTATTAACTTGAATAAACTAGATAAGTGACTTTGTCCTTCTGGGCATCAGTTTTTTTTTCATCTCTAAAGTGAGGATGTTGAATTAGGTAATAACTAAGGAAATTATAGAACTGTCAAATACAAAAAATTGGATCGAACTTTAGAGTTTATCTACTCCAAACACTAAGGAATGAAAATATGAAACTTGACTATAACATTTATCTTTCATTCTAAATAGTGTAAAATATTCTTGAAAATTCCCATGGATAGAAATTATACTTAACAGTAGGCCACTGCATTTTTGGACAACTCTCATTTCAGGAAATGTCTTATATGATAGTCCAGTGATTTCCCCAACCATCAATTGTCACTTCAATTGGTCGTAGTTCTAACCCAGGGACTAAGACAATAGAATTATATGATAAACTGGTAGAATGTGGGTTTATTAGAGTATAGTATTGGATTATTTTGTTTTGGTAGTCCAAGCACCCACCATAAATTCTGGTACAGAGCAGGTGCTTAATAAGCTTGTTGAATTGAATTGTAATTTTAAACATTTAGTAACTACTCTCATATTCCTTCTAAATCTTCCCTCCCATATGGCAAATATTTTCAGGTTTTTAAATTGATACCTCTTTTGGTTTTCAGTTCCATTATTATTCTTTATACCCTTCTCTTAACTGACTCTAAGCATATACTGTGATCTAATATCTAGGATTACCTTATCAGCACAGTTAAAGTAGTTGATATAGCATCACATCGTTTGATTTTAATAAGTCCATACTAGCTCTTAGTGATCATCTTACTCTTTATAAGTGCTCTCAAACTGTATCTTTAATAACCTGTTCTAAAATTTGCTAGGAACAGACATCAAACTTGCTTATATTTCATTATTTCCATTTTTTGAAAACTAGCATGGCATTTTACCATCTTGAAAGAGACATCTTTTCAGAAAAGTTCTTTTTATTTTTTAATCCCTTAACATCTTCTTTCTTAAAACCTCAAGACCATTATTGATTTATTCACTTTGTGAGAACAATCAAATATAACTCAGCTTTTACCATTCATTGTCTTGTCATACCCAGTAATTTGCCATATGTTGAAATGTGTTAAAAGAAAATTAAGGGTGAAAAGAGACTGAGTTTCTCCCCTAACACAATCACAGTGTATGAAAACAGACAGAACTTGTTTATGAATTTATCAGATGTTATACAGAAGTTACTTTGAATGATGAGCAACTATTATTCCAGAAGTCATAAGATACCCTCAGCAAGATCAATCTGTGTGTGTGTGTGTGTGTGTGTGTGTGTGTGTGGTTAGCAAATTTTCATCATTCTTCCACTCAAAATGTGGGTTCATTTTCAACATGAAAAGTGGAATGGCTATTTTAGGCTGCAATGTGCTAAAATCTGAAAATCTGCTGGCAGTCTCATGGGTGCCTGCCTTTCATTCAGGGTAAGAGTAGCACTATATATGTGGTCAAAAAAATGTAGCTTTATCAGAGTATACAGACTCCTAATTTTTAGAATCAGACTAATTTTGTTTTTCCAATTCTTAAAAATGCAATTTCTAGTGGATTCACAATCCCATATTTTCAGAATAGTAATATGTCCCATATGCAACTATAGATTGTGAATTTTAACAAAAAATATGGTTTATTCCAAAAAAGTAAGCAGTGACAAACAACCTAAGATTAGTACAATAGTTTATGAAGAAGTGAGATCACTGATCTATCAAAGAATATATCTTATGATCTAGTAATTTTCATATATATATTATTTTCAAACCATTTGCATTTATTGAGTACTTGTTACTGTACTATGCCTTGGAAATATAAGTATAAAAAATGACTCAATCCTACCTTCAATGGAGGAAACAGATGTACATGCATACACGTACATAAACACATGGGCCAATATAATTACACATATATGTGCATATAATCTATATATTTATGTGAATATATACATATCAGGCATGCAAAATTAGTAAATAAATTTATATTCAATGTGCCTAAATTATAATTAGTTTGGGAAAGAAAACACCAAACAAGTGCAGATATCTGAGGTGGCTTCATCTAGATGATATCTTAGTTTCATGTAAAAGAGAGAGGGGGGGCAGAGACAAGATGGTGGAGAAGGCACATGCTACTTTCTAAGCTCTTCTCTTACCCTCTTTATCAATATTATATCAAGCCTCAAAAATAGTCTTGACTGCTACAATTCATAAAGATAAGAAGTATAACAACTCACCAGCCGAAGAAAATCTGCAGTCTCGCCAAAAAGGTTTGTTCTGGGGCCACTGGGGAGATCAGCTTAGACTGGGAGAGAAATTAGGTTCCAAGGAGAGTCTCAAACAGAAAGTGAAAGCACTGATCTCAGCACAAGCTTGCAGCCCCAACCCACAGTACAGGGCTTTCCCTTGGGGCAGTTGCGAACCTGCACGGCAGTAGGGCACAGCCCAGGTTACCCTTTAATCTGCACAGTGGGGAGCTCGGCTTGGGGCCATAGAGCTTGCACAGGGCCGATTTGCATCAGGCAGAGACCTTGGGGCAGAGTTCCGGGCAGAGTTCCTGTAGAATCGGCAGTCTGCGGTCAGCAGCTAATACCCACAAGAGGCTCTGGCCTGGGGCAGAGACCCCTTAGTCTCTAGCCTAGGGCAATCGCTAACCCACACAGCCATACTTGGCAGTTTGATAGCTCAGCCAGTGCAGAATCCACCTCCTGTTGGGGGAAGGGAAAACTCTCACTCAGAGCACTCCTATACCTCAGAGCTGGAAACCGGTTTACATCTCTCCTGTTCTGCAGAGGAAGCTGGTAACCCCCTTGCCTAGGAGGCATACCCTAAAGGCTTTAAAACATGAATAAAAAGATGAAAAGAACATATCTACAGCTTCTATGCAGAAAAAGAGCAGGTCAGCAAACCTGAAGAGACTAATAGCAAATATGCACCAGACAATACCCCAAAAGGGAATGTCACCTGTCCTCTTTTACATGATGCTCTCATAGAAGAGACCATTAAAAGTCTCAAAAGAGAGTTAGAAGACAAATGGGGAAAGGAAAGAGAAGCCTTACAAGAGAGCAACAACTACCTGACATACGAATTGGAAAAGATAAAAAATTCCCAGGAAGTGCAGGGAAACAAAATTTGTGAATTGGAAAAAATAAAAAAATCTCAGGAAAGTAAGAATTGTGAATTGGAAAAAATAAAGAATTCACTAGAAAAAGAACTCAAGAAAGTAGGATCTGTGAATTGGAAAAAAAATAATTCACTAAAAAAAAAAATTAGTGAAATGGAAAAAAATTCCATCGATCAAAATAATTCACTTAAAAACTCAATTGGACATATGCAGAAAGAAATAAAAAAAGCTAATGAAGAAAATAATTCTTTAAAAATTAGAACTGAACAATAGAAACTAATGATTCATTGAGACAGCAAGAATCAGTCAAGTAAAACCAAAAAAATGACAAACTGGAAAAAACCATGAATTATCTACTTGCAAAAACGACAGACTTGGAAAAGAGATCTAGGAGAGATAATCTGAGGATTATTGGACTTTCCGAAAATTATGATGAAAAAAAGAGCCTAAATACTATTTACAAGAAATCATCAAAGAGAACTGCCCAGATGTAATAGAATCAGAAGGTAAAATAGGCATTGAAAGAATTCATCGAACACCTTCTGAAAGAAACCCTAAAAAAAAAAAAACAAGGAATATTGTGGCCAAATTTCAGAACTACCAGATTAAGGAAAAAATTTTATAACCAGCCAAAAAAAAACAATTTAAATACTGAGGTGCCACAATAAGGATCATCCAAGATATGGCTGCCTCCACACTAAAGGATTGAGCGGCCTGGAATCTGATATTCTGAAAGGCAAAAGAACTTGGGATGCAGCCAAGAATAAACTACCCAGATAAGCTGAGCATTTTCTTCCAGGGAAGAAGATGGATTTTTAATGAAACAAATGAATTCCATTTGTTTCTAAGGAAAAAAACAGAAGTAAACAAAAATTTGATCTCCAACCATAGAACTCAAGAGATGCAGAAAAGGTAAAAATAATTCTTGAGAACTGTATTCCTGTTGTGGATATACAAAATGAATACATGTATAATTTGATTTTACTGATATAACATAAAAAAGAGAAGTAGATATGGAAAAGGAATGATGGCAGAATAAGGTGGGAAGGGGGGATAAAAAGAGGGAAACCACATCCCACAAAGAGGCAAAGGAAACTCATCATATCTGAGGGAATTAGAGAGGGGGAGGAACATTGTGTGAAACTTACTCTCATCAGAGTTGGCTCAAAGAAAAAATAATTGACATTTGTTTTAGAGAAAATTCTCTCTTGCCTCATTAAAAAAGGGGGAGAGAAAAAAGGAAAAGAAAAAGAGTAATAAGGGAAGGAAGATTCAAAGGGGGGGAGGGAGGGATTCTAAAGGGGGTACGCATTGTGATACAAGTGGGGTACATAAGTTCAAAAAGGGGAAAGAGGGTTGGGGGAGGCAAGAAAAAGTAAAGCTTAATCTGGGGTTATTAGGATGGCAGGAAATACAGATTTAGTAATTCTAATTGTTAATGTGAATGGGATGAACTCCCCCATAAAGAGGAGGCAGATAGTAGACTGGATCAAAAGTCAGAACCTTAAAATATGTTGTTTACAAGAAACACATTTAAAGCAGGAAGATACATATAGAGTAAAGGTAAAAGGCTGGAGCAAAATCTATTATGCTTCAGGTGAAGTCAAAAAAGCAGGGGTAGCCATCCTTATCTCAGATCCAGCAAAAGCAAAATTTGATCTAATTAAAAGAGATAAGGAAGGAAACTACATCCTGCTAAAGGGTAGCATAAACAACGAAGTAATATCAATATTAAACATAAATGCACCAAGTGGTACGTCATCCAACTTCCTAAAGGAGAAGTTAAGAGAGTTGCAAGAAGAAATAGACAACAAAACTATAATAGTGGGAGATCTCAACCTTGCACTCTCAGAATTAGACAAATCAAACCACAAAACAAATAAGAAAGAAATTAAAGAAGTAAATAGAATATTCGAAAAATTAGGTATGTTATATCTTTGGAGAAAAATGAATGGAGATAGAAAGTAATATACTTTTTTCTCAGCAGTTCATGGAACCTATTCAAAAATTGACCATATATTAGGTCATAAAGACCTCAAAATTAAATGCAAAAAAGCAGAAATAGTAAATGCTTTCTTTTCTGATTATGATGCAATAAAAACTACATTCAACAAAAAGTTAGGGGGAAATAGACCAAAAAGTCATTGGAAATTAAACAATCTCATCTTAAAGAATGATTGGGTGAAGCAGCAAATTATAAATACAATTAATAATTTCACTCAAGATAATGACAATGATGAAACATACCAAAATTTGTGGGATGCAGCCAAAGCAGTAATAAGAGGGAATTTTATATCCGTAGAGGCTTACTTGAATAAAACAGAGAAAGAAAAGATTAATGAATTGAGCTTGCAACTAAAAAAACTAAAAAAAAAGACCAAATTAAAAACCCCCAGTCAAATACTAAAGTTGAAATTCTAAAATTAAAAGGAGAAATTAAAAATATTGAAAGTAAAAAAAACTATTGAATGAATTAATAAAACTTAAGAGTTGGTTCTATGAAAAAGCCAATAAAATAGATAAGCCTTTGGTAAATCTGATTAGAAAAAGGAGGGAGGAAAATGAAATAAGTATTATTAAAAATGAAAAGGGAGAACATTCCACCAATGAAGAAAAAAATAGAGAAATAATAAGGAGTTATTTTGCTCAACTTTATGCCAATAAATTTGATAACCTAAGTGAAATGGATGACTACCTCCAAAAATATAGACTTCCCAGACTAACAGAGGAGGAAGTAAATTGCTTGAATAGTCCCATTTCAGAAAAAGAAATAGAACAGGCAATTAAACAACTCCCTAAGAAAAAATCCCCAGGACCAGATGGATTTACATGTGAATTTTACCAAACATTTAAAGAACAATTGGCCCCAATGCTATATAAATTATTTGATAAAATAGGGAATGAAGGAGTCCTACCAAATTCCTTCTATGACACAGACATGGTACTGATACCTAAACCAGGTAGGCTGAAAACAGAGAAAGAAAATTATAGACCAATCTCCCTAATGAATATTGATGCTAAAATCTCAAATAAGATATTAGCAAAAAACTACAAAAATCATCTCCAGGATAATACACTGTGATCAAGTAGGATTTATACCAGGAATGCAGGGGTGGTACAATATTAGGAAAACCATCAATATAATTGGCCATATTAATGGCCAAATTATCAAAAACCATATGATCATCTCAATAGATGCAGAAAAAAGCATTTTGTCAAAGCATTTTGACAAAATCCAACATCCATTCCTATTAAAAACACTTGAGAGTATAGGAAAAAATGGACTTTTCCTTAAAATAATCAGCAGCATCTATTTAAAACCATCAGTAAGCATCATATGTAATGGAGAAAAACTGCAACCATTCCTAATAAGATCTGGAGTGAAACAAGGTTGCCCACCATCACTGTTACTATATAATATTGTATTAGAAAAGCTAGTTTTCACAATAAGAGCTGAGAAAGAGATTAAAGGAATAAGAATAGGCAATGAGGAAACCAAATTATCCCTCTTTGCTGATGACATGATGGTATACTTAGAGAACCCCAGAGATTCTACTAAAAAGTTATTAGAAATAATTCACAACTTTAGCAAAATTGCTGGTTATAAAATAAACCCACATAAGTCATCAGCATTCTTATATATCACTAACAAAATCCAACAGTCAGAATTACAAAGAGAAATTCCATTTAAAGTAACTACTGATAATATAAAATATTTAGGAATCTATCTGCCAAGGGAAAATCAGAAACTTTATGAGCAAAATTACAGAACACTTTTCACACAAATTAAGTCTGATCTAACCAATTGGAAAAATATTAAATTCTCTTGGATAGGGTGTGCAAATATAATAAAGATTACAATATTACCTAAACCAATCTATTTTTTTAGCGCTATACCAATCAGACTCCCAAAAAACTATTTTAATGACCTAGAAAAAAAATAACAACAAAATTCATATGGAAAAACAAAAGGTCAAGAATTTCAAGGGAATCAATGAAAAAAAATCAAATAAAGGTGGATTAGCTGTACCAGATCTAAAATTATATTATAGAGCAGCAGTTACCAAAACAATTTGGTATTGGCTAAGGAATCTATTAGTTGATGGGTGGAATAGGTTAGGTTCAAGGAATAAAACAGTCAACAACTATAGCAACCTAGTCTTTGACAAACCCAAAGACCCCAGCTTTTGGGACAAGAACTTACTGTTTGATAAAAATTGCTGGGAAAATTGAAAACTAATATGGCAGAAACTAGGCATTGATCCACACTTAACACTGTACACCAAGATAAAGTCAAAATGGGTTCATGACCTAGGCATAAAGAATGAAATTATTAATAAATTAGAGGAACACAGGATAGTTTACCTCTCAGACCTGTGGAAGGGGAAGGACTTTATGACCAAAGAAGAACTAGAGATCATTACTGATCACAAAATAGAAAATTTCGATTATACCAAACTGAAAAGTTTTTGTACAAACAAAACGAATGCAGACAAGATTAGAAGGGAAGCAATAAACTGGGAAAATATTTTTACACTCAAAAATTCTGATAAAGGCCTTATTTCCAAAATATATAGAAAATTAACTCTAATTTATAAAAAATCAAGCCTTTCTACAATTGAAAAATGGTCAAAGGATATGAAGAGACAATTCTCAGATGAAGAAATGGAAACTATTTCTAGTTATATGAAAAGGTCTCCAATTCATTATTAATCAGTGAAATGCAAATTAAGACAACTCTAAGATACCACTACATACCTGTCAGATTGGCTAAGATGACAGGAAAAAATAATGATGATTGTTGGAGGGGATGTGGGAAAACTGGGACATTGATGCATTGTTGGTGGAGTTGTGAACGAATCCAACCATTCTGGAGAGTAGTTTGGAACTATGCTCAAAAAGTTATCAAATTGTGCATACCCTTTGATCCAGCAGTGTTACTACTAGACTTATATCCCAAAGAGACTATAAAGCAGGGAAAGGGACCTATATGTGCACGAATGCTTGTGGCAGCCCTTTTTGTAGTAGCTAGAAACTGGAAACTGAATGGATGCCCATCAATTGGAGAATGGCTGAATAAATTTTGGTATATGAATATTATGGAATATTATTGTTCTGTAAGAAATGACTAACAGGACGATTTCAGAAAGGCTTGGAGAGACTTACACGAACTGATGCTGAGTGAAATGAGCAGGACCAGGAGATCATTATATACTTCAACAACAATACGATATGATAACCAGTTCTGATGGACCTGGCCATCCTCAGCAATGAGATCAACCAAATCATTTCCAATGGAGCAGTAATGAACTGAACCAGCTATGCCCAGAGAAAGAAATCTGGGAGATAACTAAAAACCATTACATTGAATTCCCAATCCCTATATTTATGCCCACCTGCATTTTTGATTTCCTTCACAAGCTAATTGTACAATATTTCAGAGTCTGATTCTTTTTGTACAGCCAAATAACAGTTTGGTCATGTATACTTATTGTGTATCTAATTTATATTTTAATATATTTAACATCTACTGGTCATCCTGCCATCTGGGGGACGGGGTGGGGGTAAGAGGTGAAAAATTGGAACAAGAGTTTTGGCAATTGTAAATGCTGTAAAGTTACTCATGCATATAACCTGTAAATAAAAGGCTATTAAATAAACTAAATAAATAAATAAAGAGAGAGAGAAAGAGAGAGAGAGAGACTACTCTCCAAGGTAGAAATACAAAGGGGGGATATTTAAGAAATGGGAAATGGACAATTCAAACATAGGGAGACTAGGGATTTAGTTTGAGAATAAAATATATTCTCTATGCACTGAAAAAAAATACATTTGATGAGTCTTCATCTTCCTGTTTTATATCTGTTTTTGAAACACAGAGTTTTCATGTATTAAGATATCTTGTATGATTTCCTTTATACTTGTAGAGAGGGGAGCATTTAATCTGTGCATTTTGTAAAGAAATACAAAGTTAATATACTATAATAATCATTTAGGTTATTGATTTCAATAATTTCCAAATACATAGTTAATGCATATGGATTTATTTTATAAATTTTATGCATGTGTACATATTATATGTGGATGTATTGATATACATGTAAACACATATATACATGCATATATGTATATATTCATTAAATATTTTATAATTACATGCAAACATTTTAATATTTATTTTTAAAATGTTAATCTCAAATTATTTTTTCTTAATCTTCTTCAGTTCTTGAGAAGGTAAACAGTGTGATATCTATTCAAAACATTTTTTTATATTTTGTGACACTATATATGTGACAAAAGATAACATACAAATAAGAAAATAAAGAAAGCTTTCAAAAGTATGTTTCATTTTGCATTCAGAGTTCATCACTTTACTTTCTGGACATGGTTAGCATTGTTCACCATGGGTCCTTGGGAATTGTCTTGGATCACTGTCTTTATCAAAGTAGCTAATTCTTTCAAAATTGATCATGCTTACAATATTGCTGTTACTATTGATAGTGTTCTCATGAACTTCATTTAACTTTGCAGCAGTTCGTACATATCTTTTAGACTTTTCTAAAATGATTTTTCTTGTCATTTCTTATAGAACAACAGTATTATTACCTCAAAATCACATACCACAATTTATGCATCCATTTCCTCATGTATGGGAATCCTGCATGGGCATCCTCTTAATTTACAATTCTCTTTTACAACAAATATTGTGGCTATATTTTTTTCTTTGCACAAATATGCCTTTTTTATCTCTTTGAGATATAGATCTAATAGTACTATTGCTGAGTCAAAGGCTAGTTTTACAATCCTTTGGACATAAGCCCCCAATTTGTTGAGAAGGGCTGGTCCCATTCAAAATTCTACCAAAAGTATATTAATCTCTCACTTTTCCATATACCTTACAAAATCTGTCACTTTAATCTGTATTTTTAAATTTTTGATATTTTATTCTGAACTTAAAAATAAATAAAAAAACATTTCCATAACATAGTAGAATGCTGGGGCGGGGAGGGAGTGGGATATAGTGATGAAAAAGATGATTGCACATGAAATTGCAAATCTATTATGTGAGGCTTGATATTGCTTTTAAATATATAGAAAAAATATCATGAAACTTTCATTTTAATTTTCCTCTTTTTTCCTCTCTCTGCTCTCTTTAAGATGATCACCATGTGACACAAATAGGTATATATATATATATATATATATATATATAAAGTCATTCATACATATGAATTATCTAATTATCTCTCATTATCAGTTTTTTCTCTGGATGCAAAAGTATGGATAGGCAGACAATTTACAAATAAACAAGAGACAGAGACAAGCATAAAGTAAAAATGGCTACAGAAAATGGGTATTTCTTTTTTTTTTAATAATTATAACTGTTTTATTGACAGAACCCAAGCCAGGGTAATTTTTTACAACTTTATCCCTTGCACCCACTTCTGTTCCAATTTTTTCCCTCCCTCTCTCCACACCCTCCCCCAGATAGCAAGCAGTCCTATACATGTTAAATAGGTCACAGTATATCCTAGATATAATATATGTGTGCAGGACCGAACAGTTCTCTTGTTGCACAGGAAAAATTGGATTTAGAAGGTAAAAATAACCTGGGAAGAAAAACAAAAATGCAAACAGTTTACATTCATTTTCCAGTGTTCTTTCTTTGGGTGTAGCTGCTTCTGTCCATCATTGATCAATTGAAGCTGAGTTAGATCTTCTCTTTGTCTAAGAAATCCACTTCCGTCAGAATACATCCTCATGCAGTATCATTGTTGAAGTATATAATGATCTCCTAGTTCTGCTCATTTCACTTAGTATCAGTTTATGTAAGTCTCTCCAAGCCTTTATGCATTCGTCCTGCTGGTCATTTCTTAGAGAACAATGATATTCCATAACATTCATATACCACAATTTACCCAACCATTCTCCAATTGAAGGGCATTCATTCATTTTCCAGTTTCTAGCCTCTACAAACAGGGCTGCCACAAACATTTTGACACATACAGGGAAAATGGGTATTTTCTACATCAAATTTAAAAGGGTTTGTAAAAATATAGCACTTGTAACCAAAATCAAAAGTAAAATGGAAAACTGCAGAAAAGAACATATAGACAATTTTTCAAACAAAGGTATATAAAGAACTTTTGTCAAATCTATAAAAATACAAGTCATTCCACAACTGATAAATTGTCAAAGAATATGAACAGGTAGTTTTCCAATAAAGAAATCAGAACAATTCATAGTCATACGTTTTAACTCATTATTGATTAGAGAAAATCACACGTAAAAAATCAAGATAATTTTATAATTATCAAATTGGCTATAATGATTCAGGGGAAAATGACAAATGTTGGAAGTAACAGGAAAAAAATGGAATGCTAATTGACTGGAACTAAATTGGTCCAAACATTTTGAACCAATCTGGAATAATGTTTAAAGAGATCTTAAACTATCTAATCTCTTTGCACTAACAATATCACTATTAGGCTAGTTTCAAAGATGATTAAGGAAAAATAGAAACAAAAAAATATATTTTTCAAAATATTTATAGCAACTTTATTTGTAAAGGCCAAGAGCTGGAAATTATGGGGATGTCAATCAACTGGACAAGTTGCAGTATATGATTCTGATGGAATACTATTGTGCTAAAAGAAATGATTATCTCAAAAACATGGGTAGACTTTCATGAAATAATGAAAAGTAAAATAAACAAAACTAAGAGAATGCTGTACAGCTTTAGCAATATGGCTTTCAGAACAAACTTAAGGATTTGAATCATTTTATCTACTCTAAATGCCCATGTTAATCAATCTAAAAGGTATAGTGTGATACTCAGAATTGTAGGTATAGGACAATAGGACAATTTGCATTACTCTAAAACTAGTGAGTTAAAGTATTTTTCATGTAACTATAGCTCTGATTTCTTTGAGACCTGCCAGTTTATATTGATTGACCATTTGGGAATGACTTCTATTTTCATAAATTTGACTCTGTTCTCTCATTATTTGCAAATAAAATTTGCCTTTATCATAGATACTTATTGCAAAAATTCCCCCAACCCACTCAATTTTCAGTTTTTCTTTTAATCTGATAAATATTTCATGCTCTGCTAATTTGCTTACACTATCATCTTTGAGATGTAAATAATATACAAATTTTAGCCTTCTCTTTGTATATGGTATGACATGTTGATCTATACCTATTTTTTTCATTCAAGTTTTCCCCAAAATCTCTGTCAAATAATGAGTTTTTATTTCAAAAGCTTGTATTTTTGGGTTTATCATATACTAGATTACTAAAGTCATTTACTATCATTTACTGATCTCATCTCTTTGTTTAACTCTTCCAGAATTTCTTATTGTACTTATGACCAATTACCATTTTTCTTTGAGGCTTTGTTATTTGTTATTTATATTATTTAGGCACGGTTCTCTTTTTCAGGTGTGTATCTTGGTGTTTCCTGACAGTGTAGTGGTTTCAAATGGTCAAATTCTTTTTTTATTATTGTTTATTTTTCAGCTTTCTTGACTTTGATCTTTATGTTAAAGTTAGACTGCTCATTTTAGGGGGAAAAAGCAGTGTTCTGAGGATCAGGTTGTTTCAAAACTACTTCTGGGCAGATTTGCTAGTTTTCATTGCTTCCAAAGTGTTATGACATGGGGACACTGTACTACCTGCTCTCAAAGATTGTACCCTGATTAAATATTCCGTGTTTTTCTGTAGCAACAATCGCTATTTGCCTTGGAACTATGACCAGGACTCTTGCTTAATTCATTATTATTATTATTATTGTTGTTGTTATTGTTGTTATTTTCCCCAGTTACATGAAAAAAATTACGCATGTGAATTTATTTTTATATACTTCCATATGTATCACGTTGGAAGAGAAAAATAAGAACAAAAAGAAAAAAAAAGAAAAAAAAGGTGAAAATAGTATGTGTTGATCTACACTCAGTCTCTCATTCTCTCTTGGGATGCAGAAAATGTTTTACACCCAAAGTTTATTGGGATTGCCTCAGATCACTGAACTGTTTAAAAGAACCAAGTCTATCATAGTTGATCATCACTGTGTTGCTGTATACAATATTTTCCTGGTTCTGCTTGCTTCACTCAGTATCAGTTCATGTGAATCTTTCCAGATCTTTCTAAAATCAGTCTGTTCATCATTTTATAGGACAATAATTTTTATTTTCATATAAAATAATTTCTTCAGCCATTACACAATTGATGGGTAGCTACTCATTTTCCAATTCCTTGCCATCATAAAAAGAGGTGCGACAAACAGTTTTTGTACATGTGAATTCTTTTCCCTCTTTCATGATTTCTCTGGAAAAGAGACCCAGTAATGACACTGCTGCATCAAGAGTTATGCAGAGTTTTATAGCCTTTTGGGCACAGTTCCAAACTGTTCTCCAGAATGGTTAGATCATTTTACAACTTACAAAAACAATGCATTAATGGCCGAGTTTTCCACATCATCCCCAAAATTTATCAGTATACTTTTTCTGGTCATCTTAGCCAATCTGAGAGCTGTGAGGTGGTACCAAATGTTTACCTGCTTACTTTTTACTTATCCCTTGCACCTTTTTATGCCCTGGGACTGCAATCCAGATACAGAATCCCAATCATTGCCAACTTTATACACTGACAGCAAAATGTTTCCTATAATCCGTTTGTGACCAATTGTTTGACTGCATAACTCTTTCTGGAATAAAAAGTCTTCATGCTCTTACTGCTGCTGCTATTGCTGCTGCTTCTGTGGAGTGCCTCCACTTCTTGTGTTGGCACTAAATAGGCTCCACTTAGTGCCACAACCTTCTGTTGACTTCCCAAGTCTTCTTGGTCCTCCAAAATGTTTTATCTGAATATTTATGGTATCTTCATTCTACAATTTGATTTGATAAATTAGTTTAAAGTTGTTTGTATAGGATTGTTGCATGAGTTCAACTGGATTGCCTTTAATTTGACATCTTGGTTCAGGCCCTTTACCAACTTTCTCATCTAAAATGCAAATACCATATCCCTAAATGATGAAGGGTATTACAAAAATGAAGATCGAGAAACATGATCTGTAGGAGACATGATCATTAAATATTGGGTTCTATCTCTCCATTCTCCATTATAGAATTTATCCCTGCTAAGGAAATTGGCCTTGTTTGAGACAGGACAATCCAGAGGTATTGTTGCATAAGAAAAGCTTTCATTTCCTCTTTCAGGGTGACACTGTCCCTTTCCAAATATCTATGCTAATGCTACTCAGAACTCATAAGATTCTGGCATATGGTTAACTCTATCTCCTTAGTTTGACATGCTTATCATTAGAAATGCAAATTCAATTTGTTCTTTTATTTCTTTTCCTCTGGGTATCAGTTAGTTCATAGAGTGGACCCTGTTGAGACTGCAATTAAACATGAAATTCATTCAGCAATCTGTTTGGAAAGCTAGACTATGTTTTATCTTTGAAAATAAACCCAATAACAATGACTGTCTCTCTGCTCTTAGGTGATCAACAACAACCCTCTTTTTCCCCAGATTTAATTTAGTTATTTATAGTGTTGTCCTTCATACTTGAAGATGACACTGTTGATGGCTCAATCTAAGTTAGTAAGACCTCAATAGACGTACAAGTCAGCAGCAGTCCCTGACACAATGCCTGTCCACAATGCGTGTCTTTTGGATAATGACAGCTAAAATTTCCTTCAGGTTTATCTCTCTTCAAGACTTTGCCTCTGAGCATTCTTTGCAGTGCAATGTTATTTAAATCTATTCATTCCCCTGATTTATTTGTGCCAGTACAGTCTATCTCTTGCTATTTTTTTGACCAATAAATGTTCATGCATTTTATTCTAACTTTTTTCCCATGTGTCCCTTCAGCAAATCTTTGGGACATTTAATGGAAAGTATTCCTTTTTCAGTTTACTACATCCTCATCAGTTTGACATGCTTTT
Source organism: Sarcophilus harrisii (assembly GCF_902635505.1). NCBI lineage: Eukaryota > Metazoa > Chordata > Mammalia > Dasyuromorphia > Dasyuridae > Sarcophilus > Sarcophilus harrisii. Next base: position 385,122,071 of record NC_045428.1, read on the forward strand.
GACATTCCTTGTCATTATCATCTGACCAGGCTGGTGCATAGAGAAATGGTGATGAAAATAGTCTAAATATCATTCATTAAAAATACTTCAATACTGAATAGAAAGCATAGCTTGGAGATGACACAGATGCAGCTAGTTCAAGATCTGAATGCAAAAGGCCAAGTCTCAAACCTATTTGTCATATAACTGCCACTACTGATTTGGAGATACTGAATTTTCACTAATGCATGCTTTTCTGTTAATTTTAACTGTACTTGTCATTCAAGTAATATACCTTATTTTTTCTAGTAGTGCATTTTTCTGTCTTTAAATAATAGTGCAGACTGAAGCAAAGTATTCTTGGTACAGTTTTTATCATAAATTTAACAAAGGACTTACCGGTTTGCATTCTTTCCTTGAGTGGACTTGTTCTTACTTCCTTCATGAAGCCATCCTAATAATCATCATGCAAATCATTGTGATAATTACTTAAAACCCTCTTTAGAAGGCAAAATTAGTATTATTTCTCTTTTCTCTTAAACTGAAGATTGGCATGACATTCTACCTACTAATCATTTAGTTAATGTGTAATTTATAAATCACTTAACACAAAAATTCTCCAGGGAGTTTGGCAACAAAAGATACTAGAAAAAAAGAAAGGGATTATATCATTATTTCTAGAGATATGGAAAATGGGTAGAAATTCAAAAACTAAAAAGTGCATGATGTTTGCCCTTCTGGTATTAAGGAGTATTTTAGACTACAAGTGTAGGCTTCTGTCAATCATGGGAGAGAAAGTAAAAGCCATAATCACCTCATCACTTTGTAGCCTATTGGAGAGTATAGCAGTCTCCTTTAAACATGGAATAAGGGTTTCAGTTTCAAAAGAAATAAGAAAAAGAATAAGAATAGCTGGAGGGAAATCCTGACTTTTCCTTATGTGAGTAGAGAGTACAGTTTAACATAGAAGAGAATGAGAATAAAGATCACTAAATAATTTCAGGTAAGTGGAAAAGAGGACAAAGATGGAACTTCAAAATGAGAAATAATCCCCTTCAATTTAAAGTAGTGCTTGTCAAAGAATATGAACAATTTTCACATGATAAAATTAAAGCCATATATTGTGATATAAAAATGTTCTGAATCAAAATAGTTTGGAGTAATGCAAAGTAAATAAACTCTGAGATACCACCTCACATCTTTCAGATTGGCTAAGATGATAGGAAAGGATAATGATAAATGTTGGATGGAATGTGGGAAAACTGGGTCCTTGGTATATTTTTGGTGTAGATGTAAAATGATCCAAACATTCTGGAGAGCAATTTGGAACTATGACTAAAAGGCTATAAAACCGTTCATATTTTTTGATCCAGTAGTGCCACTACTGGGTCTGTACCCTGAGGAAATCATAAAGGAAGGAAAAGGGCCCACATATTTGTAGTGGCTCTAAAATGAGTAAATATTCATCAATTGGGGGATGGCATAATAAGTTATGGTATATAAAAGTAATAGAATATTATTGTTCCATAAAAATGATGAATAAGATGATTTTAGCAGGGCTTGTAAAGGTTGACACAAACTGATAATGAGTGAAACACGTAGAACTGGGAATATATTGTACGTAGTAACAGCAAGATTGTATGATAATCAAGGATGAAAAACTTGATTCTTCTCAGAAGTTCAGTGATCCAAGGCAATTACAATGAACTTTGTATAGAAAACACTATCTGCACCGAGAAAGAAAAGTACAGACATTGAATGTAAATAAACACATGCCATGTTCACTTCTTTTTTTTTTTTCTTTTTATTCTGTTTCTTTTTCCTCATGGTTTTTCCCTTTAATTCTCATTTTTCTCTACCAACATGATTCATACAGAAATGTGTTTTCAAAAAGTTAATATACATGTATAACCAGAAAGATAAAACAATAATGGGAAAAAGTGCATTATACTCCCAGATTTTTTTTTTTAATATCCTTTGAAAAGATATGTTGTTTCTTTTTCTGATATGTCAGCCAAACTAGATGTGAGGTACTATCTCAGGATTGTTTTGTGTTTCTCTAAATCAAGGGTCCTCAAACTATGACCCACAGGCCAGATGCGACGGCTGAGGACATTTATCTCCCTCACCCAGGGCTATGAAGTTTTTTTATTTAAAGGCTCACAAAACAAAGTTTTTGCTTTTACTATAGTCCGGCACTCCAACAGCCTGAGGGACAGTGAACTGGCCCACTATTTAAAAGGGGGCCCCTTATTTAAAAGTTTGAAGACCCCCTGCTCTAAATAATAATGATTTCAATCATTTTATATGACTATAAATAGATTTAATTTCTTTGTTTGAAAACTCCATGTTCATTATCTTTAATGATTTATCAAGTAGGGAATAACTTGTATTCTTATACACTTGATTCAGTTTTCTATAGATTTGAGAAATGAGGCCTTTGTCAAAGAAACTTGCTGTATTTATTAATATAATATTGGTAAGCACCAGTTGATGATGAAGATGGAGTATATTCCCTCTTTACATATTACTGCATGACTTTTAGGAATATAAACATCTAAAACAAGTTTCAGAAAAGGCCATTCATTTTGAGGATGCTTTAAGGATGTCAAATCATTTTACAAACAAGAATCCAATAAGACAAATAGTAACTTATAGTTTATAGATGAGAATAATGAAAGTCAAGGAAGTTAAATGACCTTTCCAAAGGTCATAAAAGAAGTATCAGAGTCAGAATTTGTACTCACATCCCCTTACTTGAAATACTGAACACTAACAAAATGTAACCAAGGAACTTTAGTTCTAAATATAACACTGATTTCCTAGCCAATCAGACAATCAATTTTTTTCCTATGCTCATGTTCTAGTCATAATAATGTCTTCATATTCTCTTACCCTCAAAAGACATTTATGAAATTAGAGAAATTTTAAAATTTGGTGGGATTTTAAAGACATATATTCCAAACTGCCATTCAATGCAGATGGTTCTCTCTGTTATTCTTAAGAACAGTCATCCTGCTCCTGTTCAAATGTACCCAATGATGAAGAGCCTTTTAAATTTGGAGGCAGTCCATTTTCCTTTAAGAAAACAATAATGGGTAAATAGTTCTTTATTAAAAAAAAACCCTAAAATTGGAGTGGAATTTTCCCTTTTCCCTCTCATAAATCTTTTCAAGTCAATCCTTGTTCTAAATAGAAATGCAAATAGTTCTAAATAATTAACTTTAAAATAATTGCACCATAATTTTAGGACATTAGTTCAAATGTGGTTTATATCTGTGACTCTACAATAACTTTAATTTCTGCAGAAAATAAAGAATAACATTTCTACTTTTAGTCACCAAATAGGTGAGTATTCTATTTTTTTCTTAAGGTGATGAACGCTATTGTAAATACTTTCCCTGCTGTCATTTATCTTTGTAAAATATGACCCAATGCTCATGAATAATCATATTTTCTGGATTTTGTCCTTTTGAAAGTGTCATACAGGATTTAAATTAAGATATCTCATGTATGTTGTCAATGTTACTACTTTGAATTCAAAGAGGTTGTACTTGACTCTTGAAGTAACAGGCAGAAAAGGCATTGAAAGTTATAAGAACATATTTTTTTCCTTTTGATCTGATTTTTAAATTTGTTGCAAAGCAAAGTGGAATCTTGAAATATGTTTTAAGAATTGCACCTGCTTAGTTTGTGTCAGATTGTTTGCTGTCTTAGGGAGGGAAGAAGAGAGAGAGGAGAGGGAAAGATATTTGGAACTCAGGATTTTGCAAAAGATGGATGTTGAGAACTATCTTTGCATGTGCTTGGAAAAATAACTGCGGCATTGTCCTTATACAGCAGAATTTATTCAGAGGATTTATAATGAAAAAGATTTTGAAGAAAGACTAGAACACTCTAGAAAGCTCAATTTTGGGGAGGGGGGAGACAAGATGGTGGAGAGGCAACAACTTTTTGTGACCTTCTCTGTCCTTCTCTCAAACCAACAGTAGATTAAATCTCTAAACTGATTTAGGAGTCAAAGAACCCACAAATTTTGGAGTACATCTTTCCAAAAGAAGATACCTTGGAAGAACTTCAGAACAGGTCTGTTTCAAACAGGAAGGGGGACAGCCTGCTGAGCCCAGATTGAAGCACAGGGAGAGTAAGACAAGGAACTGGGGCAGGGAGTCAGAGCTTCTATGGAACTGGGAATCTAAGTTCCCAGTGAGGCTCTGTCCTGGTTTGGCAGATTTACTACAAAAGGCAATTTGTAAACCACTGGGCCCCAGGAGAACCCAGCACCTAGTCACAATTATACAACACCAGAAGTCAAACAACAGAACTGTCACAGAGCAAATTAAAGCAGGTATCATAACTTTTCATAATAAGCAGACCTCAAGCCTTAAAAATGAGCAAAAAATCAAAAAGAACTCTCATCATAGACAGCATTCATGAAGAATGAGAACAGACTTCAAATCCTGGATTTCCTAAAGAAAAATAAACTGCGATGAAGCACTAAAGGGATATATGAGTTGGTCCTCATTTCATAAGGCTTACTTGGAAGATTTCATAAAGGATCTTTAAATAGAGTTAGAAGAAAAATGGGGAAAGGAAGTAAGATCTTTGCAAGAAGGGATGGGAAAAGCATATAACTCCCTAAAAACTGATTAGATGAAATGAAAAAACATATATCTCCGCCAAAATACATAAAAAGATAGCAATTCATTGAAAAACAAAATTTGTGAAATGGAAAAAACACAATGAACAAAACAATTCAATTGGCCAAATACACAGAGATTTAAAAAAAAAAGGTAACTGAAAAAAATACTATACTAAAATTATAATTGAACAAATGGAAATGAATGAGTTAATAAGCTTCAAGATCAGTCAAACAGAGACTTCTGGCCAAGATGGTGGAGAGGAGGGACACATCTGTGGAAGCTCTGTGTTTTCTCTCAGAATTCATTTCATGACAAGCCTCTGAATTAATGCTTGACAGAAAAAAAAAAAACCACAAATAATTACCAAGAGAAGACATCCTTGAAATTCGCCAGGAAAGGTCTGTTTTTGCTCAAGGGCATGGATGGTTTTAGATCAGGCACAGGCTGAGGGCAGGCAGTGGCACCAAGAGTGTGGCAAGCAGCTCATACTGAGCATACTGGAGGGGGGTGGGTTATGATCTCAGCCGTCTCTGCAGGGAAACCTTTGCTACATTACTGGCTACTTTACCTTGGCAGCAAGCCAGTAGACAAGCTGAGAAGCTAAAAACACAAGGGGTGAAGATATAACCATGAACAGCTAGAGTCTCTCAGAACCTGGCCACCCATCCCCCACAGTGTCTCAGCACAATCTCAGAGTCTCAGAGTGCAGGTGCAGCACAGCCATTGTTGTCCTGCTAGTGCCTCACTGCTGTCTGTAGAGGAAGCTTGGTAACACCCCCCCCCAAAAAAAAAAAAGAGCATATTCCATTTGTTTTGTTTTTTTTTCTTTGCTAGTTTGTCTTTCATTCTTCTCTGACAAAATGAGCAAAACATTTAAATGGACATTAACCATTAATGACTTCTATATGGATAGAGAGCAGACTCTAAACCCTGAGGAGACTAAAAACAGACTGTCCCCAGATGAATCCCCAAAGGAGGATATCATCTGATCCTCAGCACAGATGAATCTCATAGAAAAAATTAAAAAGGCTTTCATAGGAGAGCTAGAAGAAAAATGAGAAAAGGAAAGGGAGGCTTGGCAAGAGAGTCTGGAGAAGTCATCCCACTCATTTCAAATCCTTGAAAAATAGAATTAGTGAATTGGAAACAGAAAATAGCTATCTAAAAAATAAAATTGGTGAAATGGAAAAAAAAATCCATAGAACAAAACAACTCACTTAAAAACTCAATTGAACAATTAGAAAAAGATATAAAAAAAGGTGAGTGAAGAAAAAACTTCATTGAAAAACAGAATTGAATGACTCGAGGAGACAATGAGAATCAGTCAAGCAAAACCAAAAAAATGAAACAATGGAAAAAATGTCAAATACCTTCTTAGGAAAACAACAGACCTGAAAAATCGATCTAGGAGATACAATTTGAGAATTATTGGACTCCCAGAAAAATATGATGAAAAAAAGAGCCTGGATACTATTTTCCAGGAAATTATCAAAGAGAACTGCCCAGAAGTCATAGAAACAGAGGATAAAATAGACATTGAAAGAATTCATCAATCCCCTACTGAAAGGAATCCTAAAATCAAAACACCAAGAAATATAGTGGCCAAACGCCAGAACTATCAGATGAAGGAAAAAATTCTGCAAGTGGCTAGAAAAAAAACAATTCAAATATAGAAGAACCACAATAAGGATTACCCAGGATCTAGCAGTGTCCACATTAAAGGATCAGAGGACCTGGAATATGATATTCCAAAAGGCTAAGGAACTTGCTATGCAACCAAAAATAACTTACCCAGACAGAATGAACATCTTTTTTCCAGGGAAGAAGATGGACATTCAACAAAATAAGCAAATTTCACCTATTTTGGATGAAAAAACAAGAACTTAACAAAAAGTTTGATCTGCAAATATAGAATTCAAGACAAACTTAAAAAGGTAAAAAGAAACCTTGGGAACTATATTTGTGGTATAAAGATATATAAAGAATACATGTATACCTTTTTCTAGAAAATAGAAGTGGAAAAGAAATTGTACCAGAAAAAGGGTAAAGTCAGGGTAACACATCTCATGAAAAGGCAAAGGAAACTTATTATATCTGAGAGAAAGCATGGGGGTGGATGAATACAGTGGGTATTTTACTGCCATCAGAATTAGCTTAAAGAGAAAAAATTTTAGACATATTCGATTATGGTGAAACTCCTCCCAACTCATTGAAAAGTGGGAAGGGAAAAGGGAAAAGGGAAGGAATAAGCTAAACTGAAGGGAATACAGAAACTGTGAAGAAAAGGAATAAGATAGGCAAAAGAACTTGGAATGCAGCCAAGAATAAACTACCCATCCAAGCTGAGCATTTTCTTCCAGGGAAGAAGATGAACGTTTAATGAAACAGATGAATTCCATTGTTTCTGAGGAACAAACCAGAACTAAACAAAAAAGTTTATCTCCAACCATAGGACTCAAGAGATGCATAAAAGGTAAAAGGAACTCTTTACAACTGTGTTTCTGTTGTGGATATACAAAAAGACTACATATAAAATTTAATTTTACTGATATAACATAAAAAGGGAAGTAGAAATGGAAAAGGGATAATGTTAGAAAAGGGGGAAAAGGGGGACAAAAAGAGGGAAATTACATCCCATGAAGAGGTAAAGGAAACTTATTATATCCGAAGGAATTTAGACAGGGGAAGGAACATTGTGTAAATCTTACTCTTATTAGAGTTGGCTCAAAGAGAAAATAACTGACATAGTTGTTTTGCAGAAAATCTTCTCTCACTTCATTAAAAAGTGGGAGAGGAAAAAGGAAAAGGAAAAGTGTAATAAGGGAAGGTACAAGAAAGGAGAAAAGATTCAAAGGAGAGAGGGAGGGATCCTAAAGAGAGTGAGTGGCATGATCGAAGTGGGGCACATAAGTTTAAAATTGGGAAAGAGGGTTGGGGGGCAAATAAAAGAAAAGGATAATCCAGGCATAATAAGATGTCAGGAAATACAGAATTAGTAATTTTAACCGTAAATGTGAATGGGATGAAATCTCCCATAAAGCAGAGGCAAATAGTAGACTGGATCAAAAGTCAGAACTCAACAATATGTTGTTTAGAGGAAACACATTTAAAGCAGGGAGATACCTAAACCAAGTAGGCTGAAAACAAAGAAAGAAAATTATAGACCAATCTCCCTAATGAATATTGATGCCAAAATCTTAAATAAGATATTAGCAAAAAGACTACAGAAAATCATCCCCAGGATAATACACCATGACCAAATAGGATTTATATCAGGAATGCAGGGCTGGTTTAATATTACACAAACTATCAGTATAATTGGCCATATTAATAACCAAATTAACTAAAACCATATGATCATCTCAATAGATGCAGAAAAAGTATTTGATAAAATCCAACATCCATTCTTTAAAAACACTTGAGAGTATAGGAATAAATGGACTTTTCCTTAAAATAATCAGTAGCAAATATTTAAAACCATCAGTAAGCATCATATGTAATGGGGAAAAACTGCAACCATTACGAATAAGATCAGGAGTGAAACAAGGTTGCCCACTATCACTGTTACTATTCAATACTGTATTAGAAATGCTAACTTTGGCATTAAGAGCTGAGAAAGAGATTTAAAGGAATAAGAATAGGCATTAAGGAAACCAAATTATCACTCTTTGCTTTGATATGATGGTATACTTAGAGAACCCCAGAGATTCTGCTAAAAAGTTATTAGAAATAATCCACAAATTTAGCAAAGTTGCAGGATACAAAATCAACCCACATAAGTCATCAGCATTCATATATATCACTAACAAAACCCAACAGTCACAGTTACAAAGAGAAATTCAATTTAAAGTAACTACTGATAATATAAAATACTTAGGAATCTATATGCCAAGGGAAAATCAGAAACTTTATGAGCAAAACTACAAACCACTTTCCACACAAATTAAGTCTGATCTAACCAATTGGAAAAATATTAAATGCTCTTGGGTAGGGTGAGCAAATATAATAAAGATGACAATACTACCTAAACTAATCTATTTTTTTTTTACCGCTCTACCCATAAGACTCCCAAAAAACTATTTTAATGACCTTGAAAAAATAACAACAAAGTTCATATGGAAAAACAAAAGGTCAAGAATTTCAATTGAATTAATGAAAAAAAAAATCAAACAAAGGTGGCCTACCTGTACCAGATCTAAAATTATATTAGAAAGCAGCAGTTACCAAAACCATTTGGTTTTGGCTAAGAAATAGATTAGTTGATCAGTGGAATAGGTTAGGTTCAAAGGACAAAACAGTCAATAACCTTAATTCTCTAATGTTTGACAAACACAGAGACTTTTGGGATAAGAACTCATTGTTGGCAAAAATTGCTGGGAAAATTGAAAACTAGTATGGCAGAAACTAGGCATCGACCCACACTTAACACTGTACACCAAGATAAGGTTAAAATAGGTTCATGGCCTAGGCATAAAGAATGAGATTATAAATAAATTAGAGGAACACAAGATAGTTTACCTCTCAGACCTATTGAGGAGGAAGGAATTTATGACCAAAGAAGAACTAGAGGTCATTACTGATCACAAAATAGAAAATTTTGATTATATCAAATTGAAAAGTTTTTGTACAAACAAAACTATTGCAGACAAGATTAGAAGGGAAGCAATAAACTGGGAAAGCATTTTTACAGTCAAAGGTTCTGATAAAGGCCTCATTTCCAAAATATAGAGAATTGCCTCTAATTTATAAGAAATCAAGTCATTCTCCAATTGATATGGTCAAAGGATATGAACAGACAATTCTCAGATGATGAAATTGAAACTATTTCTAGCCATATGAAAAGATACTCCATGTCATTATTAATCAAAGAAATGCAAATTAAGACAACTCTGAGATACTACTACACACCTATCAGACTGGCTAGAATGTCAGGGAAAGATGATGTGGAATGTTGGAAGGGATGTGGGAAAACAGGGATATTAATACATTGTTGGTGGAATTGTGAATAAATCTACCCATTCTGGAGAACAATTTGGAACTATGCTCAAAATGTTAGCAAACTGTGACCCAGCAGTGTTACTACTGGCTTATATCTCAAAGAAATGTTAATAAAGGGAAAGGGACCTGTATGTGCAAGAAGGTTTGTGACAGCCCTCTTTGTAGTGGCCAGAAACTGGGAATTGAATAGATGCCCACCAATTGGAGAATGGCTGAATAAATTGTGGTATATGAGTATTATGGAATATTTTTCTTCGGTAAGAAATGACCAACAGGATGATTTCAGAAAGGCCAGGAGAGACTTACACGAACTCATGCTGAGTGAAATGAGCATGGCCAGGAGATCATTATATACTTCAACAACAATATTATATGATGATCTATTTTGATGAACCTGGCCATCTTCAGCAATGAGATGAACCAAATCAGTTCCAATGGAACAGTAATGAACTAAACCAGCTACGCCCAGCGAAAGAACTCTGGGAGATGACTAAAAACCATTACATTGAATTCCCAATCCCTATATTTCTGCCTGCCTACATTTTGGATTTCCTTCACAGGCTAATTTTACAATATTTCAGAATCCAATTCTTTTTGTAAAGCAAAATAATAGTTTAGTCATGTATGCTTATTTTGTATTTAATTTATACTTTAATATATTTAACATGTATTGGTCATCCTGCCATTGAGGGGAGGGGGCTGGGAGAAGGAAGGGAAAAATTGGAACAAAAGGTTTGGTAATTGCCAATTCTGTAAAATTACCCATGCATATAACTTGTAAATAAAAAGCTATTAAAAAAATAAAGTGTTAACTAGGATATCTTTTAGGTGTGGCATTTGGATTTAAGGCTATTATATTTTTATCATTAGAATAAATTGGATATTAATTTTTAAAGGGCAGGTATGAACTTAGTGTTTGCCTTTTATGTTTGTCATTCATCTTTTTATATACTAATAGTGCATTTAATTTTAATGCACCCATTTAGCCTGACAGCTCAATAGAGAATGGATTTTTTGCTTTTTTTAGTAGATTAACAACATAACCACCAAACCATTCAAGATTTATGAGTTTTCTCCTTTTGCATGCCAATTAAGTATATGATACTTTCCTTGAAATAGCTGTACCTATGATGATGATGATTGTAGCTTATGTACTAATTTGATCTATAAATGCAGAAGGACTAAAAAAAAAGTAACTACTGATAGTATAAAATACTTAGGAATCTATCTGCCAAGGGAAAATCAGAAACGTTATTAGCAAAACTACAAAACACTTTCCACACCAATTAAGTCTGATCTAACCAATTGGAAAAATATTAAATGCTGTTGGATAAAGTGAGCAAATATAATAAAGTTGACAATACTACTTAAACTAATCTATTTGTTTAGTGCTATACCAATCAGTCTCCCCCAAAAAACTATTTTAATGATCTGGAAAAAATAACAACAAAGTTCATATGGAAAAACAAAAGGTCAAGAATTTCAAGGGAATTAATGGAAAAAAAAAAAGGCATCAACCCACACTTAACACTGTACACCAAGATAAGTTCAAAATGTGTTCATGACTGAGGCATAAAGAATGAGATTATAAATAATTTAGAGGAACACAAGATAGTTTACCTCTCAGACCTGTGGAAGAGGAAGGAATTTATGACCAAAGAAGAACTAGAGTACAGTAAAAACAAAATGCCTTCAGGTAAAGCCTCAAAGAGAGATACGAACTGGTCTCAAGCTCAGAAGGCTGTCTTGGAAAAGTTCAAACAGGATCTTAATAGGAAGGCAGAAAAATAAAATTAGTGAAATGGAAAAAAAATACACTAAACAAAAGCACTCATTGAAAGTAAAATATGCAAAATGTAAAAGGTGGTAAAAAGCAAAATGAAGGAAATAAATTACCAAAACTCATAATTGGACATACAGAAGGGAATGTCTCAATAAGACATTAAGAATCAAACAAAATAAAAAAAATTAAATTGGGAGAATATGTAAGATAGTATAGAAATTACTTTAGAAATTTGTCTCATGCTAGAGAGTAGTAGCAAGGGAAAGTACAAGGGAAAGTGGGATACAAATAGAAGGGAATGCAGAAGTAGAAGAAGAAATGGATAAGAAAGAGGTGGGTTAAAATAAAGGGAGGACAGATTGAAGGTGGTGGTCAGAAGCATAACATTGTTGAGGAAAGGGTGAAAGAAGAGAAAAAAATGATAATCTGGGAAGATAGGATGGTGGGGAAAATACAAAATAGGTAATATGAACTGTTAATGGGAATCGGTTGAATTCTCTCACAAAAGGGAAAGGAAAAGCAGAGTGGTTTAAAAGCCAGGATCCTACAATATGCTATTTACAAGAAACACATTTAAAGCAGAGTTATACATATAGAGGATAGGTAAAAGACAAGACCAGAATATATTATGGTTTCAGTTGAAATTTTAAAAAAAAGCAGGGATACCAATGCTGATTTCAGATCATGGATGATGAAATAAAATAAATACTAAACAGATATAAAACCAAGTGATATAGCATCTAAATACATACATGAGAATTTAAATGAGTTGCAAGAAGAAAAAGACAACAAAACTACATGAGTAACATCTCTCAACCTCTCCTATCAAAACTAGAAAATCTAAGGACAAAATAAACAAGATAGAAATTAAGAAGGTAAATAGATTTTTTACCAAAGTTAGTGATGATAGGACAAAACTGAATTGGAATAAAAAAGAATATATGTTCTTCTCAGTGGTACATGGTACTTACACAAAAATGAGCACGTATTAGGGCACAAAAACATCACAATCAAATGCAGATAGACAGAAATCATAAATGCCTCCTTTTTAGATCATGATGCAACAAAATTATGTTTAATAAAAAGTCATGGAAAAATAGACCAAAAATTAATTGGAAAGGAAATAATATAATCATATAGAATGAGTCTGTCAAACGACAAATCAGAGAAACAATAGATAATTTCATCCAAGAAGATGACAGTAATGAAACAACAATAACAACACTTGTGGGATGCAGGTAAATCAGTTCTTAGGACAAATTTTATATCTCTAGATGCTCAAATGAATAAAATAAAGGAGAACATCAATGAATGATGTATGCATCTAAAAAATCTATCAAAAGAACAAATTAAAATCACCAATTAAATGTCAAATTAGAAAATTTGAAATTCAAATCAGAAAATTGAAAGAAAACTATTGAACTAATAAATAAAACAGTGTTATAAAAAAAACAAAATGGATACATCCTTGGTTAATCTAATTAAAGAAAGGCAAAAAGGAAAATTAAATTACCAGTACCAAAAATGAAAGAGTAAACATAATACCAATAAAATTGAAATTAAAGAAATAATTAGGAGCTATTTTTCTACTTATATGTCAAAAAATCTAATAATATAAGTGAAAGGATGACTACTTACAAATGTAGATTGCCCCAATTAAGATAAAAGAAAATGAAATAGTTCCTTTTGAGTTCCATTTTAGAAAAAAAAAATTGAACAATCATTAAGTAACTCCCTAAGAAAAAAATCTCCAGGATTAGATGTATTTACAAGTGAATTCTATCAAATATTTAAACAATGAAATCCAATACTATATACACTATTTGGAAAAATAAGGGATGAAGGAGTCCTACCAAATTTCTTTTAGGAAACAGATATGATGCTAATACCAGTAATGGCCAAAACAGAAAAAAAGGTATTTATAGACCAATTTAATTAATGCATATTGGTATACAAATCTCAAATAAAATATTAGCAAAGAAATTACAGCAGCTTTACATGGTAATACACCACAACCAAGTCAGATTTATACCAGGAGTGTAAGGTTTGATTAGTATCAGGAAAATCATCAGCATAATTAGTCGTATCAATAAGCAAAGTAACAGAAACCATATGATTATCTCAATAAATGCAAAAAAAATAGAAAAAAATACAACATATTCCTATTAAAACACTAAAGAGAATAGGAATAAATGGAGTCTTGCTTGAAAATATATGTAGCATCTATCTAAAACTATCAGGAAGCATGAGATATAATGAGGTTGAGATAAAAGTATTTCCAATAAGATCAGGGTAAGATCAGGGATAAAACAAGTTTATCCATTAGCATCTCCTTTATTTCTTATCCAAGCTGTTAGAAATGTTAGCTTTTAAGAATTAGAGAAGAAAAAAAAGTTAAAGAAATTAGATTAGGTAATAAGGAGGAAATTACCACTTTTTGCAGATGATATGATGTTTTATTCAGATATTCCTAACAGAACAAGCCAAAAACAAAACAAACAAACAAAAAAAAACTATTAGAAAGATTTAAAATTTTAGCCAAGTTATGGGATATCAAATAAACCCACATGAATAACTGAGATTCCTGTTATCAAAAAAGTCCAGGAGCAAAAGATAGAAAAATCCCATTTAAAATAATTATAGATAATATAAAATATTTGAAAATATACCTACCAAGAAAAATCCAAGAACTATTTGAACACAATTACAAAACACTTTGCACAAGGAAACTTAGATCTAAACAATTGAAATAATGTTAAGTGCACATGGGTAGGCCAACCTAATATAATAAAAATGCCACTTCTACCTATGTAGTGCCAAACTAACCAAACTAGAAATAATTTAATTTACAGAACTAGAAAAAAAAATAAAATTCATCTGGAAAAAAGTGCAGAATTTCAAAGGAATTAATGGAAAAAAAAAACAAAGGACAGTGGCTTAGCTGTAGCAGATCCCCTAACTCTACTATAAAATGGTGGTAATCAAAATCATTTGTTGCTAGGCAAAAAATAAGAGTTCTGCATCAGTAAAATAAGTTCATGTTCACAACACACATAGTCAATGACTATAGTAACAAATGCCAATTTTTTGGGAACTCTCTAAATGAAAAAGATGGCTGGGAAAACTGGAAAATAGTATAAGATAAACTAGCCATTGACAAGTGTCTAATATTTTATACCCAAATTAGGTCAAAATGGGTTCATAATGTAAAGAATGATATTGTAAACAAATGAGCAGAACAAGGGATAGTTTATATCTCATAGAAAAAAGAAACTTATGGCCAGAGAACTAGAGAATATTATAAAATACACAATGGATAATTTTGATTACATTAAATTAAAAAGTTTTTGCACAAACAAAACAAATACAGCAAAGATTCAAAGAGAAACAGAAAACTGGGGAAATATTTTATAGACAGTTTTTATGATAAATGCCTTATTTCTAAAATGGAGAGAATTGAATCAAATTTATAAGAATATAAATCAATTCCTAATTGATAAATGTTTAAAGGATACAAACAGGCAATTTTTAGATGAAATTAAAGTCAATTCTAGTCATATAAAAATGCTTCAAATTGATTAGAGAAACGTAAATTAAGACAACTCTGAGATACCACCTCACAATTCTCATATTGGCCAAGATTACAGTAAAAGTTAATGATAAATATCGGAGGAGATGTGGGAAAACTGGGACACTAATACATTTGTTGTGAAGCTGTGAAATGATCCAATAATTCTGGAGTGCTACTTGGAATTATGCCTAAAAAGCTATAAGAATGTCTATATTCTTTGATCCAACAGTATCTCTACTGGGTCTGTATGAAAAGATTTCATAAGCTAGGTTAAAGGACCCACATGTGCAAAGATGTTTGTAGCAGTCCTCTTTGTAATGGCAAGCTAGTGGAAAGTGGTTAAATGTCCATTAGTTCAGGAATTGCAGAAATAGTTGTGGTTAAGGATATAATGTAGTATTATTGTTCTATAACAAATGATGAGTAGCCTGACTTCAGAAAAGCCTGGAAAGATTTACAAGAAGTTATGCTAAGTGAAGTCAGCTAAACAGCGTATATATTAAAAACAAGATTATGTAATGATGAAGCATAATACACTTGACTCTTTTCAATAATGAGATAATTCAAAACAATCTCAATAGACTTATGATGGAAACTGCCATCCACATCCAGAGAGGAGACTGAATGTGAATCAAAAGACACTTTTTTTGTTGCTGTTTCTTTGTTTTTTTTTTTTTTTCCTTTTCCATTTTGATCTGATTGATTTGATTTTTGCTGTTTAATATGAAAAATGTGGAAATATATTAGAAAAATTGCACATTTAATCTATTTTAGATTGCTTGTCTTGAGAAATGGGGAAGAAGAAGTAGAAGTAGAAAATTTGTAAGAAAAAGTTTTGCAAAGATGAATGCTGAAAACTATCTTTGAATGTATTTATAAAATAAAATACTATTGAAAATCAAATAAAATTCATTTCCTCTACACAGAAGTTCGGCAATTAACCTGCTGTCTTCTCTTGTTCACAGAAAGTATACTGAAATACAGTCTAATTACAAGTAACAATATCAAGTTCATGCAACTACTATTATTAGCAGTCCATGAGGTAAGAGACTTGAAATAGTTATTGTCATCTATTCCATCTGAAATAGACCTTAAGATTATACATAGCGTGTCTTCTGAATAGTGAAAAAGGTAAGCAGTCAAAAGGGAAAAGTTGATCTACCTTATTTAAATAAAATAAACCACAAGAAGGAATAACTCCTTCAATAACAACAGAAACAACATTCTTTCTCCTAAATTCTTGTCAATATGTAATCTTGTCAGTATACAGTCATACTCATTGAAAGCTAATAAAGATTTGGCTGGTTGTTTATTTGTTTGTTTGTTTTCTTTTTAAGACAAGTATCAAACAACCAATCTGTACTGCCTACAAATACTTATGAGTGCTATCCAAACGAGATAAAATTTTAAGTTGGAAATAATATTATATTTTAAAACTAAATCAACATATGCCTTACATGAATCTTTATATATTTTAGTGGAGCATATTTTTATTTTAGTTTGATAACATTGTTGCTATCAATACATTCATGTACATGCTCATCCCCTATTTGAAAGATGTCTTTCTGTTTCTAGAAAATGACACCTTTCTATCAACTCATCAGATCACTTAGATAGCTAAAATATGTTACAAATTAAATATTATCTCTTATTTATATGATCCTTTACATTTAGATCACTTTCATATTAATTCATTTGACTTTCATAACAGCCTCACAAAAGAGTTAATAAAGTATTAATTTTCATTTCCATTTTTTAGATCTCAGACAGGTTGAGTGATGTGACCAATACAATAATTAGCATTTGATTAACAACTTCAAACTTGGTAATTTTACTATCAGAAATAAACAGGAATAAGAAGTGGGAATAACTGATTTAGGAATTTCTTAAGTAGAAATAGTTGGACACAGATTAAGTTCCATGTCAAAATTCACATTGTTTGCTGCAGCTGCAATACTTGCTGTAACCCTCAGCATCTTAACTGGTAACTCCATATACTAGAAATAACAAATCAACGGCATTCATTATTTATGGATAACAATCCAGATTGGACAGTAAGTATTCACCACAAATACATTCTTTCACACATTTGTAGAAACAGAAGTTATAGAATCCTTTTTAAAAAAAATGATCCTGAAGACAAATGCTACCCAGTAACTTGCTAAAATATGTTTAGAAATATGCATATTTAATTTTTCAGTTATATTATGTTTTCATGCCACCTAATAAATATTGCCAACTTCTTATTTTATTCCTACTATTTTAAAGTAAACTATTTATTTCTAACTATTTGCCCAATGATAACATCTTCAGTCTCAGAGCTTTTAGTACGGTATTGCTAGAAATGACTTTATAATGGTATTAGGAAGAATGTTAGTAACTCTGTTAAAGTTATTTAGGTTGCCTGGAGAATATGCTTTAGACTAAGGGATTATTAAGTATCAAGGAAATTCATAAGTATTTGTTCTGCTGTCAGTATTCAATTATACATAATCTTTCTAAACACAAAGACTCAAAAATGAAAGAAAATAAAATAAATGGGTCAGCTAAAATTAAAGAAGCATTCAATACTTTAAAAACTGGTCACATTTAAAATTTTTGAAACACATCAGAAAAAAATCTAAATAAAAGACCCCTAAACTCACCCACTTTTAAATTGTTTTACAATACAGAACTCTACAAATAAGTTTTTTTTTTTTTTTTAATGCAGACTTATAATAAATGGGACACAGAATTGCTTGTAGACTAAAGGCTGACTTTTAATGAAGATAGATATGGATTCTAGTTTGTTTTCCTTTTTTTGTTTGTTTGATACATGCTACTTTTTAGACCATGTGTTGACCAAGTAATTATCTGTGACTTATGATCAAGTCAATGAATCTCTAAAGGTTTGATTTCTAAAATATAGAGAAATGTGTCAAATTTATAGAAGAATACAACTTATTCCCCAATTGATACATGGTAAAAGGATATGGACATATAATTTTTAAATAACAAAATTAAAGGCATTTATAGTCATATGAAAAATACTGTAAATGACTGTTGATTAGACAAATGCAAATTAAAACAACTCTGAGGTACCACCCTCACACATTTTAAATTGGCTAAGATGACAGGAAAACATAATAATAAAAATTGGAGGGGATGTGGGAAAACTGGAATACTAACATATTATTGATGGAGTTGTGAAATGATCCAAACATTCTGAAGAGCAATACCCGAGGGGCTATAAAACTGCACATATTTTTTTAAGCCAGCAGTACCACTTCTGGGTCTGTATTACAAGGAAATAATAAAGAAGGGGAAAAAACCCACATGCACAAAAATGTTTGTAGCAGCTCTTTTTGTGGTACCAAAGAAATGGAAAATAGGCAGATGTCTGTAATGACTGCACTAGCACCCAGGATACCTCAGAATCAGCTGGAGTCAGGATAAGCAAAATCCTTAGTCTTTATTCTTGGTCTTTAAATTCAGTATTGAACAGGATGGAAGCAGATTCTCCACGACTGCCTTCTCCCTCGTCTACTGCCAAAGTGTGACTCTGGATCATCTTACTCCACCCCCTAGTCCCTCCTGTCATCCTCTGTATACCCCAATCATTGAGCCAGCACAGGATAGTGGAAAATGTATAAATATGCATTTTCCAAGCATATGCCCATAGAGTATTGTCCAATCAGTAATCAGCCTTAAGTACTTGAACTGACTTCAGTGCAACCAACGACTCAAGAGTTTCAGCCCTCTACAGATGTCCATCAATTTAGGAATGGATGAATAATTTGTAGTATATGAAGGTAATGGGATATTCTTGTTCTATAAAAAATAATGAACGAGGTGATTTTAGAAAGATCTGGAAAGATTTATATGAACTGATGCTGAGAGAAGCAAGTAGAACCAAAATGCATTGTACATAGTAAGATCAAGAATGAACAATTATCAACTATGAAAGATTTGGTTCTTCTCAGTGGTTCAGTGATCCAAGGCAATTCCAATAAACATTGGATAGAAAATGTCATCTGCATCCAGAAAAATAACTATGGAGATTGAACATAAGGCAACACATGCTGTATTCATTTATTTTTTCTGTTTTTTTTATCCCGTGGTTTTCCCCCTTTGTTCTGATTTTTCTTATTTGAAAAGATGCATAAAATATGAATTTTAAAAATTAAATTGTTATTTTATTAAAAAGAATCAGTGCATCTCTCAGGAAAGAATGGCTAATTCTCATTCTCCCATGTTCTTCAGCTGAAGTTCCTCATGCTAACTGTTTAGTCTAGATCAAATAACATAACTGTAGCTCAGAACCAGGAGCAATAAATCACCATATGCTTGTAGAGTAGGTAGAAAAAGACTCAAAGGGGAAAGCTTTGTTGTTCCATTATTATTAGTTCTAGTCTTGGGGCAATTAATTCAATACATCAATATCACCTCAAATTTTTCGGGGCCAAATTAGGATTCTATAATTAGAATAAAGTTTTTTCTTTATTTATTATCCATGTCTGGAACTTATCTGTAGTTTGCTGACTGAAAATTCATTATTCAGACGTAGATGGCCTCTCCTAATATAATATCTGGATGTCAACTTAACTTGGAAGAAGGTTTTTGATAATGGCTTCTATGTTCCCAGTTACACTTTTATTTCCTACATTTTTTTTATTTTATATAAACTACCTATATACCTACTTACTATACTAACTGGTGAACTGTTCTGGGAAGCTATAAAAAATGCAATGTCAATACAAGTAAAGAGGAGATGTCATAAGAGTAAATTGGACTATAACTCAAAAAAAATTTAGGAATTGAGGAATTGGATTAGGATTAGATTTAAGAATATAGTGGAAAGAGGATAAACACTGGGAAATACAATTTTAAACTTATCTCTAAATCTCATTACTTGTATGGCATTAGCCTTGATTCTGCTAATGATGCAGTGATTCTAGGATCACTTTCAGCTCTGTGATTCTATTAGGCATTATTAAAAGACTGAAAAAAAGCAGAGCCAAGATGACAGAGAGAACACACTCTCTTTCTGATTTTTTCCTACAACCCTCAGACTAATTAGCACTTCCAACATCTGAATTAGCTCTGGACTGAAGGAATCCACAAATATTGGGAGTGCAACAAATTACCATCAGAAGATACTTTCTAAGATTACCAGAAAAGGTCTGCTTTAATCAGGAATGGAGCGGGGCAGGCCAAACTCAATCAAGCTGAGCACAGAAGCCAGCACAGAAGTGCAGAGTCCTGGGGCAATGCAGACTGCACGGAGGAGGGCAGGTGGTGCAGACTCTGCATGATGGAGAATCTACAAGGAAGAATCTATAGCAGTGTTGGCTACTCTGAACTGGTTGCAAGCCAGTAGACCAGCAGAGAAGTTATAAAACATCCAACACAAACACAAAAGGTAAATAGTGAAGCCCCAAACACCAGAATATCACAGGACCTGGCCATGTCCACCCAATACCAGGAGAGAGTCAGCACTGACCCAGCTCAGCCATCACCACTTATAGAGGAAGCTGCTACTTACAGAGGAAACCTGCTTTTGCAGGAAGCTTGGAAAACATCCACTGCCCTAAAAACAGACGTTAACATTTTTAAACGAGCAAAAAAGCAAAGAGAACTCTGATAATAATGTTTTTTATGGTGAAAAAGAACAGATTTCAAATGCTGAGGAGACTAAAAGTAGATTGTCTCCAGATGAAACCCCAAAAGGTGATTTAACTTGGATCTTATCACACCAGGCTATACTAAAATAAAATAAAAAGGATCTTAAAAGAGAGCTAGAAGAAAAATGGGGAAAAATGAAAATTTTCAAGGGGGTTTGAAAAAAGCATATAACTCATTAAAAGATAGATTTGATAAAATGGGGGAAAACAACCTTCAGAAAAACAGAATTTGTGAAACAGAAAAAGAAAATAACTCCTTAAAAGGGGAATTTGTGAAATGGAAAAAGAAAATAACTCCTTAAAAACAGAATTTGTGAAATGGAAAAAAAGTCCTATAGAACAGAACAACTCATTTAACAAATTAAATTGGACAAAAACAAAAAGTTAAAAAAAAAGTAAATGAAGAAAATAATTCACTTAAATTCAGAAATGAAAAAATGGAAATGAATGACTCAATAAAACAGGAAGAATCAATTAAGCAAAACAAAAAAAATAGAAAAAAAATGTAAAATGCCTAATTGGGAAAACAACTGACCTCAAACAAGGAGAGAAAATCTAAAGATTATTGGAATCCCTGAAAAATATGACACTATTTTTCAGGAAATCGTTAAAGAGAATTGCCCAGATGTCAGAGAAACAGAAGAGAGAAACCCCCGAAATTAATACTCCAAGAAACATCATGTCTAAATTTCAGAACTATCAGACCAAGGAAAAAATATTACAAGCATCTAGAAAGAAACAACTCAAATACTGAGGAGCCACAATAAAGATTACCTAAGACCTAGCAGGTTCCACTTTTAAGGATCAAAGGGCATGGAATCTGATATTCTCAAAGCCAAAGAAACATGAAATGCAGCCAAGAATAAATTACCCTGATAAACTGAGCATTTTCTTTCAAGGAAGAAGATGAACATTCAATGAAATAGGTAAATTTCATTTTATTTCTGATGAAAAGATCAGATTTAAACAAAAAAAAATTGACCTACAAATACAGAAATCAAAAGAAGCATACAAAGGTAAAAAGAAAAGACTCTTGAGAAATGTATTTCTGCTATAGGTATACATAGAGAATGCATTATAATCTGATTTTACTGTTATAATATAAAAAAACTAGAAGTGGAAAAGGGAAAACCAGAAAAAAGGGGAAAGTGAGGTAAAATGAGGGAAATTACATCCCAGAAAGAGACAAAGAAAATTTATTATAATTGAGGGGGAAAATGAAGGGTCATAAATATTGTGTGAATCTTACTCTCATCACATTTGGCTCAAAGAAATAATATTATACATACTTGATTTCACTGAGAAACTTCTATCACCTTTTACAAAAGCAGGAGGGGAATGGGAAAAGGAAAGGGGTAGGCTAAATAGAAGGGAAAACAGAAATAGTAAGGAAAAGGAATAAAAAAGGGGGAGAGTCTCTAAAGGGGGAGGATTGTTGAGGCAAGTAGTGCTCATAAGTCAAATAAAGGGGAGGAGGGAAAGAGGAAAAGGAAAGAGAAAAGTATAATTTTGGGTTAATAAGATGGCAGAAAATATAGAATTAGTAGTTTTAACCATAAAAGTGAATGGAGTGAATTCTCCCATAAAATGTAAGTGAATAGCAGACTGGATTAAAAGCCAGAATCCTACCATACGCTGTTTACAAGAAACACATTTAAAGAAGAGCAATACATATAGGATAAAGGTAAAAGGCTGAAGTAAAATGTACTATGCTTCAGGTGAAGTTAAAAAAAAAAAGCAGGGTAACCATCCTTGTCTCAAATGAAGTAAAAGCAAAGATATATGCAATTAAAAGAGATAAGGAAGGATGCTGAAGGGTACCATAGATAACGGTACGTTTCCAACTTTTGGGATAAAACTTTAATTTTTGACAAAAGCTGCTGGGAAAATTGGCAGAACAGGCATTTCCCCACACCTAACAGTGGACACCAAGATAAGGTCAAAATGGGTTCATGATATAGACATAAAGAATGTTATTATAAACAAATGAGAAGAACGTAGGATAGTTTACCTCTCAGATTTGTGGAGGAGGACGGTATTTGTGACCAAAAAGAACTGGAGATCATTATTGATCACAAAATAGATAATTTTGATTATATTAAATTTTCAAAAGTTGTATATACAAAACTAAAGCAGACAAGATCAGAAAGGAAACAATAAATTGGGAAAACACTTTTACATTCAAGATTCTGATAAAGGCCTCATTTCTAAAATATATAGAGAACTGACCCAAATTTACAAGAATTCAATCTATTCCCCAATTGATAAATGTTCAAAGGATTTGAACAGACAATTTTCCGATGAAAAAATTGCAACTATGTATTGTCATATGAAAAGGTGCTCCAAATCACTATTGATCAGATAAATTAAGATAACTCTGAGATACCACTACACACCTCTCAGAATAGTTAAAATGACAAGAAAAGATAATGATGAATGTTGGAAAGGATGTGGGAAAACTGGGATACTGATACATTGTTGGTGGAACTGTGAAAAGATCCAACCATTCTAGAGAACAGTTTGGAACTACATTCAAAAAGTTGCCAAACTGTGCATACACTTTGATCAAGCATTGTTTCTACTAATCTTATATTCCAAAAAGATATTAAAAAAGGGACAGGGACCCACATGTGCAAAAATCTTTGTGGCAGTCCTTTTTGTAGTGGCAAAAGATTGGAAACTAAGTAGATGCCCATCAATTGGAGAATGGCTGAATAAGTTATTGTATATGAATATTATGGAATATTAAACAGCCAGCAGGAAATCGACCTGGAGAGACTTACATGAACTGATGCTAAGTGAAACAAGCAGAATCAAAAAAGCATTATATATGGCAACAACAAGGCTATACAATGATCAGTTCTGATGGACATGGCTCTCTTCAACAATGGGATGATTCAAACCAGTGTCACTTGTTAAGTGATGAAAAGAGCCATCTACACCCAGAAAGAGACCATAGGAATAGAGTGTGGACAACAATATAGCATTCTCACTCTCTCTGTTGTTTGCTTGCATTTTGTTTTCATTCTCAGTTTTTTTCCCCTTCCTTCTTGATCTGATTTTTCTTGTGCAGCAAGATAACTTTATAAACAAGTATACATAGATTGGATTTAACATATATTTTAAAATATTTACTATGTATTGAACTACCTGCCAACTAGGGGAAAGGATGGGAGGAAGGGAAAATTTGGAAGAAAAGGTTTTGCAAGGGTCAGTATTGAAAAATTACCCATGAATATATTTTGTAAATAAAAAGCTTCAATAAATAAATAAATTCATTTTTTAAAAAGGTGGAAAAAAATAACGGATAATCAAAGGATTCAAAAAAATTACAAAGAAATTATTGCTGCAATACTGAAAGGAAGAGAAAGTAACCATTTATAAGGAGTGGCAGTCTCAAAAATTTTATAATTGGGCAATGAGGATCAACTGGGTTTGACAATTACAAAGTCTCTAATAAAATGTGAAAGAGATATTTCAATAGTGTTATAATAGAAGTATGATTCCAAGGAAATTAAAAAAAAAGAATAGGTAGTAAGGAAGAGGATGCTAATTTGTTCAAAAATTGGAGAAATAGAGATATGGTTCTCTTCTCTAAAAAAGTTATCAACAAATTAAAGTTTCTCCTCTGAATCCTTACAATTAACAAATTAGGTCATAGATTTGTTGATATGTTTATTTTTAAATTAATGCAGTAAGTTACTTATATGACTGAGAAGGGGACACAGAAAACAATTTTCCTATAACCATCCACTAATGGATTTGGCAGATATTTAGACTGGCAGAGCATAATAGTATTAAGTATATACCTTTACTCTGTCTGTCTCTCTGTGTATGTCTGTTTTCTGTCTCTGTGTCTGTCTTTCTGTATTTTCTATCTGTTATGGGCCAGAACTCTGAACTTGAAACAAGGATTCTTACAAGGTATTAAGTTAGTGGAATTGATAAATACAATGGTTATCTAGTTTAGCATGGTGCTTAATAGTTCTCTAGTACAGTACATGTACTTAGTACTTAATATAGTTCTACAAACTTCATACATATAATATAATTATAAGAGAGTATATAAACTCGGACAAACTCAGCTAGAGTCAGAGCCAGAGAAGACATGTGGACTGGAGGCAGGAACTCAAGCTCTCAGAGCCAAGGAGAGAGATTCATTCCATCTTTGGTCAGGCTCCTGGTGGCTCTCCTGGGGGCTGAGAAACAGATTCATTCATTCCATCTCATACCACCTTGGTGTCAGGGCTCTCTTTCTTTGCTTCTCCAGTGAAACCCAGACTCCAGAAGGTCTCTAAGAAAATTAGACCGGGTCTCAGGCAAGGAAACTAGATTGGGAAGGAGATAATAAAGGATTTAGACTTTAACACCTGGCTATTTTTGTGGTGATTACTGAGCTGAAAGGAAGGCTGCTCCAAAGACCACTAGAAAACCAACTGAGAACACTACATCTATCTGTCTCTCTTTCCTTCTGTCTCTTCCTCTTTTACTGCTCTTCAATTTTATTTTATTTCCATTTCTCAATACCATTATTAGGTCTCTATTCCAAAGAGATTCTAAAAAATGGAAAAGGATATATATCTAGCAACCCTTTTTGTCATTGAAAAATCTGGAAATTAAGGGGGATGCCCTCTGTTTGGGAATGGTTACATAAGTTGTCCTATATGAATGTAATAGAAGGCTATTTTGGGAGATAAAAATAATGAATATGTAGAATTAAGAAAAAATCTGGAAAGACTTGTAAGAACTGATGCAAAATGAAAGGAGCAGAATCATGAAAACATTGTACAGAATATAATGTGAAGTCGACTATAATTGATTGAAGTGTTCTCAGAAACATGATCCAGGCCAAGTACAAAGGACTCATTAAGCAAAAAGCTATCCACTACCAGATAAAGAACTAACACATTTGTAATGCAGATAGAAGCATATTTTTCTCACTTTAATCTTGTTTATTTCTTGTCATCTATTTCTTATTTTCAGCTGATACAATTATGGAAATATCTTCTATATGATAATGCATGTTTACTTTATCAAACTGCCTACCACCTTTGGAAGAGGGTGGAGAAAAAAGGGAGACAACCAGAAAAATTTGGAAGTCAAAATCTTTAACAATTAATAGTAAAACTTCTTGAGATGTAACTCTAGAAAAAAAATACTACTTAAAATTAAGAATCTGATGGATATGTGGTCATACCTGAGATTCGGTTTGCTTTATATTCTTTTAGTTTCTAAATACTTAGAATTTTTTTTCCCAGAGAGCTAATGATAGCTTGGATTTCTTATTCTGAAAATTACCTATTCATAATGTTGACCATTTATTAGTTTAGGAATAATTCTAATCCTTATAAAACTCAGTACATGTATAAATATATATATATATATATATATATATATATATATAGACATAATATGCCTATTATGTCTCTCTCTATATGTATATATTTGTATAATCTTAGAAATAAGCCATTTATGAAAAAAAACTACAGATTTTCCTAATTTCCCATAAAGCTTTTATGTTCAATGTGTGGTCAGTCAAATTCTAGAAGTCCTTGAGACCCTTTTATGTGGTCTCGTAGAAGTGTAAACTATTTTCATGAAAACAATGATTATTTTAATTCTTAAAATGCTCATCTTTTTACCATCTACAGATATACATAAGCACAGATTGTATTCATATGCTTCAATCAAACATATCACAACAGGCTGAATACAGAAGCAGAAATGAGAATCTAGCTGTCTTCTATTAAGAATATACTAAAGATATTTGTAAAATAATGTTACTCTTCTCAATTTTTTTGTTTTGTTTTGTTTAAGGAAATATAAGTCTTTTTTGCAAAACATTTATATTAATATGCTATTAGCTCAATGAATTAATAATATGCTGTGTATGGGTGCATATATATATATGCATGCATGCACTATATGTACATTTATATATGTCTATAAATATGTTAGGATCTTTCTGATCCTCAATTATATTTGGAAGTATAATAGAGTTCTGAGACCAAAACATTTGAGAACCACTGTTACAAAATGTATTTATTTGAAGTCAGGAGATTTGGGGTTGAAGCCCATCTCAGAGATTTATTAAAATTTTGTGACTGGTAGGCAAGTTACTTAAATCATCTAATACTTGATTTTATCATCTATAAAATGAGAATAATAGTCACTTATTTATTTCATAGCAATATTGTATTAAAATATTCTGGCAACTTTTGAGCATTATTTGAATTCAAATTATTTGTTATTTTTCTATTATTCTGCTTTATATCTCAACTACCTTGTCTTTGATTTCTGAGTTGATCTATTGGTGTCTTCAAGGATAGTGATAATTAAAAGATGAACTACATTCTTTTAAAGAGCTTAATTATTCCAGCTGTACAAATAAATGACATTCAAATGTTTGTAGGAAACTTAAACAACTAAAATAATAACTAATAATAACCATAAAATTCAACTATTCCATATAAACTAGTTATCAGAGATTTTCTATATTATTTCTGATTATTAAAAACAAAATGTATGTGCTCTTATGTAGTTCTGTGGAGGGTGTAGAGGGGAGAAAGGGTTCACAGCAAGCCTATAATTTCATTGATATGGGGAATTTTCATAGGGAAAACTCTCTCTACTGATTTAGCTCAATAGCTGGCAAGGTAATAATACTTTTAGAAAGCAGTCTATGGCCTATAAAGTTGCATCATTTGTCCAGGCTGATATAGAGGTAAGAGTCAGAAGCAGAAGTTATAATGGAATATTTCTGATTCAAAAGCTAGCTTATATCTCCTTTCTATTTAAATGAGTGATTGAAATACTTCATATTTGAAAAATAAGAAAATAGAATTTCAAGGGAATTAATGAAAAAAATCAAATAAAGGTGGCCTAGCTGTATCAGATCTAAAATTATATTATAAAGCAGTTACCAAAACCATTGGCTAAGAAATAGACTAATTGATCAATGGAATGGGTTAGGGTGAAAGGACAAAATAGCCAATAACTTTAATAATCTAGTGTTTGGCAAACCCAAAGACTCCGGTTTTGGGGATAATAACTCATCATTTGACAAAAATTGCTGGGAAAATTGGAAATTAATATGGCAGAAATTAGGCATTGATCCACACTTAACACCATAAACAAGATAAGGTCAAAATGTGTTTATGACCTAGGCATAAAGAATGAGATTATAAATAAATTAGAGGAGCATAGGATAGTTTACTTCTCAGACCTGTGGAAGAGGAAGGAATTTATGACCAAAGAAAAACCAGAGATCATTACTGACCACAAATAGAAAATTTTGATTATATCAAATTGAAAAGGTTTTGTACAAACAAAACTAATGCAGACAAGATTAGAAGGAAAGCAATAACCTGGGAAAACATTTTTATAGTCAAAGATTCTGATAAAGGTCTCATTTCCAAAATATATATAGAATTGACTCTAATTTATGAGAAATCAAGCCATTCTCCAATTGATAAATGGTCAAAGGATATGAACAGACAATTCTCAGACAAAGAAATTGAACCTATTTCTAGCCATATGAAAAGATGCTCCAAGTCATTGTTAATCAGAGAAATGCAAATTAAGACAATTCTGAGATACCACTACATACCTGTCAGATTGGTTAGAATGACAGGGAAGGTAATGTGGTATATTGGAGGGGGTGTAGGAAAACAGGGACACTGATACTTTATTGGTGGAATTGTGAATACACCCAGGCATTCTGGAGAGCAATTTGGAACTATGCTCAAAAAGTTATCAAAATTTGCATACCATTTGATCCAGCAATGTTTCTATTGGGCTTTTATCCCAAAGAGATTTTGAAGAAAGGAAAAAGACTTGTATGTGCAAGAATGTTTGTGGCAGCCCTGTTTGTAGTGTCTCAAAACTGGAAACTGGGTGTATGCCCATCAATTGCAGAATGGCTGAATAAATTATGGTATATGAATATTATGGAATATTACTGTTTGGTAAGAAATCACTAACAGGATGACTTCAGAGAGGCCTGGAGAGACTTACATGAATTGATGCTGAGTGAAATAAGCAAAACCAGGAGATCATTATATACTTCAAAAACAATACTATATGATGATCAGTTCTGATGGTCCTGTCCATCTTCAGCAAATCAGTTTCAATAGAGCAGTAATGAACTGAACCAGCTATACCCAGCAAAAGAACTCTGGGAGATGACTATGAACCATTACATAGAATTCTCAATCCCTATATTTTTTGTCCACCTGCATTTTTGATTTCCTTCACAGGCTAATTGTACACTATTTCAGAGTCCGATTCTTCCTGTACAGCAAAATAACTGCTAAGACATGTACACTTATATTGTATTTAATTTATACTTTAAAATATTTAACATCTATTGATCAACCTTCCATCAGGGAGAGGGAATGGGCAGAAGTAGGGGAAAAATTGGAACAAAAGGTTTGGCAATTGTCAATGCTGTAAAATTACCCATGCATATAACTTGTAAATAAAAAGCTATAATTTAAAAAAAATAAGAAAAATAAGAAAACATTACAGCATTAGAAAAATATAAGTTTGCTATTTGGTTTTGGGCAATAATGTCATATACAATTTATACATAGACAGAGATGACATGATCAGGAAGTAAAAGACATCATTAAGAACATATGGAGGTGGAGCCAGAGTGGTGGAACCAAGATGAAAGAGACAACACGCATTCATCTCTGACCTTCTCTTCAGCTCTCACACTAATTATGAAATCCAGGCTCTGAATTATCTCCAGACTGACAGAACCCACAAATATTGGGAGTAAAACAAATTATCAGCAGATGATAATGTTGAAGATTGCTAGAAAAGGTCTGTTTCAATTAAAAATGAGATGGAGAGAACCAGTGCAAACAGCTAACTGCAAACACCAGCCCAGACAGCGCTGAGTCCCACGGTGTTGCTGACAATGTTTCTGCCTGCACCATCATTGCTGACTCCACATGGCAGAGAATCTATGGGGAGGAATCTACGTTGGCCACTCTGCCCTGCTTACAAGCCAGTAGATCAGCAGAAAAGTTATAAAACTTCCAACACAAACACAAAAGATCAAGAGTGAATCCTGAAACACTAAAATCTCATGGAACCTGGCAAAGCCCAGCCTATACCAGGAGTGAATCAGCACTGATCCAGTGTAACTGAGGCCCCTTGGAAAGCCTCTCCCACCTTAAAGGCAGACCTAAACTTAAAAAAAAATGAGTAGGAGTTAGAACAAAGATAGCAGAGAAGGCACACACAACTTTTTGAGCCTCTCTCCTACCCTCAATACCAATTATTTAGTTCAACCTCAAAAATAGCACTTGACTGTTAAAATTCATGAAGATTGGAAGCACAACTCACCAGCTGAAGATAATCTGGAAGATCGCCAGAAAAGGTATGTCCTGAGCAGCGGCAACAGACCAGCACAAACAGGTATAGAACCAGAGGCTAGAATATTGAGCAGACACAGGTGAGGATATCCTCCATGGCTAGAAAATTTACAGAGACAACTCTGTCATAGGCTGACTGCTCTGCTTTGGTTACAAAGCAGTAGACCAACAGAGAAATTGAAGACAAAGTTAGAGGATACTCTAGAAAACACCAGAACCTAACAAAATATGGCTATACCCACCCAAAACTGGAAGTGACTCAACACAGACCACAACACATCTGTGCAGCTGCATTCTGCAGCACAGGCCCAGGGCAGTCACAAATCTGAATGGCAGTGGGGTACAGTCGGAGAAAGCCTCATATCTGCACAGTGGGGGGCTTGGCCTGGGGCAATAGAACTTCCACAGCACAACTGTGCTCCCCTGGTCAGAGACACTTCCAGTGCTGTGTGGGGCTATTAGCTGGACAACTGCAAATACCCACAGCCCAAGAGCAGGCTTTGGCCTGGGGTAGTGATACTTTCTCTGCTCAGCCTCTAGCCCCAGGGCAGTCGCTAATCTGCACAGCAGGGTTCATCTCAGGGCATTTGTGCAGCTCAGTCTTGATTCCCAGACCTGAGTAACTTCCAGTAAGGAACTTTTCCTAGAGCAGTCCTGCACCTCACACTCATTGCAGCCCGTTGGCAGGACAGCTACTGTCCATATATCTATCCCTGGTCTGCAAAAGAAGCTGGTAACCTCCTTGCCCTGAATTCAGACATAAAGGCTTTTAAAAATGAGTAGAAAAATAAAAAGTACAATCAATACTTTCTATACAGAAAGAGACCAGATTTTCTACTAGGAGACTAATACCAGACAGTCTCCAGACAATACCACAAAGAGGGATGTAACCTGGTCCCTATCACACAAGGCGCTCCTAGAAGAGACTATAAAAAAATCTTAAAAGAGAACTAGAAGAAAAAAGGGGAAAGGAAAGAGAAGCTATGCAAAAGAATAACAACTCCCTGAAAGGTGAATTGGAAATGATAAAGAACTCCCAGGAAGTGCAGGTAAACAGAATTTGTGAATTGGAAAAGATAAAGAACTCCCAAGAAAGTAGGATTGGCAAAGTGGAAAAAGAAAATAACTCAGTAAAAAAAAAAAGAGTGAAATGGAAAAAAAATTCCATAGAGAAAAATATCTCATTTATAAACTCAATTGGACATATACCAAAAAAAAAAAAAAAAAAAAAAAAAAAACTAATGAAGGGGGCAGAATCAAGATAGTGAAGAAGGCACACAGGAGTTTCTAAGCTCCTCTCATGCCCTCATACCAACATAAAATTCAACCTCAAAAATAGTGCTTGACTGCTAAAATTCACGAAGATTAGAAGCACAGCAATTTACCAGCTGAAGATAATCTGGAAGATCACCAAGAAAGATTTGTCATGAGGGATGAGGAAAAAACCAGTGCAGACAGGGAGAGACTAGCATCCAGAGGAGGCAAGGGGCAGGGGTGACCCCTGCGGCTAGAGACGACTTTCCCATAGGCTAACTGCTCTGCCTTAATTATAAAACAGTAAACTGGCAGAGAAATTAAAGACAAAGACAAAGAGTACTCTCTAAAAAATGCCAGAACCTAACAAGATCTGGCTATAACCACCCAAAACTGGAACTGACTCAGTGCAGAGCATAACGGAGCCCTGCAGCCACATCCAGCAATATGGGGCTTTTGAGGGACAGTTACAAATCTGCACAGCAGCGGGGCACAGCCCAGGGCAGCCTTTAATCTGCACAGTGTGGGACGTGGCTTGGGGCAACAGAACTTTCACAGTGGTTGTACTTCCCCGGCAGAGACAATTCTGGTTCATGTGGGGCTATTCCTTGATCAGCTGCTAATATCCACAGCTCCATGGTGGACTTTGACCTGCTTTAGTGACATTTTCACTGCCCAGCTTCTTGCCACAGAGCAGTCATTAACCAGAACAACAGGGTTCTTTGCAGGGAACTTGAGCTTGAGTTATATCCAATGGGGAACTCTTTCCTGGAGCATTCCTATACCTCGCCGCCCTTTGGAGCTGGTAGGCAGGACAGCTACCCGTCCATATACATACCCTTGCTCTGCAAAGGAAGCTGGTAACCTGGCCCTGAAGACCCTCTACAGGCTTTAAAAAATGAGTAAAAAAATCAAAAGGACAATTAATAGCTGCTATACAGAAAGAGAGAAGGTCTTCAACCTTGGGGAGACTAATAGCAGACAGTCTCCAAACTATTGTTGGTCCCCAACACAAAAGACTCTTCTAGAAGAGACTACTTAAAACCTTAAAAGAGAACTAGAAGAAAAATGGGGAAAGGAAAGAGAAGCTATGCAAGAGAGCAACAACTTCCTGATATGAGAATTGGAAAAGGTAAAAAAGTCCCAAGAAGTGCAAGGAAACAGAATTTATGAATTGGAAAAGGTAAATAATTCCCAAGAAATTAGGATTTGTGAATTGGAAAAAGAAAATAACTCATTAAACAAATAGTGAAATGGAAAAAAAATCCATAGAGCAAAACAACTCATTTAAAAACTCAATTGGACATATACAAAAAGAAGTAAAAAAAGCTAATGAAGAAAATAACTCACTAAAAATCAGAACTGAACAAATGGAAATTATTGATTCAGTGAGACATCAAGAATCGGTCAAGAAAACCAAAAAAAAAAAAAAAAAAAAAAAAAAAAGATTAGCAAAGAATGTCAAATATTTACTTGGAAAAACAACAGACATGGAAAACAAATCAAGGTGAGATAATCTGAGGATCATTGGACTTCCCAAAAATTATGATTAAAAAAGAGCCTAGATACTATTTTACAGGAAATCATCAAAGAGAAGTGCCCAGAAGTAATAGAACCAGAGTGTAAAATAGGCATTGAAAGAATTCATCATACACCTTCTGAAAAAGACCCTAAAATAAAAACACCAAGGAATATTGTGGCCAAACTTCAGAACTATCAGACTAAAGAAAAAATATCACAAGCAGCCAGGAAAAAAAAAATTCAAATACTGAGGTGTCACAATAAGGCTCACTCAAGATCTGGTTGCCTTACTTAACACCATATACCAAGATAAGGTCAAAATGGGTTCATGATCTAAGCATAAAGAATGAGATTATAAATAAATTGTAAGAGAATAGCATAGTTTATCTCTCAGACCAGTGGAAGAGGAAAGAATTTATGACCAAAGAGATCATTATTGATCACAAAATAGAAAACTTTGATTATATCAAATTGAAAAGTTTTTGTACAAACAAAACTAATGCAGGCAAGATTAGAAGGGAAGCAATAAACTGGGAAAGCATTTTTACAGTCAAAGGTTCTGAACAAGGCCTCATTTCCAAAATATATAGAGAATTGGCACTAATTTATAAGAAACCAAGCCTTTCTCCAATTGATAAATAGTCAAAGGATCTGAACAGACAATTCTCAGATGATGAAATTGAACCTATTTCTAGCCATATGAAAAGATGCTCCAAGTCATTATTAATCAGAGAAATGCAAATTAAGACAACTAAGAAATGCAAATTAAGATAACTCCGAGATACCACTACGCACCTGTCAGATTGGCTAGAATGACAGGATAATGTGAAATGTTGGAGGGGATCTGGGAAAACAGGGACACTGTTACATTGTTGGTGGAATTGTGAATATATCCAGCCATTCTGGAGAGCAATTTGGAACTATTCTCAAAAAGTTCTCAAACTGTGCATACCTTTTGATCTAGCAGTGTTACTACTGGGCTTATATCCCAAAGAGATCTTAAAGAAGTGAAAGGGACCTGTATGTGCAAGAAAGTTTTTGGCAGCTCTGTTTGTAGTGGCAGAAACTGGAAACTGAGTGGATTCCCATCAATTGGAGAATGGCTAAATAAATTGTGGTTTATGAATATTATGGAATATTATTGTTTTGTAAGAAGGGATCAGCAGGATGATTTCAAAAAGGCCTAAAGAGACATGAAGTGATGCTGAATGAAATGAGTAGGACCAGAAGATCATTATATACTTTAACAACAATACTTTATGATGATTAATTCTGATGGACATGGCCCTCTTCCACAATGAGATGAAGCAAATCAGTTCCAATAGAGCAGTAATGAAGTGAACCAGCTACACCCAAGGAAAGAACTCTGGGAGATGACTATGAACCACTACGTAGAATTCCCAATTCCTCTATTTTTATCTGCCTGCATTTTTGATTTCCTTCACAGGCTAATTTTACACTATTTCAAAGTCTGACTCTTTTTATACAGCAAAATAACTGTTTGGATATGTATATATATATATATATATATATATATATATATATATATATATATTGTCTTTAACTTATACTTTAACGTATTTAACATGTATTGCTCAACCTGCCATCTTGGGGAAGGGGTGTGGATAAGGAGGGAAAAAGTTGGAACAAAAGGATTTGCAACTGTCAGTGCTGAAAAAAATTACCTATGCATATATTTATAAATAAAAAAGGCATAATAAAAAAGGAAAAAATACTTTAACATATTTAACTTTAACGTGTATTGGTCAACCTGCCATCTGGGGGAGGGGTGAGGTGAAGGAGGGGAAAAGTTTGAACAAAAGATTTTGCATCTGTCAGTGCTGAAAAATTACCCATGCATATATCTTGGAAATAAAAAGCTATAACAAAAAAATGAGTACAAATGTAAAGAAGAGTTTGAGAATAGATAGTTTTTTTATAGGGAAAGAGAAGAACAGATTTCAAACACTGAGGAGAATAAAGACAGATTGTCTCTAGTTGAAGCCATAAAAGGCTCTTCTAGGAGCCCATCACACAAGGCTCGTCTTGGAGAAATTCAAAAGGATCTAAAAAGAGAGTTAGAAGAAAAATGGGGAAAGGAAATGAAAAATTTTCAAGAGTGTTTGGAAAAGATAAAACAGAAATTATCTGAGGAAAATTCATCACAAAATAGATATAGTGAAATGGGAAAAGTATATAACTCATTAAAAACATATTTCATGAAATGGAAAAATAAAGTAACTCCCAAAATATAAGAATTTCTGAAACACAAAAATAAAATAACTCCTTAAAAATTGGAATTTTTGAAATGCGAAAAAAACTTTCATAGAACAAAACAATTCATTTAAAAATTCAATTGGACAAATAAAAAACAATGTAAAAAGTAAATGAAGAAAATAATTCACTAAAATTCAGAATTGAGCAAATGGAAATGAATGACTCAATGAAACAACAAGAATCAATCAATAAAACCAAAAAAACAGAAAAGAAAACAAAAGAAAAAATAGAAAAAATATAAATATAAAATACCTAATTAGGAAAACAATCAACCTGAAAATTACATCAAGGAGAGACAGTCTAAGGCTTATTGGACTTCCTGAAAACCATGAAGAAACAAAAAAGATCCTTAGACACTATCTTCCATGAAATCATCAAGAGAATTGCCTGGAAATTGTACAATTGGAAGGTAATATGACCATTCAAAGAATTCAATGAACACCTCTTGAAAGTAACCCCAAAATTAAAACCCAAGGAATATCATGGCTAAATTTGAGGACTATTGGAAGAAGGAAAAAAATATATGTATATATATATATATTGCAAGTAACCAGAAAGAAACAATTCAAATACAGATGAGCCACAATAAGGATTTTTTTTTGGCTGAGGCAATTAGGGTTAAGTGACTTGCCCAGGGTCACACAGCTAGGAAGTGTCAAAGTGTCTGAGACCAGATTTGAACTCAGGCCCTCCTGAATCGAGGGCTGGTCCTCTATCCACTGCACCATCTAACTGCCCCTAGCCACAATAAGGATTACTGAGGACCTAGCAGCATCCACTTTAAAGGATCAAAGGGCCTGAAATCTGATATTGTGAAAGATGCAGGAATTTGACCTTCAGTCATGAATAAATTACCCTGCTCAACTGAGCATTTTCTTTCAGGGAACAAGATGGACACTCAATGAAACAGGTAAATTCCATTGATTTTTGATGAAAAGACCATAGCTAAACAACAACAACAATAAAAGAAAATTGACCTCCAAATATAGAACTCAAGAGAAAACAAACAAACAAACAAACAAAAAACTCTTGAGAACTGTTTTTCTGTTATGGGTATTCTTTGAGAATATATATATATATATATATATATATATATATATATATATATATATATATATATGATTTTACTACCTCAAAAGGGGGCAAAGAAAATCTAGTATAATTGAGGGAAAGAAGAAAGGGGGGCAGAACATTATGTGAATGCTACTCACATTAAATTTGGACCAATGAAAGAATATGAGATATATTTGGTTTCACCGAGAATCAACTCTCATCTTATAGAAAAGTGGGAGGAAAGAGGAAGAGGGAAAAAATAGAAGTGAAAAGAGAAACAGAAGGGGAAAAGTATAAGAAAGCAGGAGGGTCTCTAAAGGGGAAGGATGGTTTGAGGTAAGTAGTGCTCTTAAGTAAAATACTGAGGAGGAGGGAAAGGGGAAAATGAAAGGGAAGAGTATAATTCAGGATTAATAAGATGGAAGCAAATACAGAATTAATAGTTTTAACTGTAAATATGAATGGAGTTAAGTCTCCCATAAAGTGTAAGTGGATAGGAGACTGGATTAAAAGACAGAATCCTACAATATGTTGTTTGCAAGAAACACATTCACAAACAGAAACACAAACACAAGCAACACATCTGTAGAGTGATACAGAGTAAAGGTAAAAGGCTGGAGCAGAATATATTATTCTTTAAGTGAAATAAAAAAGCAGATGTAGCCATCCTGATCTCAGATCAAGCAAAAGCAAAAAAAAAAAAAAAAAAGATCTAATTAAAATAGATAAGGAAGAAAACTATATTTTGCTAAAGGGTACCGTAGATAATGAAGCAATATCAATATTAAACATATATGCACCAAGTGGTATAGCATCTAAGTTCCTAAAGGAAAGTTAAGAGAGTTGCAAGAAGAAATAGACAGAAAAACTATAATGGTGGAAGACCTCAGCCTTGCTCTCTCAGGACTAAATAAATCAAACTACAAAATAAATAAGAAAGAAGTTAAAGAGGTAAATAGAATACTAAGAAAACTAGATATGATAGATCTTTGTAGAAAATTGAATAGAGACAGAAAGTAGTACACATTCTTCTTTGCAGTTCATGGAATCTATACGAAAATTAATTATATATTAGGACATAAAGACCTCAAAATCAAATGCAGAAAGGCAGAAATAGAAAATGCAGTTTTCTCAGGTCAAGGTACAATAAAAATAACAATCAATAAATGGCCAAGGGAAAATAAACCAAAAAGAAATTGGAAACTAATTAATCTCATTCTAAAGAATGAATGGGTGAAATGACACAATCAATAATTTCATACAAGAGAATGCCAATGACACAACATACCAAAATGTGTGGGATACGGCCAAAGCAGTAATAAGGGAAAATTTTATATCTGTAGAGGCTTACTTGTATAAAATAAAGAGATCAATAAATTGGGCTTGTAAATAAAAAAAAAAGAAGTAGAAAAAGAACAAATTAAAAACATCTAATCAAATACCAAACTTGAAATTCTAAAAATAAAAGATCGATAAAATTGAACCTAAAAAATTAAATTAATAAATAATGCTGAGTTGGTTTTATGAAAAAACAACAAAATAGATAAAACTTTAGTTAATTTGATTAGAAAAAGGAAAGAGGAAAATTAAATTGTTAGTCTCAAAAATGAAAAGGGAGAATTATCCACATTAATAAAGAGGAAACTAGAACAATTATCAGCAATTGCTTTACCCAACTTTATGCCAATACATTTGACAACCTAAGTAAAATGGAGGAATACCTACAAAGATACAGATTGTCCACTTTAATAGAAGAGGAAATAAATGACTTATATAGTCCCATTTTAGAAAAAGAAATATAACAAGCTATTAATCAACTCCCTAAGAAAAAAATCCCCAGGAACTATGATCATAATGTTATCAAACTATGCATACCCTTTGATTCAGCAATGTTTCTACTGTGATTATATCCCGAAGAGATGCTAAAGTAGGGAAAGGGACCCCCATGTGCAAAAATGTTTGTGGTATCCCTCTTTGTAGTGGCAATAAACTGGAAACTGCGTGGATTCCCATCAATTGGAGAATGGCTGAATAAATTGTGGTATATGAATGCTATGGAATGTCAATATTCTGTAAGAAAAGACCAGCAGCATGATTTCAGAATGGATTGGAGAGACCTACATGAATTGAGGCTAAGTGAAATGAGCAGAATTGGGAGATGAATTCTAATGGAAGTAACTTTCTTCAACAATGAGATGATTCAAACCAGTTCTAGTTGTGCAATGATGAAGAGAACCATCAACACCCAGAGAGAGAACCATGGGAACACAGTGTGGAACACAACATGGCACTTTCACTCTTTGTGTTGTTGTTTGCTTGCATTTTGTTTTCTTTCTCAGTTTTTTTCTTCCTTCTTGATATCATTTTTCTTGTGCAAAAAGATAACTGTATAAATGTGTATGCATATATTGGATCTAACTTGCATTTCAACATATTTAACATGTATTAGACTACCTGCCAGCTAGGGGAAGGGGTGGGGGGAAGGAGGGGAAAAATTGGAACAAAAGGTTGTGCAAGGGTCAATGTTGGAAAAATTACCCATGTATATGCTTTTAAAAAAATCTTTAATAATAATAATAATAATAAAAGAATATATGTGACTATTAGAAAGACTAAGATCCAAAGATGAATATTCCAAGCAAGGTCTTGACATACTTGAGGTAGTAAGTGCACTACCACAATACCAAAGAGATCTTATAGTTGTCTAAATATGAAAGTATAGCTATGAGCTAAATGTCTGTGTGTGTGTGTGTGTGTATATATATATATATGTGTATATATATATATATACATATATATACACACACACATATATATATATATATATATATATATATATATTTGTGTCTCTATATAAATATATAACCAAAAATACACACACACACACACATATATATATACATATGTATGTGTATATATATATATATATATATATATATATATATATATATATACATAATACACACATATACACATACACATAGACATATAGACACACACACTTCTTTTTTATTACCCCTCCTACTCAACTTTTTGCCTTTAATCAGATAACTATCTAAAACTCTGTGCCACCTATATCTATGCAGACATCATCTACATCTAAATAATCTATATATTTATATCTGTATTAATCTAATTCTATAGACCCATTACATAGGTATTTTTTTTAGTTCATTTGCATCATTCCAAAATGTTTGGTAATACAAAATTATAGCTCAAATGGTAACGATTTCAATAACATTAATGTTACTAGAGGTACATAATTTTTAGTAGGAATATCTTACTGGACCTATGATTTCATTAATATGAATATTACATTGAATAATACCAATTATGACAAATTCACCATTCCTCATGATTTTGTGATTCCTATACATGCCTTCTCTCATAAATTCTACTTAGAGAATCTATCCAATCTCAGTTATATAGAGATAATATTATGAGAGTTTCCACAAAATTTAAAGCAATTATTTATTTTAAGAATTTCTAAATATGACCTATAGCTTAATTTGCTATTGCACTTGAGAACGCCTTTGGGTTTTCTATGTCTGATACAATCTTACATTGATACAACCTTCTTCCAAAACAACAACAACAACAACAACAAACAAAAACAAAAACAACCCTAAAATCCTTTGATCCTATTATACTATCAGTTTTAAATCATCCATGTATACTCTCATTGTATTAAAGCCTAGAAGGGAACCTCAGAGATTATTTATTCTTTGTACAAAAGCAATCTATTTTCCCCAAAATCAATGAAATTCACAATCACAATAAAATCATATTTGTATTTTTTAATTATTAAAACACTTTAAAATTATTATTTTTAATCTGAGCATCATACAAGTGAGTTAGGAAAAGTATAATATGCATACATCTGATAAAAAACTCTCATATAAGTTATTACTTTTTATAAGGAATGTATCAATTATGACTGAAGATATATCAACCAGAAGATTACATATTTGCCATCAATAATTATATATTATTTACAAAGGTGAAGATATATTTTAATGCATATTATAAAAGTTCTACAATGAAAAATGGAGTTACCTAGTTAGTCTCTCAAACATTATAATTCTCTAGCCAGAGGAAATTCCAATCAAAGGGCTTTGTTTGGCTTTCATGTGTCTCCTGTCAGATTACTACCCAAAGGAATGATATACTGAATTAGAATTAAGTTCAGAGTCGATATAACCTCAAGAGTATTCCTTTCATACTGCTCAAGATGAACTAATAGTTTACAGCCCTGACACATTAGATTTCTTTTATGTGACTGCCTAGAGCCCCACTAGAGATAGGGGTGACAGAATGCTCTCTGAGATGACAATGATCAGCTAACCTAGCTATTTGATAATAATTCAGATTTGCTGTCAAGCATCATCATTAGAACAACACTGAATAAAGTTTTTATGTGTGTATATGTATATATGTGTATATATATATATATATATATATATATATATATATAGACAATTTTTTCCTTACCAAGTCATGAGACCAGTTATTTTTCAATTCATCTAGAAACAGGTGTTAAACACCTGTAATCAATGCTTATTACATACATACGAAAGTTGTAATGCTTTCTAATGATAACAAAGAAGTGCTTACTTTGGTAAAATATACAAACACATATGGTAGATTGCATTTATGAACTTATGAAGACATCCAGAATAAACCCATTTGAGAAGTATCACATTGAATGATAACAATACAACAGTATCTAGAAAGTGTAATTGTCCTTCAGTGTTTAGGAATAGTTTAATATTATGTTTTGCCAATATAGAATATCAAAGTACAAGAAGAAAATAATATTTCTGAGATAGTTAGTGCTGCGATTACACAATCATCTTTGTCTGAACATCAATCAAAACTAATCACAATACTCTATATGATAGCATTCACTTCATTCATTAACACATGCAAATTTATATAATCTTAGTAAGGTGCCATATGAAAAAAATACAGGCCTTAAAATTAGGACAATGGGTTTGAATTTTCTCCTGACATAGAGGCATAGATGTCATTTTATAACTTACAACTTTTTGGGATGCTTTTTCTTTTTTGTAAAATGATATAAATAACATCTGTAATTCCTATCTCACAGAGTTGTGGTGAGGACCAAATGTGATAAGGAATATAAAGTACTTCTGTAAGTCCCAAAGCCCTCAAAATGTCAGTAATTTTTATTATAAAAATATCGATGCCCTTCTATACATTTTCTCTATATTGTTGATTTGAAGTAAGTAGACTAAATGTCACAAATAAAGATCTCTTCAAATCCTTATTACTAATGTCTTAAAGAGTCCATCATTTCACAAACAAATGGGTCTTTTCTAAATAATGTGAAGTTGTATTCTTAAAAAAAGATGTAGTATTCAAATTTATAAGAATTTAAGCCATTTTCCAATTGATAAATGCTCAAAGGATATGAACAATTTTCAGATGAAGAAATTGAAATCATCTCTAGTCATATAAAAGTTGCTCTAAATCATTTTTAATCAGAGAAATGCAAAGCAAGACAACTCTGAGATATCATTACACACTTTTCAGATTGGCTAAGATGACAGGAAAAGATAATGATGGATGCTGCACAGGATGTGGGAAAACTGGGACACTAATACATTGTTGGTGAAATTGTGAAGTGATCCAACCATTCTGGGGAGCAATATGGAACTATGTTCAAAGGGTTGTCAAACTGTGCATACCCTTTGATCCAGCAGTGTTTCTACTAGCCCAAAGATATCTTAAAAGAAGGAAAGGGACCCAAATGTGCAAAAATGTTTGTGGCAATCCTGTTATGTTCCATCAATTGGAGAATGGCTGAATAAATTATAGTATATGAATGTTATGGAATATTATTGTTCTATAAGAAACAACTACCAGGATTATTTCAGAGAGACCTGGAAAGACTTAAATGAACTGATGCTAAATGAAATGAGCAGAATTAGAAAATGATTGTACACAGCAACAGAAAGATTATATAATAATCAATTTTGATAGACATGCCTCTTTTCAATAATGACATGATTCAGGCCAGTTATAAAGATCTTGTGATGATAAGAATTATCAACACCCAGAGAGAGTACTGTGGAACTGAATGTGGATCACAACATAGCAATTTCACATCTTTTCTTGCTGTTTGTTTGCATTTTATTTCCTTTTTCATTTTTTTTTCATTTTTGATCTTATTTTTCCAGGGCAGCAA
Source organism: Sarcophilus harrisii (assembly GCF_902635505.1). NCBI lineage: Eukaryota > Metazoa > Chordata > Mammalia > Dasyuromorphia > Dasyuridae > Sarcophilus > Sarcophilus harrisii. The sequence goes on from NC_045428.1 coordinate 385,164,410, forward strand.
GATAATAGTATAACTGTGTATGCCTAAATTCTATTTACATGTATTTTACCATATTTAACATAGAAACTTGCCATCTAGGGCAGGGGGGAAAGGAAGGGAAGGAAAAATTAAAACACAAAGTTTTGGAAGGGTCAATGTTGAAAAAAAATTATCTTTGGGAATTTGAAAATAAAATGCTCCAAAAAAAAATTGCAGTCTTTGGGTAGCTTGGCATGTAGTCATTTACCTATAGATAAAATATTTAGGATGAAATATGATCATATAGTCTGACATTACAAATATTATGATAACTTCCATCCCCAGAATAGAACCAAATGTTACAATAAAGTTCAAAACCCCAAAATAGGGCATAAAATGGACAACAAGTAAAAAGAAGTGACCATTAAAAGCAATTCTGCTTGTTAGGAAAAATCAACATGCAAATTCTGAAGAAAACAATGATGTGAAAATAAATAACTCTTTTTAAAAGCTTCAAATGGGGGGCAGAGTCAAGATGGCAGAGAAGGCACACGTGACTTTCTAAGCTCTTCTCTTACCCTCTTTATCAATATTATATTGAGCCTCAAAAATAGTCTTGACTGCTACAATTCATAAAGATTAGAAGTATAACAACTCACAAGCCAAAGAAAATTTGGAGTCTCACCAGAAAAGATTTGTCCTCAGGGCTGGGGGGGGATCAGCACAAGCAGGGAGACAACTAAGGCACCAGGCAAAGCCCCAAACCAGAAGTGAGACCACAGATCACAGCACAAGCTCCTAGCCCCAACCCACAGTATGGGGCTTTTCCTTGGGGCAGTTGGAACCTGCCCAGCAGGAGGGCACAGCCCAGGTTAGCCTCTAATCTGCACAGTGGGGGGCTTGGCTTGGGGCAATAGAGCTTTCACAGGGAAATTTGCATCGGAGCAGAGACTTCTGGTAAGCCCAGGTTATCTGCTTGTGAGCTGCTAATACCCACAGCTCCACAAGGGGCTCTGGCCTGGGGCAGTGACACTTTCACCACTTAGTCTCTAATCTTAGGGCAGTCATTAAACCACATACCTCAACTGGGCACTTTGATAACTCAGTAAGTCCTAAATCATCTCTGGCTGGAGGAAGGGGAAACTTTCACCCAGGGCGCTCCCATACCTTGGAGCCAGAAGCCGGTTTACATCTCTCCCTGCTCTGCAGAGGAAGCTGGTAACCCCCTTGCCTAGAAGGCATACCCTAAAAGCTTTTAAAAATGAATAAAAAAATAAAAAGAACAATTGACACCTTATATACAAAAAAAGAGCAGGTCTGCAAACCTGAAGAGACTAATAGAAACAGGCACCAGACAATATCCCAAAGGGGAATACCCCTGTCCCCTTTTACATAATGCTCTCATAGAAGAGAGCATTAAAAGTCTCAAAAGAGAGTGAGAAGAAAAATGGGGAAAGGAAAGAGTAGCTTTACAAGAGAGCAACAACTTCCTGAAATAAGAATTGGAAAAGATAAAAAATTCCCAGAAAGTGCAGGGAAACAAAATTTGTGAATTGGAAAAAGAAATAATTCACTAAAAAAAAATTAGTGAAATTGAAAAAAATTCCATAGAGCAAAACAATTCATTTAAAAACTCAATTGGACATATACAGAAAGAAGTAAAAAAAAAAAAGCTAATGAAGAAAATAATTCATTAAAAATCAGAATAGAACAAATAGAAACTAATGATTCATTGAGACAGCAAGTATCAGTCAAGCAAAACCAAAAAAAATGACAAACTGGAAAAAACCATGAATTATCTACTTGCAAAAATGACAGACTTAGAAAATAGATCTATGAGAGATAATCTGAGGATTATTGGACATTCCAAAAAATTATGATGAAAAAAAGAGCCTAGGTAGTATTTTACAAGAAATCATCAAAGGGAACTGCCCAGATGTAATAGAATTAGAAGGTAAAAGAGGCATTGAAAGAATTCATTGAATACCTTCTGAAAAAGACCCTAAAATGAAAAACCCCAAGGAATATTGTGGCCAAATTTCAGAACTATCAGATTAAGGAAAAAATTTTGCAAGCAGCCAGAAAAAAAATAATTTAAATACCGAGGTGCGACAATAAGGATTGCCCAAGATCTGGCTGCATCCACATTAAAGGATCGCAGGGCCTGGAATCTGATATTCTGAAAGGCAAAAGAACTTGGAATGCAGCCAAGAATAAACTAACCAGATAAGCTAAGCATTTTCTTCCAGGGAAGAAGATGGACATTTGATGAAACAAATGAATTCCATTTGTTTCTAAGGAAAAAACCAGAACTAAACAAAAATATTGATCTCCAACCATAGGACTCAAGAGATGCAGAAAAGGTAAAAGGAACTCTTGAGAATTTTATTTCTGTTGTGGATGTACAAAAATACTACATGTATAATTTGATTTTACTGATATAACATAAAAAGGGAAGTAGATATGGAAAAGGGATGATGGCAGAAAAGGTGGGAAGGGGGGATAAAAATAGGGAAACCACATCCCACTAAGAGGCAAAGGAAACTTAACATATCTGAGGGAATTTAGAGAAGGGGAGGAATATTATGTGAATCTTACTCTCATCAGAGTTGGCTCAAAGAGAAAACAATTGACATACTTGTTATAGAGAAAATTCTCTCTCACCTCATTAAAAAAAGGGAAAGGAAAAGGGAAAAGAAATAAAGTAATAAAGGAAGGGTACAAGAAAGAAGAAAAGATTCAAAGGGGAGGACTGAAGAATTCTAAAGAGGGTGAGCGTTGTGATACAAGTGGGGCACATAAGTTTAAAAAGGCGAAAGAGGGTTAGGAGGGCAAGAAAAAGTAAAGCATAATCTGGCGATATTAGGATGGCAGGAAATACAGCATTAGTAATTTTAACCATAAATTTGAATGGGATGAATTCTCCCATAAAGAGGAGGCAGATAGCAGACTGGATCAAAATTCAGAACCTCTATAATACGTTGTTTAGAGGAAACACATTTAAAACAGGGAGATTCATACAGAGTAAAGGTAAAAGGCTGGAGCAGAATTTATTATGCTTCAGGTGAAGTCAAAAAAGCATGGGTAGCCATCCTTATCTCAGATCAAGCAAAAGCAAAAATTGATGTAATTAAAAGAGATAAGGAAGGAAATTATATCTTGCTAAAAGGTACTATAGATAATGAAGCAATATCACTATTAAACATATATGCACCAAGTGATATAGCATCTATCTTCCTAAAGAAGAAGTTAAGAGAGTTGCAAGAAGAAATAGAGAGCAAAATTATAATGGCTGGAGATCTCAATCTTACACTCTCAGATTTAGATAAATCCAATCGCAAAACAAATAAGAAAGAAATTAAAGAGGTAAATAGAATATTAGAAAAAATAGGTATAATAGGTCTCTGGAGAAAACTGAATGGTGACAGAAAGGAGTATACTTTCTTCTCAGCAGTTCATGGAACCTACATAAAAATTGACCACATATTAGCACATAAAGACCTCAAAATTAAATGCAAGAAGGCAGACATATTAAATGCTTTCTTCAACATTCAACAAAAAGTTAGGGGTAAATAGACCAAAAAGTAATTGGAAACTAAACAATCTCATCTTAAAAAATGATTGGGTGAAACAGCAAATTATAGATACAATTAATAATTTCACTCAAGATAATGACAATGATGAGACATCATATCAAAATTTGTGGTATGCACCCAAAGCGGTAATAAGAAGGAATTTTATATCCTTAGAGGCTTACTTGAATAAAACAGAGAAAGAGAAGGTCAATGAATTGGGCTTGCAACTAAAAAAACTAAAAAAAGACCAAATTTAAAACCCCAATCAAATACTAAATTTGAAATTCTAAAATTAAAAGGAGAAATTAATAATATTGAAAATAAAAATAAATTATTGAAGTAATTAATAAAACTAAGAGTTGGTTCTATGAAAAAGCCAATAAAATAGATAAGCCTTTGGTAAATCTGATTAGAAAAAGGAGGGAGGAAAATGAAATTAGTATTCTTAAAAATTAAAAGAGAGAACTTTCCACTGATGAAAAGGAAATTCGAGAAATAATGAGTTATTTTGCCCAACTTTATGCCAATAAATTTGATAACCTAAGTGAAATGGATGACTACCTCCAAAAATATAGACTTCCCAGATTAACAGAAGAGGATATAAATTGCTTGAATAGTCCCATTTCAGAAAAAGAAATAGAACAAGCTATTAATCAACTGCCTAAGAAAAAATCCCCAGGACCAGATGGATTTACATGTGAATTCTACCAAACATTTAAAGAACAATTGGCCCCAATGCTATATAAATTATTTGATAAAATAGGGAATGAAGGAGTCCTACCAAATTCCTTCTATGACACAGACATGGTACTGATACCTAAACCAGGTAGGTTAAAAACAGAAAGAAAATTATAGACCAATCTCCCTAATGAATATTGATGCAAAAATCTTAAATAAGATATGAGCAAAAAGACTACAGAAAAATCATCCCCAGGATAATACACTATGATCAAGTAGGATTTATACCAGGAATGCAGGACTGGTTCAGTATTAGGAAAACTATCAATATAATTGCCCATATTAATAACCAAATTATCAAAAACCATATGATCATCTCAATAGATGCAGAAAAAGCATTTGATAAAATGCAACATCAATTCCTATTAAAAACACTTGAGATTATAAGGATAAATGGATATTTCCTTCAAATAATCAGCAGCATCTATTTAAAACCATCAGTAAGCATCATATGTAATGGGGACAAACTGCAACCATTCCCAATAAGATCAGGAGTGAAACAAGGCTGCCCACTATCACCATTACTATTCAATATTGTATTAGAAATGCTAGTTTTGGCAATAAAAGTTGAGAAAGAGATTAAAGGAATTAGAGCAGGCAATGAGGAAACCAAATTATCACTCTTTACTGATGATATGATGGTATACTAGAGAACCCCAGACATTCTACTAAAACGTTATTAGAAATAATCCACAACTTTAGCAAAGTTGCAGGATACAAAATCAACCCACATAAATTATCAGCATTCTTATATATCATTAACAAAATCCAAGAGAGTTACAAAGAGAAATTCCATTTAAAGTAACTACTGATAGTATAAAATACTTACGAATCTATCTGGCAAGGGAAAATATGAAAGTTTTTGAGCAAAATTACATACCACTTTTTACACAAATTATGTCTGATCTAACCAATTGGATAAATATTAAATGCACTTGGATAGGGCGAGCAAATATAATAAAGTTGACCATAGGACCTAAACTAATCTATTTGTTTAGCACTATACCAGTCAGACTCCCCAAAACTATTTTAATGACCTAGAAAAAATAATAACAAAATTCATGTGGAAAAACAAAAGGTCAAGAATTTCAAGAGAATTAAAGGGAAAAAAATCAAATGAAGGTGGATTAGCTATACCAGATCTAAAATTATATTATAGAGCAGCAGTTACCAAAACCATTTGGTATTGGCTAAGGAATAGATTAGTTGATCAGTGGAATAGGTTAAGTTCAAAGGACAAAACAGTCAACAACTATAGCAACGTAGTGTTTGACAAACCCAAAGACTATCAAAAACTATTAGAAATAATCCACAACTTTACCAGAGTTTCAGGATACAAAATACATCCACATAAATCATCAGAATTTTTAAATATCACTAACAAAGTCCAGCAGGAAGAGATAGAAAAAGAAATTCCATTTAAAATAACTGTCAATAATATAAAATATTTGCGAATTTATCTGTCAGTGGAAAGTTGGAAACTATATAAGCAAAACTATAAAATGCTTTTCATAAAAATAAAGTCAAATCTAAATAATTGGAAAAAAACCAAGTGCTCTTGGATAGATCAAGCAAATATAAAAATGACAATACTATCTTAAGTAATCTATTTATTTAGTGCCATACCAATCAAACTCCAAAGAAACTATTTAATAACAAAATTCATCTGAAGGAACAAAAGGTCAAGAATTTCAAGGAAATTAATAAAAAAAAATGAAACAAACAAACAAACAAAATAAAGGTAGCCCAGCTGTACCAGATCTAAAACCTATATTATAAAGCAGCAGTCATCAAAACCAATTGGTACTGGCTAAAAAACAGTAGTTGGTGGAAAGTTCTCCATTTTTATTTTTGAGACTAACAATTTTATTTTCCTCTTTCCTTCTTCTAATCAAATTAACTAAAGGTTTATTTATTTTGTGGTTTTATTCATAAAACCAACTTTCTGTTTTGTTTATTGATTAAATAGTTATTTTACTTTCAATTGTATTAATGCTCCTTTTATTTTTAGAATTTCAAGTTTGGTATTTGGGGGGGTTAATTTGTTTTGTCTAGCTTTTTTAATTGCAAGCCCAATTCATTGATATTCTATTTCTCTATATTATGCAAGTAAGCATCTAGAGATATAAAATATCCCCCTCTCTTTAGAGCCCCTTCCCATTTCTTATATTTTTCCTCTACTATTTCCATTTTCCCTTTTATTAGCCTTCCTTTTCCCTTTTCTCCTTCCCCCTCCCAGTGTCTTATAAGGAGAGAGAGAAGTTTCTCTGTGTTATCAAATATGTCTAATATTCTCTCTTTATGCCAAATCTGAGGAGAGTAAAATTCCAACAGTTTTCATCCCCCTCCTTTTTTCCCCTCAATTATTGTAGGTTTCTTTGTCTCCTTGTGAGATGTAATTTCTCTCATTTTTCCTCCACTACCCCTTATTCAGTACAATCCCTTTTCCATCTTTAGTTTTTTTCTGTAGTATAACATTAAAATCAAATTATAATGCACTCTCTATGTATAGCCATAGTCCTCAAGAGTTCTTTTCTTATTACCTTTTATGCTTATCTTGAATTCTATATTTGAAAGTCAAATTTTTGGTTCAGCTCTGGTCTTTTCATCAGAAATTAATGGAATTTACCTCTTTCCTTAAATGTTCATCTTCTCCCCTGAAAAAAAATACTTAGTTTAGTAAGGAAATTTATTCTTGGCTGCATTCCAAGTTTCTTTTCCTTTTGGAATATTAGATTCTAGGCCCTTTGATCCTTCAACATGGAAGCTGCTAGGTTCTGGGTAATCTTTATTATGGCTCTTCAATATTTGAATTTTTTACTACTTTCAGCCACCAATAAAGAGGAAATTAGAGCAATAATTAGGAGTTACTTTGTTCAATTTTATAACAATAAATTTGATAAGCTGAGTGAAATAGAGGAATACATATGAAAATATACATTGCCCAAATTAACAACAAAGGAAATAAATTACTTAAATAGTCTCATTTTAGAAAAAAAGAAAAATAAAACACTATTAATCAACTTCCTAAGAAAAAATTGCTGGGACCAGATAGATGGATTTACATGTGAATTCTACCACACCTTTAAAGAACAATTAACTTCAAGACTATATAAACTGTTTTGAAAAGTTAGGGAACAAAGGACTCCTACAAAATGCCTTCTATGATATAGACATGGTACTGATATCTAAGAAAGGTACAATGAAAACAGAGAAAAAAAATTATAGACCAATCTCCCTAATGAATATTGATGCAAAAATCTTAAATATAATATTAGCAAAGAGATTACTAATGTTAGGCCTAGGATAATACACCCTGACCAAGTAGGATTTATTCCAGAAATGCAGGGCTGTTTCAATGTTATGAAAACTATTAGAATAATTAAAAGGTCAAAAATTTCAAGGAAATTAAATTTTTAAAAAATGAAACAAACAAACAAACCAAATAAAGGTAGCCTAGCTGTACCAGATCTAAAACCTATATTATAAAGCATCATCATCAAAACCATTTGGTACTGGCTAAAAAACAATAGTAGATCAGTGGAATAGGTTAGGTTCAAAGTCAATAACTATAGCAATCTAGTGTTTAGCAAACCCGAAGAGGACAGCTTTTGGGATAAGTACTCACTATTTTAGAAAACCTTGTGGGAAAATTGGAAACTAGTATGGCATAAAGTAAGCATAGACCCACACCAAACACTGTACATCAAGAGAAGGTCTAAATGGGTTAATGATCTAGACATAAAGAATGTTATTACAAACAAATTAGAAGAACATAGGATAGTTTACCTTTCAGATCTGTAGAGGAGGAAGGAATTTGTGACCAAAGAATACTATATATCATTATTGATCACAAAATAAATAATTTTGATTATATTAAGTAAAAAATGTTTTGTACAAACAAAACTAATGCTGACAAGATTAGAAGGGAATCAATAAACTGGGAAAACATTTTTACATTCAAAGCTTCTGATTAAAGTCTTATTTCTAAAATATATAGATTATTGACTCAAATGTATACAAATTCAAGCCATTCTCCAATTAATCAATGATCACAGGATATGAATAGACATTTTTCCAATGAAGAAATTGAAATTATTTATTGTCATAAGAAAAGGTGCTTCAAATCATTATTGATCAGAGAAATGTAAATTAAGATTACTCTGAGATACCACTACATACCTGTCATATTAGCTAAGATGACAGGAAAAGATAAAGACAAATATTAGAGAGGATGTAGGAAAACTGGGACACTGATACATTATTAGTGGAACTGTGAATGGATCCAAATATTCTTGAGAGAAATTTAGAACTATCCTAAAAAAGTTATCAAACTGTGCATATTTTTTGATACAGCAATGTTTCTACTGGACTCATATCCCAAAGAGATCTTAAAGGAGGGAAAGGGACCTCATTTGTAGTAGTCCTTTTTGTAGTGTCAAGAACCCGGAAACTGAGTGGATGCCCATCAGTTAGAGAATGGCTGAATAATTATGGTATATGAATTTTATAGAATATTACTGTTCTGTAAGAAATCACCAACAGGATGGTTTCAGAGATGGCTGGAGAGAATTACATGACCTTATGCTAAGTGAAATGAGCAGAAGCAGTAGATTGTTATACATGACAACAAGAAGACTAAACGATGATCAATTATGATGCACATGGCTATCTTCAACAGCGAAATGATTCAAACTAGTTTCAGTTGTTCAGTGATGAAGAGAGCCATCTACACCCAGGGAGAAAACTGTGGAAATTGAGTGTGTACCTCAACATAGCATTTTCACTCTTTCTGAGTAAAATTTTGTTTTCCTTTTCAGTTTTGTTTTTCTTTCTAGAATTTTTTCTTGTGCAGCAAGGTAATAAATATGTATATATTATATATTTTGGATTTAACATATATTTTAACATCTTTAACATGTATTGGACTACCTGCCATCTAGGGGAGAGGTTGGGAGGAAGGAGAGAATAATTTGCAACAAAAGACTTTGCAAGGATCATTGTTGAAAAATTACCCATGCATATCTTTTGTAAATTAAAATGTTTGACAATAAATTTTAAAAAATAATCTCTAGACATTCCACTATCTTGCAAAAGCTGATAGATTGATAGAATTAGATCATATAATTAAAATTCAATTATTATAGGGCATTCCTGAGCTAATTTTCAAAATAGGGATTATGTTTTATGGCACTAGTATTTTTTGGCTTTTATTTCACTTTTATTGGTTATTAATTCACTCTTTTTTCACTTTTCCTTTTATTACTAATAAAATAATTAAAAGGTAGAGAAATTATGTCTACTGAAGATTTTAATCATTAGGGAAGGGAAGAATCATAAGATTAATGGAACAATAAAATTATTGATGGATAATTCATCTAATTTTACTTCACAAAAGGAAGAGAAAACCAGAGATGTAATGCAAATTGACAGAAAATGATAGAACTTTGAAGGTGATATAAAGATGGCAAGTGTACCCTTCAAATGCAAGTCCTTTGGTACTCCTATCAGAAGCAATATCCTTGCTTATAAGTCTGTTATTTTGATATGAGTCTGTTTTTAGATAGTGATTTTTATGTTTTTATGACCATGTCTAAGAAAAAAATATTCTATAAGTATTACCAAAGAAATTTTTTCCTGGGTCATACTAATTTTCATTATTCTTATTACTATTTCTCTTCTATGAATTTTCTCCCTATACCATAAGTTGAATTGGATATAAGTATAAAATAAATTAATGTCAAGAATTCAATATAATCTTACTTTAAATAATATCTTAAAATTTGAAAAGAACTTGGACCATGCTGTGACAGCTGCAGATTTTTTTTAGTATCTCTTCTATCAAAAGAATAAGATTAAAATTGAAGATTAAGTTTTACCTAAGTAATCAGAGTTATGAGTTCATAACTGTAGGCACAATTGTGAATCTCAAACACAATCAGAGGCATCACTGAAGTGTAATAGGAACAGTTCAGTTCACATATGTTCTGTTTTAAAATGGAACATTCATAACAGATCAGTGGAGCTCAAAATTACAGCTGAGAAATGATCAGCTAACTACTCCCCCTATCCAGATCACAACAAACTGTAAAAGAGAAATAAGCTGAAAAATTAGTCTCTTAACATTGATATGTTGGTGCTGCATTAGATTTGATCAGGAATATGAAAGATAGGAAAATCAGAGGAACGGAAGAGCAAAGTTCTACAAATTTTTTTTCCAAGAACTTTTTTATCATATAAGTTCAACTCTTCAAGTTTAAAAAATTTAAAAGTTGTATAAATATAGATAGATATCATAGATATTGATGATATGTAGATGTAACTATAGCTATGGATACATATAAATATTGTTCTATGTTTACATACTTATATTTTAGTTTAGGATAATCTCAGTGACACAAAATAAAGCTGAAATTAAGGCAATCTGAGTTCAAATCTAGCATCAGACATTTATTAGCAGAACTGGGGAAAGTCATTATATCCATTTGCTGCAGTATCCTCAACAGTGAATTGAGGATAATAATAGAATGTACCTCCTAGCACTGGTGTAAGGACCAAATGAGGAAATAAGTATAAAAGTGATTAACACATTGACTTGCACAAAGCAAATACTATATTATTTTAGTCTTATTATTATATTGTATGTGCAGCATACACATTTTTTAAGCACAACTCATTGTCCTAAAATAGTTTCAGAAAACTAGACTTCTGGATAATATTTATGTAAAGCTAATTCTGTTAATAAGATAATCATAATTATACCACCTTGAGGGCTGAAAATACACTTAATATAACTCTCACATACACAAGTAAGGGACAATGCCCCTTAGGAAAACACTGACCCAAGGAAACACTGACAAAAGACTAGGGAAAGTAGTTTTCTTTGCTTTGGGGTCATTTTCTTTGATTCAGTTATTAGTAAATATATCCCTGCTTACTTGAAGAAGCTAAATATATCCCTGCTTACTTGAAGAAGCCCTGAAGGACTGAGAATTGAGTGGATGCTGACAATAGCATCCATTTATTTTTCTAGTAATTAGAAATAAGCTGTTTTCTTGCCTTGGTTGGACAATTGGGTCAGAATAAAGAGTAGTACAAGACTGTTAAAAGAAAGGGAATCCTAAAACTGTTTTAATTTTTTTAAGTATTTAGTTAAAAGTAAGAATTAACTATCTGAATTTTTTAAAAAAATAAACTGAATAGAGACTTTGTTAACATATTTTCGTAACCTATATTAGTCACCCTCCATTAGAGTCCTATTGTAATGACTTGCTATAGTGTGCAGATGAACCTGAGTTTCCTAAAAGTTATGACACTGAAGCAGGCATTTGGCCAGGCTCTGATGAACTAGAAAGACATTGAGTATCATTCTGTTACAGCAAACTGACCATATGGAGAAACTCATCATCAGAAGTTTGGCCATTAAATGATTTAATTTTTTGGCTAGAATAAGTTAAAATATCTTTTAAATAGTTTTAGATGGATTACAATTTACATTAAATTGCAGAAGCACCCACACAAATGAAATGTGAATTAAAATTGAATTCTACCAATTCATTTAATAATAAATTTATTCACTCTTAATAGTAAAATGATTGCTGTCAAGATGAAAAGTTATTTGTAACTTTATTTTTAAGAGACAATTAATAAATGTGTTTCTGTTGTAATTTATTACTGATATTCAGGCTAGTCACTATACTATATATAGTGATGGCTACTCTGCAAGTCTTGGGACAGTAATAAAGAAAAATGACTTGAAATAATTTGAATGAAAATTTTCATACTCATTTCACTATGACAATTGGAATCCATTGATGCTTCTCATATGAACACATCCTTGTCCTCTAATATATCCTTAAAAGCAGGGGAATCTAACATGTTAGGAGCTTATCTTTAACAATAGTCCTTTTTTGTATTAAAGCTTTTTATTTACAAAGCATATGCATGGGTAATTTTTCTAATATTGACTCTTGCATAACCTTTTGTTCCAAATTTTGCCCTCCACCCCCTCCTCTAGCTAGAAGGTAGTCAAAAACATGTTGAATATTGTCTAACAACAGTTCTTAACTTGAGGTCAATAACTTTTCTTTGATATTTAATATTTATATTTCAATGCAATGATCTTTTTAAATAATCCTATATAATTTAGCTCATGCATTTAAAAACATGAATCTGGGAAAGATTCTATAACCTTCACCAGATAGTCTGCCAAAGTGTCCATGAAACAAAAAAGAAATTTAAAAAAACAAAAATTAAGAAGTTTTATTAATATCTTTTAAGATTGTATAGTTACTATGGCTGGATTTGGGTTTCCTATTTATAGTCCTTCCCTCTTATGATTTTAATTGGCAATGCACTTTACCAATGGAGCATTTATTTGATATTTTGTTGATGCTGCTGATATGCATAATTCATCATTATTAATAGACTACAACCAATCTGTCCTTTGTTAATGTCTCCATTGCCTTTTGGCTACTTCTGTCCCTCAGAGACTATAGTATTCCATGAATTGCAACTAAATTATTTATTCAGCAACCATTGATATAAGATGATTAAAAGAATACATTTTAAAAGGAGGGATTTTTATTTTTAAAGTTATTATCTAGCTCCTTCCTATATTTCCAGTCTTTTTATACCTTAGTCCCTTCAACATGCTTAGAAATCCAGTAATATTGTTCTCCTTATACTTCCTTATATAAAAACTTTATCTTAGAACTCCACATATTTTCTCTGACCCTCTTACTGTGGTGGAGAGGATTTAAGAAAGGTCCTCAGAAGACAGAATTTGAGCTGAGTTTTAATGAAATCAGGGGAAATAATGGTGAAGATGAGGGGGTAGAACATTCCACACATGGAGAGATCCAGTTCAAAGATGCCAATGGAATATTGAGTATCATGTGAAAGAAAAAACATAGTTTATTGTAGATATATCACAGATGAGTAGTCAAAGATTAAATGAAAGAAGAGTGGAAAGGTAGGAAGGAGATAGGCCATGAAGAGTTGTATATATAGAGTGAAAGATTATATTTGAACCTGGGGTTAATGTAAAATTACAGGATATGAATGAGGGGGAAATGAAATCCAATATATGTTTAAAAAAAAATGGAATAAAGAGGGAGAGTTAAGGCAAGAAAACTAATTAGAAAGCTACTGAAAAAATAGTTCAGCCAAAAGGTGATAAAAGCATGATCTAGAGTGTCATGTTTGTGAGTAAAGAAGACATTTAGAAGAGACATAGTGAAGATAGAAAACACAAAATTTGGCAAATGACCATATTAGACCATGAAAATAAGGAGTAGAGAACAGTACTAAAGTTGCAAGCCTAGATGACTGGGATCATGGTAGTAGCCTTAAAAGTAATAAAATTTGAAAAAATCAGTGAAATCAGTAATGTAAGCTTCTAGAGTGAAGGGACTGTTTCATTTTTGTCTTTGTATCTCTAGCTCCTATCCATTTTTAACACAAATAAATAATTGCTGAGTTGAATTGACTTGAGATGATAGCAGGGTCCTTAAACATTTTTCCATTTCACATATTCTAAATCTAAATCCGGGGATAAATCAGAGAGCTACAGTTTACCAAAAGGCAATTTGAGAAACTACTGTTCCAAAAACAAAGTATGTTTTTTTTTTAATAACTCTCTTGAATGTTACATTACAAAATCTGTTACATACCTAATTAAAAAAGTGAAGAATCATCTACTCTTATCCTACCAAGGGAAAGATGAACTGTGGTATATAATTTCAAATGAAATTAATCAAAATAGTTTCAGAGGAGTTCTGCTGCTTTGGTATAAGCTCAGCCAATATTAATTGAATTTATCATATGTTTTGGTGTCATAGAGATACAATCATACTTTAAGCAAATCAGACATTGATAGTATCATAGGTGATAAATCAAACAAATACTAATTTCCTTTTTTTTTCCCATTTTTTTTATTTATTTAATAGCCTTTTATTTACAGGATATATACATGGGTAACTTTACAGCATTAACAATTCCAAACCTCTTGTTCCAATTTTCCCTCTTACCCACCCCCCCTCCCCAAATGGCAGAATGACCAGAATGTTAAATATATTAAATATAACTTAGATACACAATAAGCATGACCAAAACATTATTTTGTGTAAAAAGAATAACCAATTATTGTACAATGAGTTGTGAAGGAAAATCAAAATGCAGGTGTGATAAAATAGGGATTAAATTAATGTGATGTTTTTATTTCTCCCGAGTTCTTTTGGATAGCTGTTCAGTTCATTACTGTCATTAGAAATGAAAGGATCTTGTTGCTGAGGAGGCCCAATCCATCAAATTCATCTAGTATTGTTTTGGGATATAAGATCCCTGGTCCGCTATTTCACTCAGCATCAGTTCGTTAAGTCTTCCAGGCCTTTTGAAATCATCCTGTTTCATTTTTACAGCAGAAATTCCAAATTTATATACCACAATTTATTCAATTCTCCAACTATGGACATCCATTCAGTTTCCAGTTTCAGCCACCACAAAAAGGCTGCCACAAACATTGTGCACAAAGGGTCCCTTTCCCTTCTTTATAACTTTTGGGATATAAACCAGTAGTAACCGTTGGATCAAAGGGTACACAGTTTGATAACTTTTACATAGTTCCAAATTCTCTCCAAAATGGTTGGTTGTTCACAACCCACCAAAATGAATCAATTCCCAGTTTTCCCATCCCCCAACAATTATTATTTTTTCCTGTCATCTTAGCCCATCAAGGTGTGTGTATCTTAGAGTTGTTTAATTTGCATTTCTTGATTAATAATGCTTTGAGCATCTTTTCCAATTGTAGTGTTTCAATTTCTTCATCTGAGAATTTCTTTCTTTCCTTTTGAATTTTTCAATTTGAGAAAGGCTTGATTTTTTATTAATTAGATTAATTCTTATATTTTTGGAAATGAGGCCTTTATCAGAACCTTTGACTTAAAAATATTTTCCCCAGTTTATTGCTTCCCTTTAATCTTGTCTGATTAGTTTTGTTTGTACAAAACTTTCAGTTTGATAAATCGAAATTTTCATTTTGTGATCAGTAAGATTCTGCTCTTCGGTCAAAAGACCTTCCCCTTCCACAGGTTAGGGTAAACTATCCTTTTTCCTCTAATTTATTAATAATTTCCTTTTATGCCGGTCATGAACCCATTTTGATTATCTTGGTTACGGCGTTAAGTATGGATCAATGCCTAGTTTCTGCCATATTAGTTTCCAATTTTCCCAGCAATTTTTATAAACAAAGTTCTTATCCCAAAAGTTGGGATTTTTGGTTTTCAAAGTAGGGTTGCTTATTTGTTGACTATTTTTATCCCTGAACCTAATCTATTCCACTAATAACTATTCTAGCCAATAAAATAGTTTTGAACTGCCTTATAATATAATTTTTAGATCTGGAATAACCACCATCTTTGATTTTTTTTCATTAATTTTGAAATTTTGACCTTTTCCTTTTCCATATGAACTTTGTTGTTATTTTTCTAGGTCATTAAAATAGTTTTTGGGAGTCTGATTAAGGCAAAAATAGATTAGTTTAGGTAAATTGTCATCTTTATTATATTTGTCCCCTATCCAAGACATTTAATGTTTTTCCAATTGGTTAGATCAGACTTAATTTGGTGAAAAGTGTTCAATTTTGCTCATAAAGTTTCTGATTTTCCTTGGCAGATAGATTCCTAAATATTTTATATTATCAGTAGTTACTTTTAAATGGAATTTCTTTAAATTGACTGTTGGATTTTTGTTATGATATATAAGAAGTGAACTTATGTGGGTTTTTTTAAACCAAACTTTCAAAGTTGTGATTATTTCTAATCTTTTTAGCAGAATCTCGGGGTTCCTAATCCATCATGTCATCGGGGAAAAGTGATAATTTGGCTTCCTATTCTATTCTTATTCCTTTTTAACTTTTCCAGCTCTTATTGCTATAGCTAGGTTTCTAACCCAAAATATTAAATAGTAACGTGATAGTGGGCAACCTTGTTTTCAGAACTTATTGGGAATGGTTGGTTTGTCTCCATTACATATGATGCTTACTGATGGTTTAAATAGATGCTGGATTATTTTAGGAAAAGTCCATTTTTCCTTTATACCTCAAGTGTTTTTAATAGAATGGATGTTGGATTTTATCTCTTTTTGCATCTTTGAGAATCATATTTTTGTTAATTTGGTTATTAACATCCAATTATATTGATAGTTTTCCATTATTAACCAGCCCCTGCATTCCTGGTATAAATCCTACTTGATCATAGTTATTATCTTGGAGATGATTTTCTGTAGTCTTTTTGATAATATCTTATTTGATTTTAGCATCAATATTCATTAGGGAGATTGTTATAATTTTCTTTCTCTGTTTTCAGCCTACCTGGTTTAGGTATCAGTACCATGTCGTGTCTTGAAGGAATTTGGTAACCCTTCATTCCTTTTTATCAAAAATTTATAAGCATTGGGGCCAATTGTTCTTTAAATGTTTGGAAAAATTACATGTAAATCCATCTGGTCCTGGGGATTTTTCTTAGGGAGTTGTTTAATTGCTTTTTTCTTTTTCTGAAATGGGACATTCGCAATTTACTTCCTCCTTTTGTCTGGAAGTCTATATTTTGAGGTATATCCATTTCACTTAGGTTTCAAAATTATTGGCATAAAGTTGACAAAATAATTTTTATTTTTCTAATTTCCCATTGGTGGAAAGTTCTCCCTTTTTCATTTTTAAGACTACAATTTCATTTTCCTCCCTCCTTTTTAATCAGATTTACCAAAGGCTTATCTTTTATTTTTTTTCAAGAAGCAACCTTAGTTTTATTAATTAGTTCAATAGATTTTTTACTTTCAATATTTTTAATTCTCCTTTAATTTTAAATTTCCAATTTAGTATTTGATTGGGGTTTTAATTTGGTCTTTTTTAGTTTTATTCAAGCCCAATTCATTAATCTTTTCTTTCTCTGTTTTTCAAGTAAGCCTCTAAGGATATAAAATTTTTTTACCGCTTTGGTGCATCCCAAATTTTGGTATGATGTTCCTCATTTTCAATATTTAGTGAAATTAAATTGTATTAAATTTGCTGCTTCACCCAATCATTCTTTAAGATGAATTGTTTAGTTTCCAATTACTTTTGGTCTATTTCCCCAACTTTTTGTTGAATGTAGTTTTTATTGCATCATGATCTGAAAAAATTTATATTTTTTCTTGCATTTAATTTTGAGGCTTTTTGGTCCTATTATATGGTCAATTTTGAATAGGTTCTATGAACTGGAGAAGAAAGATATTCCTTCTATCTCCCTTTTTTCCCAAGTCCAACATACCTAATTTTCAATATTCTATTTACTTTAATTTCTTTCATTTGTTTTGTGGTTTTATTTTCAATTCTGAGGTAAGGTTGAGATCCCTACTTTTAAGTTTTTTGTTATTTTTCTGAACCTCTTAACTTCCCTTTAGGAAGCTACCAACCCCTTGTGCATATATTTTAATATTGATATTGCTTCGTTGTTTATCTACCTTTTGGGATGTAGTTTCCTTTTATTCTTTTAATTAGATCAATTTTTTTTGTTGATTTAGATAAGGATGGCTACCCCTGTTTTTTGACTTCACCTGAAGCATAATAGATTTTGCCCAGCCTTTTTACCTTTACTCTATATGTATCCACGTTTAAATGTTTTCTTGAAACAACATATTTGGGTTCTGACTTTTGATCCAGTTGCTATCTGCCTCCCTTTTTATGGGGGAGTTCATCCCATTCAATTTCGGTTGTTACTTCGTTTTCCTGCCATCCAATGAGGCTTTTACTTGTCTTGCCTCCCCAACCCTCTTTCCCCTTTTAAACTTATACCCCTCTTGTATCACGATATTTATCCTTTATAACCTCCCTCCCCTTTGGTCTTTCCTTCCTTCCTTATTAGTCTTTTTTTTTCCCTTTTCCTCCCCCCGTTTTAATGAGGCAGAGAGAATTTTCTCTAAAACAAATGTCAATTATTTTTTTTTTGACCAACTTGATGAGAAAGATTCAAAATGCCCCCCTCTAAACCTCAGATATGATAAGTTTCTTAGCCTCTTTGTGGGATGTGGTTTCCTCTTTTATCCCCACCCACCTTATTCTGCCATCATCCCTTTTCCATATCTACTTTTTTATGTTATATCAGTACAATCAAATTTTCATATTTTTTTTTGTATATCCAACGAAAAAATTTCAAGAGTTATTTTTACCTTTTCGATCTCTTGAGTTCTTTCGGAATCAAATTTTTTGTTTAATTTGTTTTTTTCCAGAAACAAATGGAATTTATTTGTTTATTAATGTCCATCTTCTTCCCTGGAAGAAAATGTTTTATGGGTAGTTTATTCTTGGTGCATCCCGTTCTTTGTGCCTTTGGAATATCATTTCCAGGCCCTTTTTCCTTTAATGTAGAGGCAGCCAGATTTCGGGTGATCCCATTGTGGCACCTGGATTTAAATGTTTTTTTTTTTTTTGGCTGCTTGTAAACCTTAATCTGGTTCTGAAATTTTGCCAATTTCCTTGTGGTTTTTTATTTAGGTTTTTTCAGAAGGTGTTCGATGAATTCTTTCAATGCCTATTTCCTTCTGATTCTATTCATCTGGAATTTCTTTGATGATTTCTTGTAAAATAGTATTAGCTCTTTTTTTTCATCATAGTTTTCAGAAAGGCCAATTCCTCAGATTATTCTCCCAGATCTATTTTCCAAGTCTGTCGTTTTACAATGATAATTCATGGTTTTTTCCAGTTTGTTTTTTGTTTTTGTTGACTGATTCTTGGTCTCAATATTTAGTTTCAATTTTTCATTTTTTTTTTTTTTTTTTTAATTTATTTTTTTTATTTAAAGCCTTTAATTTACAGGAATACATGGGTAACTTTACAGCAAACAATTGCCAAACCTCTTGTTCCAACCCTTACCCCCCCCTCCCTAAATGGCAGGATGACAAGTAGATGTTAAATATATTAAAATATAATTAGATAAAAAATAAGTATACATGACCAAAATTATTTTGTGACAAAAGAATCAGACTAATTGTACAATTAGCTTTGGAAGAAATCAAAGATGGGTGTATAAATAAGGGACGGGAATTAATGAATGGTTTTAGTCATCCCCAGAGTTCTTTTTCTGGGATAGCTGTTCATTCATTATGCCCATTAGAAATGATTTGGTTGATCTCGTTGAGGATGGCCTGATCATCAGGACTGGTCATCATCTAGTTTTGTTGTTAGATAAAGACCTCCTTTTCCCCTATTTTCACTTAGCACGTTCGTAAGTCTTTGTTTTCTGAAATCATCCTGTTGGTCATTTCACAGAACAGTAATTTCCATTTTTTATATACCACAATTTATTCAGCCATTCTCCAACTGATGGACATCCATTCGTTCCAGTTTACCATTAAAAAAGGGCTACAAACATTCTGCACAACAGGTCCCTTTCCTTCTTTATAATCTTTGGGATATAACCCAGTGTAACACTGTTGGATCAAAGGGTATGCAAAGTTTGATAACTTTTTTACATAGTTCCAAACTACTCTCCAAAATGGTTGGATTGTTCACAACTCCACCAACAATGAACAATGTGTTTTCCAATCCCTCCAATCAAATTATTTTTTCCTGTCATCTTGCCCATCTGACAGGTGTGTAGTGGTATCTAGAGTTGTCTTAATTTCATTTTTGATTAATAATGACTTAACTTTTTCATATGACTAAAATAGTTTAATTTCTTCATCTAGTTGTCTTTCTATCTTTTTTTCAATTGGAGAATGGCATTTTTATAAATTAGAGTTAATTTCAATATTTTGGAAATGAGGCCTTTACAGAACCTTTGATGTAAAAAATTTTTCCCAGTTTTTGTTCCCTTATAATCTTGTCTGCATTAGTTTTGTTTTGTCAAAACTTTTCAGTTTGGTATAATCGAAATTTTCTATTTTGTGATCAGTAATGATCTCAGTTCTTTTGGTCATAAAACCTTCCCCTTCCACAGGTCTGGAGGTAAAGATCCCATGTTTCTAATTTATTTAATTTATTCTTTAGACTGGTCGAACCCATTTGACCTTTATCTTTGGGAGGCTTAATATGGATCAGTGTTCTGCCATATTAGTTTAATTTTCCCAACAATTTTTATCAAACAGGTTCTTATCCCAAAAGTTGGGATCTTTGGGTTTGTCAAAGACAGGTTGTATTTTGTTGCTGTTTATCCTTGAACCAATCTATTCCACTGATCAACTAATCTATTTCCCTTAAATACCAAATAGTTTTGGAACTGCTGCCATAGTATGTTTTAGATCGGGTTGCTTCACCATCATTTGATTTTTTTTAACCCTTTGAAATTTTGACCTTTTTTTTCCATATGAACTTTGTTGTTTTTTCTAGGTCATTAAAAAGTTTTGGGATCTGATTGGATAGGCTAAATAAATAGATTAGTTTAGGTAATATTTCATCTTATTATATTTGCTCGCCCATCCAAGAGCATTTAATATTTTTCCAATTGGTTAATGACTTAATTTTTTAAAAGGGTCTGTAATTTTGCTCATAAAGTTTCTGATTTTCCCTAGATAGATTCTAAATTTTTATATTATCAGTAGTTACTTTAAATGGAATTTCTCTTTGTAACTCGACTGTTGGATTTTTTAGTGATATATAAGAAATTAGACCTTGGGTTTTTTTAAACCCAACTTTGCTAAAGTTGTGGATTATTTCAATAACTTTTTAGCAGAATCTCTGGGGTTCTTAAATACCATCATGTCATAAAGGTGATAATTTGGCTTCCTCATTGCCTATTCTTATTCCTTTAACTTTTCAGCTCATTGCTATATAGTGTTTCTAATACAATATTAAATAGAACGTGATATGGAAACCTTGTTTCCCCAGATCTTATTGGGAATGGTTGGTTTGTTATTACATATGATGTTTACTGATGGTTTTAAATAGATGCTGGATTATTTTAAGGAAAAGTCCATTTATTCCATACCTCTAGTGTTTTTAATTGGAGTTGGATTTTATCAAATGCTTTTTCATCATTGAGATGATCAATGGTTTTTTTAATTTGGTTATTGATTCCCAATTATATTGATAGTTTTCCCAATTTGAACCAGCCCCGATTCCTGGTAAACCCTTGATCATAGTGTATTATCTTGAGATGATTTTTAGTTTTTTAAATATCTTATTTAAGATTTTAGCATCAATTTCATTAGGGAGATTGGTCTTAATTTTTTTCTGTTTTCAGCCTACCTGGTTTAGGTATCAACCATGTCTGTGTCATAGAAGGAATTTTAGGCCTTCGTTCCCTATTTTATCAAATAATTTATATAATTGGGGAATTGTTCTTTAAATGTTTGGAAAATTCCATGTAAACCATCTGTTCCTGGGGATTTTTCTTAGGGAGTTGTTTAATTTTTTTTTCTTTTCTGAAATGGGAAGTTCAAATTTACTTCTTCCCTTTGTCTGGGAAGTCTGTATTTTGGGTAGTTCCATTTCCATTGGGTTATCAAATTTATTGGAAAAGTTGACAAAATAACTCCTTATTATTTTTAATTTTCTTCATTGGGGAAGTTTCCTTTTCATTTTTAAGACTACAATTTCATTTTCCTCCTCCTTTTTCTAATCAGATTTACCAAAGGTTATCTATTTTATTGGCTTTTCATGAAAACCTTGTTTTATTAATTATCAATGTTTTTACTTTCAATATTTTTAATTTCTCCTTTAATTTTAAATTTCCAATTTAGTATTTGATTGGGGGTTTTTAATTTGGTCTTTTTGTTTTTTTGTTTAAGCCCAACATTAATTTTCTTTCTTTTTATTCAAGAAGCCTCTAAGGATATAAAATTCCCTCTTATTACCTTTTCTGCATCCCCAAATTTTTTTGATGTTCTATTATTATCTTGGAAATTATTAATTGTATCTATAATTTTGCTTCAAATCATTCTTTAAAATGGATTTTTGTTCCAATTACTTTTGGTCTATTTCCCCACCTTTTGTTGAAATGGTTTTATTGCATTATGATCTGAAAAAATATTTTTCTGCTTTCTGATTTAATTTGAGGTCTTTATGTCCCAAATATATGGTCAATTTTGAATAGGTTCCATGAACGTGGAAGAAAGTATATTTCTTTCTATTCCATTCAATTTTCCAAAGATCCAACATACCTAATTTTTCTAATATTCTATTTCTTTTTTTTTTCTTATTTGTTTTGTGGTTTGTTTGTTAATTCTGAGGTGCAAGGTTGAGATTCCACTATTACAGTTTTTTGTCTATTTCTTCTTGCCCTCTTAACTTCCCTTTAAATTGATCCATACCATTTGCATATATTTTAATTGATATTGCCGGTTTTTCTACCCTTTAGCAGGATGTGTTTCCTTCCCTTATCTTTTAATTAGACAATTTTACTTTGCTGATCTGAGATAAATGGCCCCTGCTTTTTGCTTCACCTGAAGCATAATAGATTTTGCCCGCCTTTTACTTTTACTCTATTGCATCCCCCTGTTTAGATGTGTTTTTGTAAACAACATATTGTAGGGTTCGACTTTGATCCAGTTCTATTGCCTTTTTGGGGGAGTTCATCCCATTTACTTTACGGTTGAATTCAAATTTATTTCCCCATCCAATAACCCCAGATTGTCTTTTATTATTCTTGCCTCCCCAACCCTCTTTCCTTTTAACTTATTTCCCTTTGTTCACATTTATCCTCTTATAATCCCTCCCCTTTGGTCTTTTCCCCTTCCCTTCCCTTTTATTTTTCCCTTTTCCTTCCCCGTTTTTAATGGGGAGAGAGAATTTTCTTAAAACAAATGTCAATTATTTTTTTTGAGCCAACTCATGAGGTAAGATTCACACAATGTTCCTCCCTCTCTAAATTCCCCGATATGATGTTTCAGCCCTTTGTGGGATGTGGTTTCCCCTTTATCCCTCCTTCCCACCTTATTCTGCCATCATCCCTTTTCCATATCTACTTCCCCTTTTTCATTTATTCAGACAATCAAATTATATTTTCTTTTTGTATATCCAAACGAAATACAATTTCAAGAGTTATTTTTACCTTTTTTGCATCTTTGGTTCTGTTCTTTGGAGATAAATTTTTGTTTAGTTCTGGTTTTTCTTCAGAAACAAATGGAATTCATTTTTCATTAAATTCCATCTTTTCCTGGAAGAAAATGCTCAGCTTAGCTGGGTGTTATTCTTGGTGCATCTCAAGTTCGTTTCAAACATTTCCAGGCCCTTCTTTCCTTTAATGTAGAGGCAGCCAGATCTTTGATCCTTATTGGCACCCTTGGTATTTAAATGGTTTTTTTGGTGCTTGTAAAATTTTTTCCTTAATCATGGTTCAAAATTTGCCAATATTCCTTGGGGTTTTTATTTTGATTTCTTTGGGTGTTAGAATTCTTTCGTCTATTTTACCTTCGATTCAATCTGGGCAGTTCTCTTTGATGATTTCTTGTAAAAAGTATCTAGTTTTTTTTCATCAAGTTTTGGAAAGTCCCAATAATCCCTAGTTATCTCTCCTAGATCTATTTTCCAAGTCTGTCGTTTTAGCAAGTAGATAATTCGTGTTTTTTTCCAGTTTGTCATTTTTTTGTTTTTGCTTGACTGATTGTTACTGTCTCAATGCATCATTAGTTTCAATTTGTTCAGTTCTAATTTTATAAAATTATTTTCTTCACTAGCTTTTTTTTACTTCTTTCTGTATATGTCCAAAAGTTTTTGAATGTATTGTTTTGGTCGTAATTTTTTTCCATTTACAATTTTTTTTATGAATTTTTTCTTTTCCATTACTAATTTTTTTCCCGCACTTCCTGAGAATTTTTAACTTTTCCAATTCTTTCAGGGTTTTCCTTTTGAAGGGTTTTTCCTTTCCCCATTTATCTTCTAACCTCTTTGAGACTTTTAATGGCTCTTCTATGAGAGCATTATTAAAGGACATTTGTGCATTTTTTTGTTTGAGGTCTCTTCAGGTTTGCTGACCTGCTCTTTTTCTGCATAGAAGTGTCGATCGTTCTTTTATCTTTTATTCATGTTTTAAAGCCTTTAGGGTAGGTCTCCCAAAGGGGTTACCAGCTTCCTCTGAAGAGGGAAAGATTTAAACCGATTTTGGCCCTAGGTATGGGGAGTGCCTGGGGGTTTTTCCTTCCCCAACAGGAAGTGGATTCAGATCTAGCATCAAACCCTTAAGGGCTGAGGGATTGCGATTGCCTTGGCAGAGACAAGTGGTGAAACACGCCCCAGGCCTGAGGGCCTAGCCTCTTTGGGACTGTGGTTTAGCCTGAGAGCAGTGCAGACCGCAGACAGCCGACAGACGGGAACCGCCCCATGTTCTGCCCAATCAAATCGGCCCTGAAAAGCTCTTGGCCCGCCGAGCTCCCCACTGTGCATTGGAGGCTAACCCGCTGTGTCCTCCCCCATGCAGGATCACAACCCCCAAGGAAAGCCCCTGCGGTTGGGGCTGGCGTGTGAGATCTGTGCCTTCACCCTCAGTTTGAGACCTTCCCAACCCATCTCTCCCCGCTCGATCTCCCCCTGGCCCCGGATCCAACCTTTTTTGGCGAGATTGCAGATTTTCTTTGGCCGGTGAGTTGTTCTACTTCTTATCTTTACGAATTGTAGCAGTCAAGACTATTTTTGAGGCTCGATATAATATTGATAAAGAGGGTAAGAGAAGAGCTTAGAAAGTCGGGTGTGTCTTCTCCGCCATCTTGGCTCCGTCCCTCCAAATACTAATTTCCTAAGAGTTCTTGTTTTCTGTCCAAGTGTTTATTTAATCACCATATTTGATCAGCTTTAGCCCACTCATTATTTAGACAGGAAAAATAGTTTTGCAAATAACTTGCAAACTTGGCAATAAAAAATAAATCAGGAAAACTGAAGAAATTATTGGAATAATGCATATTAAGAAACTTGAAAAAGGCATTTTTCCATTAAATTCCTTATTCTTGTTTTCCTTTCTAGGACTTAAAAGACCAGAAATAATTTGGAGTAATTAATCTGGAGCAAAGTATAGGGAAAAGAAAGAAACTGTGCCCACTAATCTTTTCTGCAAAAATTATGACAAAAAAAGAGACACATCTTAATCTTTCTACAAACACAATGGAAGGAATGAAAAAAAGAAAGACAGAACAGCATGTGAAACATCATATAAGAAAAACAATAGATCTGGAGAACATATCAAGAACAGAAAATATAAGCAATTCTGCATTTCTGTACATGATTTTAACAAAATACTATCAAACATAAACAATTTATTGAAAAACAGAAGGAACTGAGACAAATAGCATAAATAATAACTTGTTAAAGAGATTTGCTATTGGAAACTAACAAAACTGAGTGCTCCCCTTTATAGTCTTACTAAGATGCAAAATACTTGGTAGATAGAAATAAAGATACAGAGATTGAATAGACTAACAACAGCAATGATAATAATCTAACATATATAAGGCAATGACTATGGATCAGGCAGTGTGCTAATCATTTTAAAATTATTGTGTTATTTGATCTTCAAAACAACTTTGAGAGGTACATGCTATAATTATTCTCATTTTACAGATGGGGAAATTTAGGCAGTCTATGTGACTTAGTCAAGGTCACAAAATCAGTATGTGTCTGAGGCCTGATGTCTAAAGCCTTCCTTATTCCAGGCCCAGCACTGTATAACTGTATAGCTGACACTATCTACCTATATTGATAGACAGATAGATAGATAGAAAGACATATATATATATATATATATATATATACATAAAGAGAGAGATGTGGGTTTATGGTTTTCTAAATTTAATCAGAGAATTCTAATATTTTCTGCAAAATTTGTGATAAACAGAAGAGCCACATCTTAATCTTTCTACAGTAAAATGCCAAGTCAGATCAATTGGATACATTACCAAAACCATAATATACTGAGTAAAATGTAGAATGGAAATATGACTCTTTGAGTCAAACCTGGGTTCAGGCATCATTTATAACACATGATATATGGTGCCTCATATGTCTGAATCAGTTTCTTCATCTATAGAGCAGGAACAATATTTTTATTGCCTTATCTAACAAAGAAGTTATAAGAAAAACACTATGCCAATGTAAGTTATTATTAGTACCCATAACAGTAGGGTATGGTGGAAGATACATCGGAGTCCATGAAACTAGTAGAACAAAATTTTTAAATTTTTCAGCTTGGCATTTAAACCTAATCTGACTTCAGCTTACTTTTCTCATTAGTTATGAATCCTATATTCCAATCATTCAACACATAACTCTTTCCTCACAAACACACATTTTAAACAGGCTTATGCCCCATACATGAAAAGTTCTCCCTCCCTTTCCCCTATTTCCTGAAGTCCATAGCTCTCTGAAAATTCTGCTCAGATGCCACTTTCTTCAGGAAGAATTTGCTCATTTTCCCAGACTGCAGAATCTTTTACCTCTTCAAATTATCCAATATTTCTTTATCTCCCAACAGAATGTAAACTTTTTTATTATTAAAGCTTTTTATTTTCAAAACATATGCACAGATAATTTTTCAACATTGATACTTGCATAGCCTTGTCTTCCAAATTTTCCCCTTCTTCCCCTAACCTCCTTTAATACATGACAAGTAATCCTATATATGTGGTACATGTTGAAATACGTGTTAGTTTCAATATATGTAAACATATTTGCACAATTATCTTGCTGCACAAGAAACATCAAATCAAAAAGGAAAGAAAATGAATAAGAAAGTAAAATGCAAGTGAACAACAAAAAGAGTGAGAATGTTATGTTATGATCCACACTCTCTTCTCCCAGTTTGCTCTCTGGGTGTAGAAGGAAATCTTTATCACAAGATCATTGAAACTGAGAATGCAAACTTCTTAAGAGCAACAGCTATTATTTTGTTGTTCTTTCTTTATACAGCAGGATCAACAATGTCTTGCTCATAACTTTATTAAGTGCTTGTTAGAGTAAATTATAATAGAATAGGAATTAGGAAAAAATAAAGGTTCAAACTTTGCTAGCTTTATGGTCTTTCTCAAATGTCTTCCCTTTGAGCTTATTTTATTATCTTTGAAATAGAGTTCCTACCAAAATTTAGAGGTTGTTGTGTGCATAAAATGAAATAAACATCCGAACACTGGTACAGCTGGGATGGGATCTAAGGTTCCTTTGGAACAGAACAGAGATAATGTCCACAGCAAAGGGGCAGCCAAGTGGTACAATGGATAGAGTACAATGGGACTTGAAACAGAATATAAGCCTTCTTCCTTATTTCAAACTGCCTCAGACACTTAGAAACTGCTTGACCTCAGTGAAGTCATTTTACCATATTTGCATAGGTTGCTTGTCTAATAAATTGAAGAAGAAAATGAGAAACCATTTCGGTGTCTTTGCAAAGAAAACCTCAACTGAGGTTAGAAAGAATTGAACAAGGAAGAGATATCACTTGAGGGAGTCAACATAGCTGAAAAGGCACTGAATCAGTGTAAGTCTTCCATTATTACCTCTGGGCAACCATAAAAAAAGCATTTCAAGACTCTATGTAGAGTTTGGAGTCTGTGTCCAGAAAGACTTAGTGAACCTTACCTGATAAGGAATGCCAAGACCAGCTGTGCTACAGAGATGCAGGTGAAAAGGAACTAGCACACCCATGGGTGCAGAAGCAGTAGGGCTGTGATGCTGCAGGCTGTGGTCACTTACAAGAGGGTTTGCTCTTGGTTTGGAATTTCAGGTCAGAGGGGAGAGCTGAAGTGAAGCTAGAAACATCATCCTTCCAGCCCTGAATTGGAGGTGTTTACAATGACATTTTTCTTTATAAAAATTTTAACTAGCAAAGAATAAAGAACCCAACCATAGAAATTTGCTATGAAAATAGAGTTCATCTTCAGAAGAGGACCCTAAAGTAAACAAACAAACAAAAAAACTTATTCCATTCCCAAGAGTAATATTAAATGGCTTCCTGCCCAGAAAAAAATTATACACAAATTCAAAAGAGAATTTAAAAATTAAATGAAAAACATGAAGGAAAAAACTAAAAAAAAAATCCAAGAAAAACAAGACAATAAAAAAAATAGAAAAGGTGATATAGAGTCTTAAAATGAAAATAACTCTTTGAAAATTAGAATTGGGAAAGCTATATGAGATCAAGAAAGAACACAATAATATAAAGAATGAAAAAACAGAACAGAATGTGAAACATCATATAAGAAAAAACACTTTATCTAGAGAACATATCAAGAAGAGAAAATATAAAAATAATTGGATTACCTGAAAGCTGTGAAGAAAATAAAAAAACCTTGAGACAATAATGCAAGAAAAAAATCAAAGGAAATTCCCCTAGATTAATAAAAGATGAGGATAAAGGAGAAATAGAACAAAATCCACTGATTACCACTTCAAAGAGATCCTAACTGAAAAACACATAGGAATTTTATTGCCAAACTTTGAAACCCTCGAATCAAAGAGAAATTTTTGCAACAAACAATTCAAATATACTGGAGCTACAATCAAAATTATACAGGACTTATCAGAAGCTACATAAAAGATCACAGGTCCTGGAATCACATATATCAGCAATTAAAAGAACTAGGGCTGTGGTTAAAATATTATAATTAATAATATCATATTATTACTATTATCCATATTAAAATTATCAATAATATTGAATGGAAAAAATGGATAGTCTTTGAACTTGCAGATTTTCAGGATTTTCTGTCAAACAACTCTGTACTTAATAGAAAATTGAACACATAAGACAACCAAATATCAAAGATCAATTTAAAGGAACTCAACATGGACAAATTGTTTTTTTTACAAGTATACAATTGTATACTATATGTTTAAGATTGAAATCAGCAAACAAATACTTCAAAGGAAAGATTGGGGCAGAGTTAAGATGCAAAATACAAATGAGGTGGAGAGAAAGGATAGAAACAGATATTAGAGGGGAGAGGAAGGCTCGTAGTTCCAAAAACTACTCACATCAGGAATGGGTTAAATAGGTAATAGTACATATATATCATGAAGGGCATAGCAGCCTTCAATGTATATAAATAAGAAGGGAGTGTGGACAAAGGAGAAGCAATGGATGGGGAAGAAGACAAAGGAGAGAACCAAGGGTGAGGAAAGGGTAAGTAATAGCAAGGCAAGTTAAGAAGCAAAATTTAAGAGTTAGAAGGGATAGGAAAGAAAAAATATACAGAAACATTACAACAGAGATCAATAGTAGAATTTATTAGAAAAAAGTAGTATAGCTAGTAACCATTGATATTAAACAAAGTCAAACTTAAAGATTCACAAGAGAAAAAATATCTACAGTATATGTCAGGCATACTAATATTATTACATGCATGTATACATATTAGTAAATGTACAGGTATGTGTGTATATGTGTATCTATCTATTTTGATAGATAGATACACATATACACACATATATCATAATATGTATATATATATATATATATATATATATGTATATATATGCACATGTTCCTCTATGTGTGTATATAGACATATGTATATGTGTGTGGGTATAAATGTATATGTGTGTGTATTTATATATGAGTGTGTGAGGGAAGAGTGTATCTCTATACATATACACACACACACACACACACACACACATATATATATATATATATATATATATACATTCATACATACATACATATATATGTATATATCTAAGTTTAACAATAGCCTGCTTCTGGGAGGTAGAAAAGATGAAAGGGGGAAAAAAGGAATAAAGTGTAAAAAAAAAAACTGTGCAGCAGAGAAAAAAAGAACAATCTACAAGAAAAGATGAACATTCATTAATATAAGTTCTTCTATTATGTATCATTTCTTGAACTTGTAATTTATTGTCACATATTTTATATCCTCCCTGATGTTCTAATGGGCACATTTCTGTTTTGTATTTCTTCTCTGTTTTTCTTTTTTCTATTATGTTTTAATGCAAAAAGATAATAATAATTAAAAAAAGAAATGATCAAGAAAAAGCAGCCATTATATCTTAAAACCTAGAGAGCAAAATAGGCAATAAAAGAAAGCACTAATCAACTTAGGAAAGAGATCCCAAAATAAAAACTTCAAGTAATATTATAGTCAAATTTCAGAACCGTCAAGTCAAGAAAAAATATAGTTAAGTGGCCAGAAAGAAACAATTTATATATCAAACAGGCACAATCAGTATTACTCAGGATTTGACAGCTGCAAATCCCCAGAGTCAGACACACACACACACAAAAAAAAAAATTGAAACTCAATTTTTATAAAAATGAATGCTAACTTTTTTTCTTAGCATTCAACTGGGGAAAAAATAAAATATTGTTTCAATAAAA
The DNA here is from genome assembly GCF_902635505.1 of Sarcophilus harrisii. Lineage (NCBI taxonomy): Eukaryota > Metazoa > Chordata > Mammalia > Dasyuromorphia > Dasyuridae > Sarcophilus > Sarcophilus harrisii. The sequence continues at coordinate 385,194,969 of NC_045428.1, forward strand.
AAAAAAGAAAGTAATAGAAAGAAAATATGTTAAAAATAGAAGAGGAGGAGGAGTTAACCATGACTGAAAATAAATGAACAACAATAATATGGTATAAAAACATATGGAAATAAGCAAGAAGACCTGGTTTTGAGGAATAGTGGGGATATAGCTACAATGTAATTACTAATATATGCTAGAAACTTAGAAGAGCTTAACCATTAGCCACTTGAAGTTATTGATATATCAGAATGCAAAGTTAACAGAAATATTTTAGGAAATTTTATGTCTAGGTTTTTAAAGTAGATCTGTGTGCAGATGAAAAGCAAGAGAAACTTCCTATATCAAATACTGCTCTACAATAAACATCAGATATTAAGACACCCTAATTTTAATCTCTTATCATTATTTAGTTTTTTGAGAGTGTTAAGAAACTTAAAACTAGCTTTTATTCCTTGTGTTAAATTGAAGGCTGAGAGATGGAAGGGCAACAGAAACTGTGGAGAATAACTGCAAAATATGACATGTATGTAGAACAGAAAATACTTCTATTCCAGCAAACTTAATGATCTCTCCCTTTCTCTTCTTCACTATCTTTAACACATTTCATCCAAAAACACATAAGAATAGGCCTTACATATTTGCTATACTGCCTGTGAATGAAAATATGCCTCAACTCTTCCACATTATAAGGAATTTATATTACAACAATTTTTTTCATATGTAAAAATGTAGATGCAGATTTTTTTTTGCAAATTTGATTTTAAATGTTTTGTTTCTATATTTAAAATTTTACAACAATAGAGAAAGTAGACATTTAGACCTGAATATCAAATCATAGAAGTGCAATATCATGACTTTGAGGTGTTTGTAATTTACTGACATATATTTTGGTAATATTTTCAATATTTTTAATTGTCCTAAGTTGAATATTTAAGCAAAATATTTATACTTAATAATAGAAAAAAGAGAAGATTTACAAACGGTTTTACTGTCTTGGTTGGTTGAATAAATCCATTAATGGAAATCTTCACATAGTATTAATGGAAACAAAAATATAGAGTTAAAATCAACAGTTATTTTTCTAATCCTCAGTTCTAAAAATGTGCATTGGGGCATTTGTACTAATCTTTTAAGAAGTCTACCTCAGGGGAAAGGTCTACACAATCTGTTGATAAAAAGTCCTTAATTGAAAGGGAATTTAATTGAAGTATTATAAAATTTCGAGAGTGCTTATACTGGAAGAGTAACACAATTGGCAAACTGATGTAGAAAAAAATGAAAAGCTAATTTACATAAACATTTTTAAAATTTCCTAAGCGCACACACACAGATACATATATATATATATATATATATATATATATATATATATACACACACCAAAGGATGTTAAGAAAACATCAACAATATATACTATGCTAAAGAATAGTATGTGAATTTGAATGTATATATTTAGAATGTAGAATTGAAAGAAATCTTTATCTATTCCAATCCTCTTATGTTACAGAGATGTGTAAACTTTTACCTAGGTCCCTGGAGGCTGTTTTCACTTTGTGATTTCCTTATTGAATAGGACAGGCAAATATTATTCTTAGAGTGAAAGTATCCAAATAGGGGGGCTATTTTGTGAATATGAGAAGTCAAGAAACCTTGGGACACCAATGGATAAAGCTGGTTGAAAAATTTTATTGAGCCATTTTAATATAAGATTGTATAAGCATGTTGAATATTTTAAAAACAATGTATTCCAGGTTAGTGCAGAACTATGCATATCATATGGGAAAAGATATCTTCTTTTTTGTTGTGAAATTTGAGATATTAAAATTAATCTGAAAACATACCACTGTCCTTTTCTGAACAAATCTCAAAATTAATATGGACTAAAAGTAGAGAACTATTCCAATTTTCTCAGTCATTTACACATATGCATTCCTGAAATCATTTTTATGTTATAATCAAAAGATATAATCTTAAGGAATTGTTCTCAGTGGATCAGAGAAAAGGATATCATGATTTTATGTCAAATATCAAACTACTAAAATTGTCGTTTTTATTACATTAAAAAACTGAATTGAGTTTATTTCCTGCAATATGAAGCTATACTTCATGAAGAATGAAAAAGAACCTATCATGTTTGCTTCTTTTTTTACTTGACTCTACACTAAAACAACACTGTCCATATTCCTATTCATTTACAAATGAAAAAAAAAGTATGAAAAAATACATTACAGTTTATTATCTTTCCTAGATATTTCTAAGAAAAAAAAATTGTATACTCTTAAAGAAGAGTTTTACCTAGGTAACTGTTTTACCTAGGAAAGTAAATGACAACTAACTACAATCTGGTTTATATTTAGGGTTATTTCTTCCCTTTCAAATATATCTGTTTTTAACACATTAGTGATCTAAAAAGTGACTTTGCTCATTTGAATGCTGGAGTAGCTAATAACTCTAATTATATAATTAATTGTGGCTAATAGTACTAGGTAAAACCATTATCAGGGAATAATATGCATTTCCTTCACAATCAGTAACATCTAGAAGAGATAATCAATTTTTCCCTATTTTTTCCACATTTTATTTCATTTGCAATTAATTAGGCTTTAGTTAGATTCAAGTAAGAGAGAAGTCAACATCATGATAGGGTCTGTCTCGTACTTTATGGAATCCCCTTTCAGAGAAAGGCTTATTCGTTTAGATCTTGTCTCCTGAATGCAAAATGAAAATATTTTCAAGGCTCCATTTATATCAATGAGTTGAAGATCCTAAAATAGGAAAGATAAGTAATCAGGATCAGAAATGGATATATCAGTTCATAAAAAATAGCAATGTATGTTGATTTCAGTAATACAATCACTTTAAGGGGAGATTGGGTGGAGAGAAGGGAATTCATGTTCCCGCATATCTGTATTAATCTACAGCTGTGTAAAGGGTTCATCCTATGGGACATGTTCAGAGTTATCCTTACTGGTTTCAGCTGATTATGTGTTGATTGATGAACTTTGTGGCTAGCTTCTAGTTATATGATGGTTTAGCCATGAAGGATCAGGATGTTTTGAAATAATGAAATAATCACTTCATTGGCTGCTGAGTAAATGAAGCTAATGACTCAATATATATCTATTTAATGAACATCTTCTTCCTCAGGCTCTTTTTTTTACTTCCTCTGTGTAACAAGATCATGTGCTTTGTCATTAAGTAAGTTTATACTTAGGTGCCTGGAGATATATATATATATATATATATATATATAATATACATATACCTATATGTATAGGACAGTCAGATGTTATTCCTAGAGTGAAATTGCCTAAACAGAGAAGTTACTTTGTAAAGTCCTAGAACACAACTTGGTAAAACTGATTGTCAAGCAAAGGCAGTATCTTTCAGAAATCACTTCAGTGCTCATAAAGATGATGACCTCCAATATGAGGATTTTTCTATTTGGATCATTTTACCAGAAAGCATGGAAATGGGGTTATTTGGACACTGAAGAGCTGAAATGAAATATAAAATGCTTAATTAGTTGTCCTATGACATGCTTTAAGATCTATCGTTTAAGTATCAGCAACACAACAATAATCATATATATAATATATATATATATATATTATATATATATATATATATATATATATATATATATATATATACACTAAATTATACTTGAGGTATTTTTAATTTAATGCCCAGGGATTTGATTGTGGTACTTATCATTTTTGCATGTATAAGAAATAAACACTTGTTCCTTTCTTACATTATATATTAAATACCTTTTACTCTTTTTTGTGATGTCCTTGATATGTATCAAACTGTAATATTTAAATATGTCCCCTGGGCATTAGATTGAAGCTGGTTATTTAACTAAAGAGTGTGAGAAAAATTAATTGTCTCCTCTAACCCCCCCTATTTATAAAGGCCTTGCTCTTTCAAAACAAAACCTGATCCAGGTAAGAAGAGAAATTCTTAACCCAGGATGCATGGATATGTTTTTCTTAAAATATTTTAGTAATTATTTCAATATAATGCTTCTTTTGTGACATTTGATTTTATTTGTGCATATAAACTTTCTGGAGGATATCCATGAATTTACTTAGACTGCCAAAATTTCTGTGGAATATGCACATATATACACACACACAAGCACACACACACACACACACACACACACACACACAAACACATGCACACATACACAATGATTAAGAATTCCTACCTTAGAAAAAAAGAGCTGGGATCTATGCTGCATTACTCTGATGCCAGAAATGATTTATTACTTTTAAATGTGACCTTGTTTCATCCAGTCCTCTAAAATTAACCTATACTCTCTTTTGCTTTCTGTTATTTACCTGTTCTAGGAATCTAACATATTCTATTTTCTCTTTTTTTTTTATATCCAAGTCTTATTTCCACAAGTAGAATGTCAATTTGGAACAGAGACCGCTACTAATTCATTTTTTTTTCTTTTTTTTTTCCTTTTTTCTTTTTTTTTTAATAGCCATTTATTTACAGGTTATATGTATAGGTAACATTACAGCATTAACAACTGCCAAATCTCTTGTTCCAATTTTTCACCTCTTACCCCCCATCCCCTACCCCAGATGGCAGGATGACCAGTAGATGTTAAATATATTAAAAATATAAATTAGATACAATATACAATAAGTATACATGACCAAACTGTTATTTTGCTGTACAAAAAGAATCAGACTCTGAAATATTGTACAATTAGCTTGTGAAGGAAATCAAAAATGCAGGTGGGCATAAATATAGGGATTGGGAATTCAATGTAATGGTTTTTAATCATATCCCAGAGTTCTTTTTCTGGGCATAGCTGGTTCAGTTCATTACTGCTCCATTGAAAATGATTTGGTTGAACTCATTGCTGAGGATGGCCAGGTCCATCAGAACTGGTTATCATATAGTATTGTTGTTGAAGTATATAATGAATTCCTGGTCCTGCTCGTTTCACTCAGCATCAGTTCATATAAGTCTCTCCAGGCCTTTCTGAAATTATCCTGTTGGTCGTTTCTTACAGAACAATAATATTCCATAATATTCATATACCACAATTTATTCAGCCATTCTTCAACTGATGGACATCCATTCAGTTTCCAGTTTCTAGCCACTACAAAAAGGGCTGCCACAAACATTTGTGCACATACAGGTCCCTTTCCCTTCTTTATGATCTCTTTGGGATATAATCCCAGTAGTAACACTGCTGGATCAAAGGGTATGCACAGTTTGATAACTTTTTGAGCATAGTTCCAAACTGCTCTTCAGAATGGTTGGATTCGTTCACAACTCCACCAACAATGCATCAATGTCCCAGTTTTCCCACATCCCCTCCAACAATCATCATTATTTTTTCCTGTCATCTTAGCCAATCTGACAGGTGTGTAGTGGTATCTTAGAGTTGTCTTAATTTGCATTTCTCTGATTAATAATGACTTGGAGCATCTTTTCATATGACTAGAAATAGTTTCAATTTCTTCATCTGAGAATTGTCTGTTCATATCTCTTTGACCATTTTCAATTGGAGAATGGCTTGATTTTTTATAAATTAGAGTTAATTCTCTATATATTTTGGAAATGAGGCCTTTATCAGAACCTTTGACTGTAAAAATATTTTCCCAGTTTATTGCTTCCCTTCTAATCTTGTCTGCATTAGTTTTGTTTGTACAAAAACTTTTCAGTTTGGTATAGTAGAAATTTTCTATTTTGTGATCTCTAGTTCTTCTTTCGTCATAAATTCCTTCCCCTTTCACAGGTCTGAGAGGTAAACTATCCTGTGTTCCTCTAATTTATTAATAATTTCATTCTTTATGCCTAGGTCATGAACCCATTTTGACCTTATCTTGGTGTACTGTGTTAATGTGGATTCAATGCTAGTTTCTGCCATATTAGTTTCAATTTTCCCAGCAATTTTTGTCAAACAGTAAGTTCTTATCCCAAAAGTTGGGGTCTTTGGGTTTGTCAAAGACTAGGTTGCTATAGTTGTTGACTGTTTTGTCCTTTGAACTCTAACCTATTCCACTGATCAACTAATCTATTCTTAGCCAATACAAATGGTTTTGTGTAACTTGCTGCTCTATAATATAATTTTAGATCTGGTACAGCTAAGCCACCTTCATTTGATTTTTTTTTCATTAATTCCCTTGAAATTCTTGACCTTTTGTTGCTCCATATGAATTTTGTTATTTTTTCTAGGTCATTAAAATAGTTTTTTGGGAGTCTGATTGGTATAGCGTTAAATAAATAGATTAGTTTAGGTAATATTTTCATCTTTATTATATTTGCTCGCCCTATCCAAGAGCATTTAATATTTTTCCAATTGGTTAGATCAGACTTAATTTGTGTGAAAAGTGGTCTATTATTTTGCTCATAAAGTTTCTGATTTTCCCTTGGTAGATAGATTCCTAAATATTTTATATTATCAGTAGTTACTTTAAATGGAATTTCTCTTTGTAACTCTGAGTGTTGGATTTTGTTAGTGATATATAAGAATGCTGATGACTTATGTGGGTTTATTTTATAACCAGCAACTTTGCTAAATTTGAGGATTATTTCTAATAACTTTTTAGTAGAATCTCTGGGGTTCTCTAAGTATACCATAGCAAAGAGTGATAATTTGGTTTCCTCATTGCCTATTCTTATTCCTTTAATACTGATTCATTTTTGCATCCAAACCAACAAGTGCCATAAGGAATCTGGCATTCAGAGATAAAAAATGGAGTTTACTTCTTTACTAGACTTTAGTCATTTGACATATAGATGTGAAGATCGGATAATTATATTACTGGCAAAGGGCCAGATGGAACAATCTTTTAGTAAAACAGTGAGTTAGGACACATTTATATTTTCTTTTCCTTATGATACCCATTTCTTTTACTGCTCAGAATCTATGTATTTATTTATGGATATAAAGGACTCTAAGATTTATTTCTGTATTTTTTTCTTGATAATGTCTTCTAATAATGATTTAGTATTAGGCTAGAGGAACTATATCTTGCTAGCCTTTTTTCTCACCTTCCACTACCCACTTAAATTTCTCATAAATAGGTCTCAAGACAAATATACCTTTTTATGCCCTTGTCAGATACATTTCATCCCCATCTAGCCTATTGTTTCTTAATAACTCAAACATGATTCAAACTTGTTTTCTAATACCATTTTCTTAATCAAACTGTTAACTAACCATATCTTTATTTTTCTTCAACAGTCAACATAAATGATGTAAATACTAGCAATTCAGTAGAAGAAATAGTCAGCCACAAATGGTGATCTCAATAAGGCAAATACAGCTACTACAGAGGCACAGTTCCCTGCCTTCTCAGGTTTAAAGAAGAAAGGGGCATCAAGTGATACAAGTAAGGTTACATCCCATAAATTTTGTACCTCCTCCTATAATCTATACCATTTCCATTCTCTTACATGAAACATACTTTCAGGAAGAAAGCTCTGGGCCAAATAGCAAAGGAACAGTAATGTATATATTATAGTGAACAAATGTGGAGATAAGGATGAATTGACTAATCTTTATTCATTGAAAGTATATAAATGTATGTTGTATTCCAATTCTTAGTGTCAGGAAAGGATTATATTATTTCAATCACTAAAATGTAAGCATCATCTCTGCCACTGACAATTCCACATTTAAGAGCATTTTTATTGCCTCAAATAAGTCCCAAATGTCTAAGCTAAAAGATATTGTTTAATGATAAACTAAAGCTCCCCCCCCGCCCCTATAAGTATTTATTCCAAGACAGTTATTTATGAAATGTCAACTCATCTTCCTATCTAGCTTTGGGCAATGTAACTTCCAGAACCCAAATCCTTTGGTCCTTTCACTTGACCACGACTCAGGTACAGAGTGAATTCCCAGGAAAATGTTTTTCTCCATACTTCTGACAGATTTCCTTCCTTGAAGCAAAAATTAATTTTTTACTTCAGATTAGCTTCATTTCCCTGTATCTCAAAGATATGTTTTCTTCTGGCTTATTCCTCCCTGTACTTCCAAGACATTTGGTCAAGAACACTTCCTCAGAAACAAACAATCTTCTTCTTTTCTTCTTCTTCTTTTTGTTCTTCCTCCTTTTCTTTCTTTCTTTCTTTTTTTTTGTTGAGAAAGCAAATGTGTTATTTATTTATTTTAGGTTTAAATAATGAGAATTCTTTCAAATTTAAAGAGCTAATACAAGCACATATTTGGAAGGAGAAACAACAAGTACTGAAATGAAGGGAAGGGGACAGAGAATGCCACCACTAGCCTGGAGATTCCATGATTTTTTTTTCTGTTCAAGTTAAAAAAAGTTTTCAGAAATCATATAAATAGGTTGTTATTTAATACTTTATGCATCATTTATATACTTCTTATATTTTCTTATATATAAATAAATAATATATTAGATATTTTAATACCTTATATGTATTTAATGCATAATACCTTTATCTATCATCTGTTCTTTCAAATATCTGATCTAAATGAAAAAACAAAGAGAGAAAAAAAATTTTACCGTACATTGTGGGATTAATGACGTTAAGGAGTACAATATCCTCAATTAAAAGCAATGAATGTCATTCATAAAGCTTAAATGTGTTTACACTAACAGGTTATATATGTTAATGTTAAATGTGTTAATGTGGCCATAGGCCACTACTACCATTTCCAGGGCTACCATAATAGGATGTGTGATAGAATTAGGATAAATATAACTCCTCCCTTCTTAATGTTTTATTTTTTTTCCAGCTTCTATCCAGTACAACATAACAGGTATAGCCTTGCATAGCATTGTAGTTGCTTTAAGGAAAACATGAGTTTAAAACCTGAAACATTTACTTAGCTATGACCTTTTGTAGGTTATTCTAAATTTTCTGATGGATACAATGAAAATAATGATAACATCTGATGCAGAGGATTGTAGTGATAATCAACAAAGAAAATGTTCAATAAAGAGCTTTGGACATAGTAAAACACTACACAAACATGAACTTACTTTGTTAATGTGCTACCCATTTCATTGACTTTAAATTGATAACATGTTTATTATATAGAAAACATAATTTTTGTACCTTGTAATTAAACAGAATGAAACAAAATTTTCACTCTTCATTCATCACTAAATTATTTGCTTTCAACATTATTTCCTCTGATTCAACATCAAAATCAGCTGACTATATGATACCAAAGCACCCAGTCTTTCCAGTAAGCAAAAGTGAATTGAAGAAGGGGTCTGGGTTAATACTCCTAAAGTGTAGAGAGTCTTGAAAATTGTCTGAGGCTATAAGGGTTGTGTTAGTCCTGACCCATCTCTCCATTCTGCAGCAACATTTCCTGAATGTATACTAGATAGAATGGCTGGCAATCCATAATGATGTAAAAAGTAGATCATGAAATGTTGGATGAAGAACCAGGAGTTGATCAAAACTAAGATACTGCCCTGTCCATTAAGTCAGTAGTGATAGAAATAAAAATCAAAATGATACAAATAAGAGAATATGAACCAAGGCCTCTTACAGGTGTTGGTATGATAGCAGAGACCATCATACTAGTCAGCAGGCCATACAGTGAGGATCATGAAGAAGGCAATTGTGATGTCACTGAAGAATTCAGACACGACTGCCTCCCTACTGAGGGCCAGGATGATTGTGCAGTGTTGAGGAAAGTAACTGTCCCGTTCATATGTAACGGGTCAATAATTAAAATGAAAATATGTTATGCGAATACTACATCAGTGTAAAGAAGAGTATGGTGACAAAGGTAGTAAAAGAGCAAGTCCTTGCCAACCACATGCTAACAGTGATAAAGTTCCCTAGAGGCAGTGGAAGGAGAATAGTAAGAGGTCATGTAGAAGAAGAACACCTGGACTGGAGTGAGTCCTACTGGGGGGGCTTGGGCCAGGACCCTACTGATTTGGCCAATCAAGCTCAAGACCCTGTCCAAGGCAGAGGAGGCTAATTTTGGAACACCTTCACTGAAGTAAGGTCACACACAGCACATTCTGTTGTCTCTTTCCTCTTCTTCCTCCCCTCCCCCTCATCAGCCCTGCCAATGCCTTCCTTTGTTCATTGAAGGCTTCCTTAGCTACCCTTCTAGGCTCAGTTACTAAATTGAAGGTATTAAGAAGCGGGCTCTCCCAGGAGCCCCCTGTTTCTTGCAAAAGGGCCTCTGGGAAGCATTGGGAAATGCCTGATGTGCTCAGGGAGACAGATGCCTGCCCTGTCCTGATTTAGAAGTCTTATCTCTTCCAGAGAAGCTAAGGCTTTTCTTTTGAGCCTAATTCAATCAAAGTAAGAAATTGTCCACAGCCACACACTAGAATTTTATACATATGTAGGCTTGTGAAATAATTTGTCCAGGATTGCACAGCTAGAAAAGCTTTAAAAAAGATTTGAATTGAGGCCTTCATGATTCCAAGTACATTTACCTTGTTACCTAACTGCCTCAGTTATCCTTATATATAAAATTGAGCAAGAGAAGTGGAAAGGGAGACTAATTGAGGGATTTTTCACCTGAGAGCTGAATTTTTTTTAAAAAAAATTGTTATCTCCAATTAATTATCAAGGGTTTCCTGTATAATCTTGTATTTTATGTATTTAAAAACATCATGAGAGTGAACTCTATAGGCTTCACCAGATTTTCTTAAGTCTTCAACCCGAGTGGGGACTTTACCTGCAAAAGGATTTATCATTAAGGTAAAGAACCTCTCATTAGGTATCTCTCCAGTCAACAATCAATGAACAAGTATTCAGTAAGAGACCACTGTTTGTTAAACTTTATGAATATGACTTTGTAGGATGAAATATTTCTTACTGATAAGAAGCCTGTGTTCCCCATTTTAGCTAATATAACTGTGATGTAGAGAGGCTAGGGAATCTACAACTTATTTAATCATAGAAGCATAAATTTATGATTGGAAGAGATCCCAGAGATCATCTAATCCAAGCTCTTTGTTTCATGGATGTGGATATACTGAATGAGAGAAGTTAAGTGACATGCTTAAAGTTAGAAAGATAGTAAAGTGGTAGAGCCAGGATACAAAATCTGGTCCTGTGACTGCATAATTGATAAAGCAACTAATATGAGATAATGTCTCAGACTTAACATAAGCATTTCTATCCTTATTTTTCATGTCAGTTATGTTGACAGGGACCAAAAAGAAAGGAGATTCTTGGTCAAATGAAAAATATCTATGTCATTCAGAGATTTAAGAGAAAAAATTACTATAAATAAGGGCTTATATAACTATGGAATACATGGAATAGTAATAATCAAACCTAGGATGACATTACTGGAAAGGAAAAGGGAATAAAAAATAATATAAGGGCGGAGCCAAGATGGCAGAGAAGAGAAAACACACATGACTTTCTAAGCTCCTCTCATGTCCTCACGATCAACATTAAATTCAGCCTCAAAAATAGCACTTGACTGGTAAAACCCATGAAGATTAGAAGCACAACAATTCACAAGCTGAAGATAATCTGGAATATCACCATGAAAGGTTTATCCTGAGGGGCCAGGAACAGACCAGTGCAGGGAGGGAGAGACTAGTGTCCAGGAGCAGACAAGGGCTGGGGGTGATCTCTGTGGCTAGAGACAACTCTCCCATAGGCTAACTGCTCTGCCTTAATTATAAAGCAGTAAACAAGCAGAGAAATTAAAGCCTCATTTCCAAAATATATGGAGAATTGACTCTAATTTCTTATAAATTAGCATTCTCCAATTGACAAATGATCAAAGGATATGAACAGACAATTCTCAGGTGAAGAAAGTGAAACTATATCTAGCCATATGAATGGATGCCCCAAGTCATTATTAATCAGAGAAATGCAACTCTGAGATACCACTACACACCTGTCAGATTGGCTAGAATGATAGGGAAAGACAATGCGGAATGTTGGAGGGGATGTGGGAAAACAGGGACACTAATACATTGTTGATGGAATTGTGAATACATCCAGCCATTTTGGAGAACAATTTGGAACTATGCTCAAAAAATTATTAAACTGTGCATACCCTTTGATCCAGCAGTGCTTCTACTGGGCTTATATCTCAAAGGAATCTTAAAGAAGGGAAAGGGACCTGTATGTGCACAAATGCTTGTGGCAGCCCTCTTTGTAGTGGCCAGAAACTGGAAACTGAGTGGATGCCCATCAATTGGAGAATGGTTGAATAAATTATGGTATATGAATATTATGGAATATTATTGTTCAGTAAGAAATGACCAGCAGGAGGATTTCAGAAAGGCCTGGAGAGACTCACATGAACTGATGCTGAGTGAAATGAGTAGGACCAGGAGATCATTATATACTTCAACAACAATACTAGATTATCAATTTTGATGGACCTGGCCATCTTCATCAATGAGATGAACCAAAGCAGCTCCATTATTGTAGTAATGAATTGAACCAGCTACACCCAGCAAAAGAACTCTGGGAGATGAATATGAACCCTTACATAGAATTCCCAATCCCTATATTTTTTCCACCTGCTTCCTTCACAGGCTAATAGTACACTATTTCAAACTCCGATTATTTTTGTACAGCAAAATAACTGTTAGGACATGTATGCTTATATTGGATTTAATTTATACTTTAATATACTTAACATGTATTGGTCAATCTGCCATCAGAGGGGAGGGGATGGGGGGGAAGGATGGGAAAAATTGGAACAAAAGTTTTGGCAATTGGCAATGCTGTAAAATTATCCATACATATAACTTGTAAATAAAAAACTATAATGGATAAAAAAATAAATAATATAGGGCCAGTTATGAAGGATAAAATTATGAACAAGGTCAGGCAGTAAGGATTCAGAATATAAAATATCAGTTTTAACATGACATCTTTTAACCAGAATCAAATCCATATCCCAAAGCAGAGACTATGCACTATACTTCCTTTCAGGTATAGGCACAGAAGAGCTTATTTTGGCCTAGATGATGTCAGAATCCTGCAGGGAAAACCTGTCCTTTTAGATTGCTGCAGGAGCACAGATATTGTAGTTATCTTATAGTGAATAAATAAGAAGATTCCAAAAATTTTAAAGAGCTGCAAGTAATATCCTTAAAGCCTGAGATTATTATGATGGGTTTAAATTCCAACAAGAAAATGAGAAAAGAATAGGAGAGAGATATTGAAAAGAGACCAAGATATGGTGGTAGAACATATTCTTACTTAAGAATATCGTTCTAATTTAAAAATCTCTTAATCACTATGTGTTATCTGAAGAACAATGTAACCAAAACACTGAGCATAGATGACTGTCATTACATGCTAAACATTTTAATTGAAGGCCTTCAAATATTTAAAGCATAATAAATATGTATTTGCTAATAAGAACCATAAGTAAAAGTACAAACTAATCAGGGAATAATAATAATAATAATTATTATTATTATAAGGGAAATGAATTAAAAAAATGGACTGGTCTGAATCGAATAGAGGTTTGAAAATCATCAATGCTCCGCATGATTTCAGGAAAGAAGTTTCTATTAACCTTCAGTTAGAGTGGGATGTTGGACTGTACTACAAATTCTATTGTATTCTATGTTCCAGACATACTCACAGACCTCTCCATCTGTCAAATATCATGCTCTTTGGTTTGGAACATATTTCTTGGTTTGGAGCATTATGTTTGAACAGATGGAGCAGTCTGTATATAGATAAAATTAACAATGCATTTCCATACATATTAGTTCATTCAAGTTTTCATAATGCTTCTCCCTATAGTATTTACAACTGGAAATGCATGTGGGAGGGAAATAATATGCATATATGTTTATGTATTTATATGAATAAAAACAAACTGAGCTAGAATTATGATCAATATTCAACTTTTTGAAGAATGACCTAAAACACTGGCTGCTAATCAGTTAAACAGGCTCAAAATATCAAACACTATGTTGATTGGAGGATTATATGATTCTGAAAAATTATGTACTTTTAGATCTTTTGGTTCCCTTGCATCCCTAAAATTCTGTAAGCCTATGAAGAACTAGAATGTCATTCTCAATTTGAGTTGTTAATTTTTTGTAGAATAATAAAAGCAATTCAGATATTGATGGGGAAAAAAAGAGATGTGAAAATATTTTTCAAAATAAGAAAAAAATAAAATAAAAAGAAATATTTCTTCTATATCAACTATAAAATATAATTAATTATGGGGTATGAAAAATCACTGTACATAAAATCAGAAGGAACTGGTGTATAAGTATGAACTTTGCTACCATGAACTTTGTAAAGTTGTATAGTGTCACTGAGTCTGTTTGGTCATCTGTAAAATGGGGATAATTCTTTATTAGAAAATATTTTATTATTTTTTATTCAAACATGTCAATTTAAGATATTATAATCTTTATCACTTCTCCACCAGCTTTATAGAAATAACAAAAAAAATTCACATAATGAATGTAGATACAGTCATACTATAAGCTTGTTCTAAGCAGTGATTGACAATCATAGATACTGAGAGAGAATTTATCCTAGAAATTAGCCCAATTCTTTCACTTTCCAGAAGATAAAATTAAAACAAAATGATTAAGTAACTGGCCTAATGTCCTACCCACAGGTAATGAAATTAGTTATATATGATATGTGAATTCTGAAGTAAAGTAGTTACTCAGTAAACATTATTAGGTACCTACTACGTGTTGAATTGTCGGGGATATGAAAATATACCCCCCAAAAGGCAAAAAATCAGTCCCTGAACTCTGGGAAGTCACAATCTATTGGATGAAGAGGAAGAATTAAAACCCTGGTTCTCCAAATCAAACTCCATTTTTTCTTATACCATGCTGGTATATGATGAGCTGTAGTAAATTGGGACAGAACCAAACCTTAGGGTGTCATTTAATTCAAGTCTTTCATCAGCCATTCTCACAAGCACTATTAGGCTCACCTACATAAATGGGAGCAAAACAATACTTCAGAGTGAGATTTCCTGTGGGGACTCCAAAACACCAGCCTTTAAAAATTGCATTTGGACTTTTAAAATGTATTGACTTTTCAAATGTTGTTTTGTTCTCAAAAATTCTTTGAGTTAAGGAGTCCCCCTCCTACCTTGCTAATCGAATGTTTGAACCTTCCTGTCCTCTGAGCCAGGTTCCAGATTTCTAGTCACTTGTTCTCAATTGTCCCCAACTAAAATAATATACTCATACCATTTCATTCAATCTCTTAGTTATTCATAATAACCCTCATGATAGTTGGCATTTATATAAAACCTCAATGTTTACATTTTTAACATGTCACTTGAGCCTCACAAAAACCTGATGAGGTACATAATGCAGGCATTATTCTCCTAGTGAGGAGACTAAAATTCAAAGAAATCAAGAGACTTTTCCTTGTTCATGTAATTTAGTCAATGATAAGAGACTAAATTTGAATTCTAGACTTCTAATTTCAAGCTTATGACACAGTCCATTATGTGTAATTTTACTGCATGTTCTTTTAATTTTTAAGCCTTTTTATTTTCAAATCATATGCATTGATAATTCTTCAACATTAACCTTTGCAAAACCTTGTGTTGCAATTTTCCCTGCCTTTCCTCTCCTTTCCCTCTCCCCTAGATGGAAAGTAGTTAAATATATGTTAAATATGGTAGAAATATGTTAAATCCAATATATGCATATATATATATATATATATATATATATATATATACATTTATCTTGCTGCACAAAATAATCAAATCAAACCAGAAAAAAGAGAAAAAATAAAATGCAAGCAAATAACAACAACAAAAAAAATGAAAATGTTATGTTGCAAACCACACACAGTTTCCACAGTCCTCTTTCCAGTTGTAGATGACTTTCTTCGTAACAAGACTATTGGAACTGGTCTGAATTATCTCATTGTTAAAGACAGCAAAGTCTATCAGAATTGGTCATCATATAATCTTGTTGCAGTGTGTAATGATTTCCTGGTTCTGCTCATTTCACTTAGCACTAGTTTATGTAAGTCTCTCCAGGCCTCTCTGAAATCATACTGCTGATAATTTCTTATAGAACAATAATATTCCATAACATTCATATTCCATAACTTATTCAGCCATTCTCCAACTGATGGACATTTACCCAGTTTCCAGTTTCTTGCCACTACAAAAGGGCTGCCACAAACATTTTTGTGCTGCATATTCTAAGTGCTTTACCTTAAAAGGTCTGACTTTTTTCTTAACCTCCTTAAGATCAATGATCTTCATTCTACTTCTGCCACACATTTTACCATGGTTATGCATTATAATTAGACTAATTCTTATAATTATAACACCTAATATGAATGCTATGGAATATAATTTTTCTATGAGAAATGATAATAAAGATGATTTCAGAGAAGCCTGGAGAGACTTGCATGAACTGGCGGGAAGTGAAATGAGCAGAACCAGGAGATTATTATACACTGCAACAACTATATTATACAATGATCAGTTGTGAGGGACATGGCTTTCTTCTACAATGAGAAGATTCAGATGAGTTCCAATTGTCTTGATCAAAAGAGTCATCTATATCCAGAGAACTGTGGGAACTTGAGTGTAGTTCACAGCAATAGCAGTCTCACTCTTTTTGTTGTTGTTTGCTTTCATTTTATTTTCTTAATCATTTTCTTTTCTGGTTGGATTAGACTTTTCTTGTATAGCAAGATAAGTGTATAAATATGTATGAATATATTGAACATAACATATATTTCTACCATATTTAACATATTTTGGACTGCTTGCCATCTTAGAGGAGAAGAGTGGGAAAAGGGGGGAACTGGAACACAAGGTTTTGCAAGGGCTAATATTGCAGAATCATCTATGCCTATGTTTTGAAAAATAAAAAGCTTTTAGAAAAGAGCCTACACCTACGATATACTGAGTAACTTTCATTTTCAATTGAACCTCCTATACTGCAAATTCTGTTCCTTTAAGACCACTAGTCGTGTTCTTTACCTTTACAATCATCCTCCTAAAAAAACAAAAACATTTTCCTCTGTCCTCAAACACTCTTTCCTTAATCTATTCATCAGCCCTAGCCATTGTCTAATAATTTCTCTTCCCTCTTTTAAGGATATTCATGTCAGAGTTCTTTCCTGTTTTTGTTTTTTTTTTTGTTGTTGTTGTTTGATTTTCCTAAATTATCTAAATCATTCCTTCTCTGTCTTCTTTGCTGGATCTTAAAGCTACATCTGCTAATAGTGTGGATCTGTACTATACCTACTGTTTTATCCCTCTGCACTGTTACCTGTTAACTAATAATAGTTAATATTATTGATATTAGAGGTTATTCAGACACATTGTACATTATTCATCACTTTGTTGCTACATAACAAGAATGGTTTTCAAAGACTAGAAATGTGACTTATCTATTGATAAGTTCAAAAAGCTCATTCTGAGCTGGTCGATAGTACGTAATGAGCCTTTTTCAATGGTGATGGGATTTGTAGGAACTTCTTTATTCCTATCCCTTCTTCTTTATTTCCAGTTAAAAATGTTTTTTATTCCATTTTCTTGTCTTCCCTAGCACTTGGAGGTCTTATCATTGTCCATGTCTTCAATGATCACTCTCTATACAGATGACTTAGATATATTTATTCAAGATGGCAGAGTAAAGGCAGAAACTTGCCCAACCTCTCCGCCAACAACTTCATTTTTTTAAAATAATGACTCTAAACATATTTTAGAGTGTCAGAACATCCAAAAAGATAGTAGAACATTTTCTAGCCAAAGAAAAGTTGAAGATCTACCAATCACCTTCTTAAAGACATCCCAAAATGAGAACTCCTTGGAATGATATAGCCAAATTTTGGAACTGTCACATCAAGGAGAAAATATAGCAAACAGAATATGTTTGTGGAACCAGTTTGGGAATGCAATGCATAGTCCTAGTGCAGGAAGTACCAGACCACCTCAACCCCATTGCCAGCCCATACCTGTAAAGTAGAAATTGATATGGAGACTTCTGAATAAATGTAGATACTGGCAGTTTCTAGAACTCTCAAACCAGAGACACAAAAGAGGACTTGGAAGATCAAACAGAAAAGATCTGTGGCAACAAGGTAGAAGTCTGGTCTCAATTTTAGTGCAGGACATGGATCTGGCCCCAGTGTGAGCTAAGCAGGACTCTGTTGTTTTATCACAGTGAGTGCTAAAGTGAGATGGAGACAATCTACCAATTCCAAGAAAGCTTAAAGTAAGGTTGCTAAAAGGATCTCTGAAAACAGGTTATACAATGCACCTTCTGACCTGGAAAGAGAGCACTACTTTAAGGAGGAGTTAAAAGCCAAGTAATAGACTAGGAAAGCAGTTTCTGACCATAGAAATGTATTATGGTGACAAGGGAGTTCAAAAAACATTCAAAAGACAACGCTTTTACATCCATAAACTTCAAGAATAAAAAGAATTGATCCTAGAATATGGATGAGCTCAAAAGAGATTTTGAAAATCAAGTAAGAGAGACAAATAGAAGGAAAATTGGGACAAGAATTGAGAATGGAAAAGAGTGCCTTAAAAAGCAAAATTGGCCCAGTAGGAAAAGGCATACAAAAATAATTGCTTACAAATCAGAACTGAGCAAATGGAAGCTAACGACTTTATGAGAAATCAAAATAAAGCAAACCCTGCCCCAAAATGAAAAAAAGAGAAAAAAAGAAAACTATCTCTTGGAAAAACAACTGACCTGGAAAATACATCCAGGAAAGACAATTTTTAAAATATTATTAGTTCATCTGAAAGTTATGACAAAAAAGCCTGAACATCATCTCTCAAAGAATTATAAAGGAAAATTATCCTGATATGAATGAGAGGACAAAATAAACATTAAAAGGAATCTACAAATCACCCCCTTAAAGAGATCCCAAAATGAGAACTCCCTGGAATGTTATAGCCAAATTTTGAAACTCTCACATCATGAGAAATTATTGAAAGCATCAAGGAAAAAATAGTTCAATATAGTGTCCAGTCAGAATAACACAAGATTTAGCATCTTCTATCTTAAAGGACCAGAGATCTTGGGACTTGGACATACTTGGGACTTGGGATACAATATTCTGGAGAGTACTAGAGCTAGCATTACAAACAAGAATCACCTACCCAGCAAAAAACTAACTACAATCCTTAAGGGAAAAAAGATAGTTATTCAATGAAATAAATGATTTTTAAGAATTCATGACAAAAAGACCAGAACTGAATAAAATTTTTTATTTTTAAATACAGGTCTCTGGAGAAGCATAAGGAGATAATCAGTAAATGACTGGATGTAATACTTCAGAGGAAAAGGTTATAATTCCATGAAATAAAGGATTGTCTAAATGATCTGAACTTAATGGAAAAGGTGATTTTCAAATACAAGACTCTGGAGAAGCATGAGGAGGTAATTAGGAAAGTGATATCCTAAGGGACTTAACAAGTTTTAACTGTTTACATTCTCATAAGGAAGAATGATACTTGTAACTCATTAGGACTTTCTTATTAGGGCAGGAGTATGTATAGTCAAAGGGCATAGATGTAAGTTGAACTTGAAGAGATAATATCTAAAAAAAATGATGAAATTAAGGGGTGAGACAGGAATGTACTAAGAGAAAGGGAAAAGGAAAAGTGTAATGGGGCAAATTATCTGCCATGAAAAGAGACAAGAAAAATCTTATTACAGGAGGAGAAGTGGAGGACAGGATGAATGAATAAATCTTATTCTCATCAAAATTGGCTCCAAGAGGAAACAGCATACACATTCAGTATGGGTACAGAAATCTAAATTATCCTGCAGAAAAACAGGAAAGAAACAGGATATGGAAAGGGAAGAGGATGATAAAAGAGAGGCCATATTGGAGGAGGGAATTATCAGTAGCAAAACACTTTTGAAGATGAATAGGATAAAATGATAGAGAATAGAGTAAATAGGAGAAAATACAGTTAGCAATATTAACTGTAAAAAATAATTTTGAAGCAAGTTTCTTTTACAAGGATTAATTTCTCCAACATAGAGGGAACTGAGTCATATTTATAAACATCATGCCTCAATTGATAAATAATAAAAAAATTATCTGGGCCAAAAGGGCTATAAATTCATTCATATTCTTTGATCAAATAACACCACTATTAGTCATGAATACAAAAAGGGATTAAAGAAAAAGGAAAATGACCTATATGTATGAATATTTATAGCAGCCTCTACTTAGGGTAAATAAATTGGAAATTTAGGGGATGTCCATCAATTGGGCAATAGCTAATTAAATTGTGATGTGTGTTTGTGATGGAATGTTATTTTTATATGGAAAATGATGAGCAGGAAGCTCTCAGGAAAAAAAAAAAACTGGAAAGTCTTCCATGATCTCAAACAAAGTAAAATGTTTTGGCATGACCAGCTACAAATGATTTTGCTACTTATAACAGTATGATGATCCATGACTTCTCTGAAGGACTTATGATAAAAATTCCTATCCATACCCAAGGAAGGAACTGATTATATCTGAATACAGATTGAGGCATATTTCTCTCTGTCTCTGTCTATTTCTCTATCTCTGTCTCTCTGTCTCCGTCTCTCTCTCTCTCTCTCTCTCTCTCTCTCTCTCTCTCTCTCTCTTCCCCCCCCCATTTATTTTTCTTGAGGAATTTTTTTTTCATCAAGGAGGGAGATCCATGCTTTTTTTACCCCCCCCCCCACAACACAGAACTGTTTATGGAATTGTTTTATGTAACCTCACATGTGATTTCTTAATAGGAGCTGGGGATAAGAGAGAGAATATGGATCACAAAAGTTTTTAAGACAATTTTTTAATTGTAATTGGGAAAATATTAAATAAATTAAATAAAAAAAGATATTTGTTCAGTACTAGCCTCCCCTCTTAACTTTTAAATATTTAAGACTACATTTCAATAGACAACTAAAATTCAAGATAACCCAAATTAAACTTGGAATTAGATTTTCTCCTCAAATCCTCCCCTCTTCCTCATTTTCCTATTACCAACATCATTTGCAACCTAGGAATTACCCTCAGTGCCTCTCTTTCAACTCTCCATATTCATTCAGTGTTCAAATCCTATCATTTCTACTTTTGTTTCATCTTTCATATACATTCCCTTTTTCCCCTAACATTCATATTATTTTTGAATCAGATCCTCTATCTGATTTTCAAACTTCTTCATAACCTTGTTTCTTCTTACCTTTACAGTCTTCTTTCATCTTATTGTCTTCCAGGTATATTTTGAGAGCGAATTACACTAACATTTTTGTTATTCCTTTCACAAAATAATCAATCTCCTGTCTGAAAGCATGTTCAAAGGTGGTCCTCAACTCCTGGAACACTCTTCCTCCCAATTTCTTCTTCCTAGCTTCCCTGATATCCTTCAAATTTCAGCATAAGTCTCAGTTTCTATAAGAAGTCTTTCCCAATGCTTAATCTAATTCTTTTCCTCTGAAATAATATAAGTTTTGGATGTGCATATCTTTTCTTTTACTTTTTCTGATTTATGAATCATGTTAAGAGATAAAAATTAGAGCAAAAGGTAAAATCCATGGTAGAGAATAAAAAAAAAAAAGGAAAAAAAAAGAAGTGAGTATAGCATGTGTTGATTTACATCCAGTCTCTCTACTTCTTTTTCTGGATGCAGATGACATTTTTTATCCAAAGTCTATTGGGATTTCTTTGAATCACTGAATCACTGAGAAGAACCAAGCTTTTAACAGTTGATCATTACCTATTCTTGTCATTATTGTGTACAATGTATTTTTAGTTCTGCTTATTTTATTCAGCATTAGTTCATGTAAATCTTTCTAGACTTTCTAAAATCAGTTTGTTCATCATTTTATATGCAACAATAATTTTCCATTACCTTCATATGCAACAACTTGTTCAGCCATTCTCTAATAGAAGGGTTTCTACTCGTTTTCTAATTCTTTGCTATCACAGAAAGAGCTGCTACAAACATTTTTGCACATTTTGGCTCCTTTATTATTTTCTTGGGATGCAGTTGTAGTAATGGCACTACTGGGTCAAAAAGTATACACAATATGATAGCTCTTTGGATATAATTTCTGATTGCAATCCAGAATTATTGGGTCATTTCACAACTCCACCATCAATGCATTATTATTTCAATTTTCCCATTTCTCCTCCAACATTATGTTTTATTGACATTTTAGCCAATCTGAGAGATATGAGATATGTGACCAAATTATTTGGTCACAAATTTCTCCCTTCTCCAAAGATCTGATAGGTAAATTATACCTGGCTCTACTAATTTGTTTATGGTATCATCCTTTATTCCAAAATCATCTATCCATTTTGACCTTATTTTCATAAGGGGTATTATATGCAAATCTATGCCAAATTTCTTACATATTATTTTCCAGTTGTCGCAGCAATTTTGAATTATGAAATATGAAATATCATATTTTCTGTTATTCTGTTATTCCAGAAACTGGAGTTTGGGGTTCATCAAAAACTAGATTGCTATAGGGATTGATTTTTGTGTTGTGTATATCTAATCTATTCCACTGTTTCACCACTCTATTCCTTAGCCAGTACCAAATGGTTGTGATGTCTGCTGCTTTATAATTAAGTTTGGAATTGCTAAGACATCATCCTTTGTAATTTTTTCTTCATTAATTCCTTTGCTATTCTTGACTTTTTCTTCTTCAAGATGAATTTTGTTATTATTTTTCTAGTTCTATAAAATAATATTTTAAAAGTTTTATTGGTATGGCATTGAACAAGTAGAATAATTTAGGCAGAATTGTTATTTTTATTGTATTAGTTCTAGCCATGAACAATTGATATTTTCCAATTGTTTTTATCTGACACAGCTGTGTTGCTTGCTCTTTAGTTAATTTCTCTAGTGAAGACATACTGAGTTATTGGGGGGGTGGGAAAGAGAAGATTTGTTAATGAAATCTGTGTCTTTGTAAACACTGTTTCAAAGCAAAAGAAAGAACTGTAGACATCTGGGGGAAAAATTAATACGATTGGAGAATATGTTTTCCTAAAATAGGAGGAAATAGACATATGAAAAGATGCCCCAAGTCATTATTAATCAAATAAATGCAAATTAAGACAATTCTGAGTTACCACTACACACCTGTCAGATTGGCTAGAATAACAGGGAAAGTTAATGTGGAATGTTGCAGGGGATGTGAGAAAACAGGGACACTAATACATTGTTGGTGGAATTGTGAATATATCCAACCATTCTGGAAAGCAATTTGGAACTATGCTCAAAAAGTTTCAAACTGTGCATACTCTTTGATCCAGCAGTGTTTCTACTGGGCTTATACCCCAAAGAGATCTTGAAGAAAGGAAAGGAACCTGTATGTGCAAGAATGTTTGTGGCAGCCTTGTTTGTAGTCACCAGAAACTGGAAACTCAGTAGATGCCCATCATTTGGAGAATGGCTTAATAAATTATGGTATATGAATATTATGGAATATTATTGTATGGTAAGAAATGACCAACATGATTTCAGAAAGGCCTCAAGAGACTTATATGAACTGATGCTGAGTGAAATGAGCAGAACCAGGAGATCATTATAGACTTCAACAACAATATTATATGATGATCAATTCTGATGGACCTGGCCATCTTCATCAATGAGATGAACCAAATCAGTTCCAATGGAGTAATAATGAACTGAATCATCTATACCTAGTGAAAGAACTCTGGAAGATGACTAAGAACCATTACATAGATTTCCCAATCCCTATATTTTTGTCTGCCTGCATTTTTGACTTTCTTCACAGGCTAATTGTGCACTATTTCAGAGTCTCAGTCTTTTTGTATAGCAAAATAATGATTTGGACATGTATACTTATTTTGTATTTAATTTATACTTTAACATATTTAATATGCATTGGTCTTCCTGCCATCTAGGGGAGGGGATGGGGAGAAGGAGGCGAAAAATTGGAACAAAAGGTTTGACAATTGTTAATGCTGTAAAATTGCCATGCATATAATTTGTAAATTAAAAGCTATTAATGAAAAAATCTTTATAAGAAAATTTAAAAAAATAAAGATGCAAACAGTTTAACCTTTAAAATAATGATTATATGGAAATATACCTCACAATAACAAAAGAAATTCTATTAGTAAAAAAACATTACTAAGGAAGCCACAGAACTTTCCTATAGAATGGACAGTAAAGTCACAAAAGAGTGAAACTATAATTTTAAACATAATCTTGAAATAGGAAGTCAACCACGATTCAACAAATAAGCATTTATTAAGTACATGCTTTGTGCCAGTCACTCAAGATACAAATACAAGGAATTTCAATTTTATTAATGGTATCATAGGATCAAAGATTTGGAGCTGGAATGGAACATAGAGTGGCCAAGTCTAATCCCCTCATTTTATAAAGGGTTAACAGGGGCCCCAAGAAGTAAAGTGATATGCTCTAGATTACAAAGGTAGTTAAATTTAGAGCTGAGATTTGACTCCATTTCTATTTATATTGTTCCATGTAGCTCTTTGCCCATGGAATATAAAAGTATATGCAATTTAAATGCAAAGGTTCCCCACCCCCAAAATAATAATAATACATGGGAGAGATACTAAATACCAACAGTCTACAAGAAACATTAAGGAACCCTCATGAGAAACTTTCTCATTATCTTTTTAGAAAATGTTCCATTTTGAGGAGATCTTTGAATGAGTACAAGCATTCAGAAAAACAACTTGGAGCTACACACATACAAACAACAACAACAACAAAAAAGCAATGTATTCTCTTTAACCTGTTGTAATGTTAGCCTTATATCTAGGGTTATGCTGAAACCAGCTTCAACTGCCTCCTTACATTTTCAATGTGAGCAATATACATCTTGGAAATTAGTAGATTCTACAAATCAGGGCTTAATGTATTGGATGAATTACTTTGTTATTTGTCTAGCCTTAATGTGATGGGGAAGTATTAATAATACAAATTAAAAGCATTTTATGTGTACATTTCCCCCAGAAAGCTGATTATTAAACTTATACCTTAAAGAGATCAAATAGTAAAAGGACCTGAAAATATATCCAGAGGCAGAGACAGAGAGAAAAAAGAGAGAAACAGAGTCAGGTTTGGAGATGGAGACAGAAAAAAAGCAAAGAGAGAGAGAAAAATAGAGAGACATATGCATTGTATACATATATGTGTGTGTGTATGTTGATAGAATATCTTTTTTTTTTATGTGTGGGAACAACTGGAAACTAAACAGATATCCAACAGTTTAAGAAATACTGAATAAATTGTGGAATATTCCTGTAAAGGAATATTATCTTCTATAAGAAATGAGGGTATAGATTTCAGAAAGCTATGGAAAGAATTATATGAGATGAAGACAAATGAAGTAAGTACAACTGAAAGGATTTATAGTATAGGATCAAGATAATCAGTATTTATTTTAATGTAGGTATTACTAATTTAATAAAGAAACATGTACTATCTACCATGTGCCAGAATAATAAGAACAATAAATATGGGAGATAGGTATAATATATGCAAACATACATGTATGTATAATATATCCACGCACATGTATTTACATATATATATATTATGTGTATGCATGTTTATATATGTGTATTCATGTATGCATTTTATATGTATGAAATAAAATAACTAAGCAGCTAAAGTATTTGCATTATTTCTTAGTCATCAATTAGTCATGCCAGAAAATTGATGTATTGGGCCTACATTATCCTACTACATGGACATCTAATTGCTGCTATCTGAACATTACACATAGTACTTCAAAGGAAGTAACAAGGAAGTCAGGGGAACCTGAGTTCAAATCCAGCCTCAGACACTTAAAGCTTGCTTGCTGTATGATCTTGGGCAAGTCACTTAGCCTCAATTGCATCATGAAGAAGAACAATAACACAGTAGCAGTAAAAACAACAAAAGAAGAAGATGAAAGAATGAGGGAATAAATATCCAATAGATTTAATCATATTTCATTGTTAATAAGTTTGACTTGTGAGTTTTTCAAAACCTATCCATGACCATTTTAGATAACCCCCTCATCCAGATCTGATAATTAGTAGATGACCCCCTAGCTTATGCATTTTGTTTTAGGCAAATAAAGAAAACAATATTTTTAAACATAACTCAAATTGTATTTGGAACAAATACATGTCCAGGGAAAGAGAAAAGTTAAAAGTACCCATTTAACAAAGATGTTCAGTTGGAAGAGATTTGCTGTCCTCCATTGCTACAATGAATAGAGTACTGGACCTAGAATCAAGAACACTTGACTTCAAATCCATTCTGAAACACTTTCTAGATGTATGACTCTGGGCTAGTTAATTAACCTCTATAAGCCTCAGTTTTCTTCAACTGTAAAATGGACATAATAATTACATAGATTTCATAGGGCTAATATAAGGATCAAATGAAATATTTTTAAAATTTTAGCATAATTGCTTACATGTAGTAAGCTTATTAAATATATATTCACTTCCATTTAAAGTACCTATGTATTTAAGTACCATTATTCACTTTCCTATATTTTTATATATTCTGAAATTTTATTTAAAAGTTGATTCCACTTAGCAATAAAGAAAACAAATAAACAAAAACACCTTGACTTTTTTTTCCCTCCTGGATGACAAGCATTACAAATTAGAAATGAGATTCCTACTGGCATACAACCTGAGTGTCAATAAGTCACTTTACTTGGAGTTCTCCACATATATTAAATATGTAGTCCAGAGAAATGACAAATACTCCCTATGGAAGAAAAAAAAAAGCTGAATTCATTTCTTTTCTCTTATCAAAGACAATTCCACTGGCAAGAATGGAGGAAAATTTTAAGTGTGTCTGCCAAATATCCATCATTTTCAACATTTAAAAAAGAATGCTCTCCAGTGAGAGAACACTGTGTTCTAAAACACCTGATGTGAGCAGTCAACCAATGAGTCATCTTAAGAGAAGAAAGCCAGAGAAACCTATCATCTTTGTAAAGAATTCATTCATCAGTGATTTCTTGTAACAGCCCTATTCCTTAATCTAATTCATCCTATGCAGCATTTATTTTTTTTTTTCCTGCAAAACTCAAAAGATGTCAGACTGCCATTTGTTATTGAAAGCTTGGTTCATGAAAGGCAAAAGAACAGTTCAGACTAAAAACATGAAGAGGAATCCTATCTATCTTTTCATAATGGTTTCTTACACAAACAAATATAGTTAAAAGCATAATTAATTTATATATAATTTTCTCTAAAGTATGCTTGGAATAAACCAAACAAATCAAAGAATTCCTGCTAATTAAAGAAAAAAAAGCAACTACATTGTAAGATCTTGTTAAAGTTCTGTCAAACTCTGTCAAACTGACAAAATTTTATTTCTATTTTACAAACATTAAATGGTATCTACTCTGTGCAAGAGACTGTTAGGAATGAGGATGCACAAATATAAATGAAATATCCCCTGCCCTCAAGGAGCATTTCTTAGGGATGTGGGGGGAAGAAATACTACATAAAAGAAAGAGCACCAGAGAAGGTGTCAAGGGATGAAATGTTTTCCAGAAGAAGTCCAAATTAATGTTAGCACCAAAAAACAAAGAGGGGTGTGGAAGAAGCAAGATATATAATTGTGATAAATTGGTATAAGTACTCCACAGACACCACTTTTCTACAACCTTTGTGAAGTGATGAAGAGGATTTTGGGTTAAGGAGGGTTTTTTTGTTTGTTTGCTTTGGTTTGTTGTTTGGTTTTAGGGATTGTTTATTCATTTAGTTGAGTTGTTTGTTGTTGTTGTTATTTTTGTTTGGTTTGGGTTTTTTTGTTTGTTTTAAATTTTGATTTGGTTGCCTGTAGCCCGGTGCTCTTATAATTGGAACTGAAAGAATTCAGGGTTATGATAGTAGTTTTACCTCCTGTTTTACTGTCAACTCCTAAAATAGCATTACAAGATGGGAACATATGACTACTAATTTTCCCATAGCTAGAAAAGCAGTCTTAACTGTCCTGTAGCAAGTTGATACACTATAATTTGCGATATTAAACTTCTTGCAGGTATACTGCATTTTCTGCCTGGACACATGAATCTAGCCACGAATGCTAGCCTTCCCTACATGAGTTTTACTTGGACAGCTCATGCAATTAATTATTAGCATTACTCTAAATAAATGACTGTTAAATGATAGGGACAATAATGAAGATATGAAAAATGAAGAACATGTTTTCCTTCCTTGATCTTACTTAATGCCAGGATAAAATTATTACACAGAATTTATGACAACACAGACTACAGCAATGAAGTTAATTGTAGTTCTAATATAAATGATTTTTAATGGACACTTTTTTTTATAAAAAAAATCTATATTCTAACTCACTAACCAAAACAACAAGCAAAACAGAACACTAAGTGTTCTCCTTACTTTTAGTTGTATCTCCTAATAATAATATTCCAATCGAATTGGTTTAATTATGACTTTGTTTGTTGATTTGAAGTACTATATAATTACTAAAATAAAGTATCATTTAATTAAGACTCTCAATTACCAACTTCCACAATACAATATCATTCATCTCTGAGTAACTGAAATGAGTAGAATTGAATCTGAGATCTATACTAAGTATTCTAACCTAGTAATTAAAAATAAACTCAAATGTGAGACTGGCTCTTAATTTGTAGGTTAGAGTGCACTGTTTTAGAGTGCTTGCATAATCAACTATTCTGATTACACAAGCATTCTAAAGTATAAAAAAAAAGGGATACATAATGAAATAGTGAATAGCAAAATGAGCAGAAACAAGAGAATTCTGTATATCTTGATAGCAATATTGTTTTAAAAGCAATTTTGAGCAATTAAATAATTTTGACTATTATAAATATTAAAATAAAGTACAAAGGATCCATGAAGGAAGATAATGTCTGCATCCAGAGAAAAAAACTGAAAAGACGTATGTGTAGAATTATTTTACAGAGAATATGTGTGTATTTATTCATATGCTTAGATATATATTCATGGAGATATTTGTGCATAATTATAATCATTTCTAAAGTGAAAGAAGGAAAAGTAAATTTACATGATAAATTTGTTATATATTCAAAAGAAATCATAGTTTGTACATAGATTTATAGTTTCTTGTGCAATCATAATTTTATTATTCTACTCTGCTATGGAAATGCTTATTTTATTTCATATAAAAATAAATTAAATGCTTTTAAAAGTAAAGATAAGTTTAAATTGTTTAGTGGTTTTAAAAAATGCTATATTTAGCTTCACATTGGCAAAATGTAATAATTCCATTATATTTTGAGTCAAATATAATTTTAAACATTTTAAAAAGTAGTTTGTGTTTTTTATTCTTTTTGTATGTCTTAAGAGTGATTTAGTAGCAACTGAATGAAGCTGTCCAGTAAGGGAAACAATATGACGCAGTAGAATGAAAGAGTTTGGGAAAAGAAAAGAACCCAAGTTTAATCCCCAAATCTATTATATATAATTGGACAAGTCTTTTCCTCTCTGGGTTTCAGTTTCCTCATTGGCAAAGTGAGAAAACTGGACTTATTTATTTCTCAGGTCCTTTCTATTTCTGTAATTCTGTGGAAATCCAAAGATCACACATTGTTATGGACCAGAACCCTGAACTTGAAACAAGGATTCTTAAAAGATACTAAGTGGAATTGATGAGAAAATGGTTATCTACTTTAGCATGGTGCTTAATCTCTAAATTCAGTATGATTGATTTAATCTTACAACAAAATACCACAAATCATTTTACAACAAGTGATATACTGATTGGTTTACACTCAGTGTAGAGTGTGCTAAACTAGGAGCCTCAGCTAGATTCAGAGAGCTAGAGAAGACTAGTGTACTGGAAGTTCTCTGAGCCAAGGAGACAGATTCATTTCCACCTTCAGTCAGGCTTCTGGTGGCAGACTCTCCTCCTTAGTTTCTCCACTGACACCAAGACTCTGGATTACTTCTAAGAAAGTTACCCAGCCCCAGGCAAGGAGACAATAAAGAATTTGGACTTTAACCCCTGGCTACTCCTGTGGTGATAACTGAACTGAAACAAAGGCTGCTCCCAGAGACCCCAAGAATACTGAACTGAGACCACTACAATATTGCAATGATAGTTATTTGTAAATCCAGTCATATCTGTACAAAATGAGTTTTCCTACTAAATGTTATAGTTCCATAACTGGTCCTTCAGGTCCAGGATTTCATTACAGCTGAAGAAATACACTTAATAAGGAAATTACTTTCAATATGAAGAAGAGTATAGTGACAGTTGCCTCACACTGTGTCTCATTTTCTCTGAAAACTTTCTAGGATGTTTTATAGATAAGTCTGTAAAACACTTCTAAACAAAGTAACTGATTTGCTGTTTTCTGTCTGTAGAACCTTAACATTGGAGACTAGTTAAGTTCTGCAGCCTGAACCTATTGTCTCTGTTGTTTGTTTAATGAAAATGATGTGAGTACACAATGCTCTACATTCCCCAAATCTACAGTTAGTAAATTATAATTCATTATTTACAGTAAATAGATTTTGACAATTCATATTAATAAAGCAAAATATCCTTGACTTTCTGCAACTTTTAATTCATCTCCTATAGCTTCTTTTATGTAATCTCTGAATCAACAGAAATGGCAAGGTATAATGTTATTTTTCTTTGCATAATTTTATGCATTAATTGCATGTGATATGATTCTGACATATTAGGAGGTCTTGTCTTTTGACTTCATCCGACTTAATCCTGTGTCTTAAAAAGATAATATTTCAGACAAAACATGAAATTCTACCACTGTTGACCACACATTCCAAACATAATAGTGTTTGACAGTAAATACATAAGCTCATCAAATCACTTATCTTCCCATGCTTCTGTAATAATATTGAGAAAATCTGAATAAATCACATCTCAAATGATACAGCTGCTCACAAACAGCATAACTAATGAATTGCCTAAACTGAGAAAGAGGAAGCAATGCTTTGAATTCATAATCTGAAATAGCTGATGGGCCAGTACCCAATCTGATTCAGTTTATGATTCAGCCATCATATCTAATTACAACTTGAGGAATTATAGTCATAGTTTAAGTTAATGGTTAGTAAATACCTAGAAGCAATTTGGTAAAGGAAAAGTCTTGCCCTATAGTTTACCAAGATAATGAATTATGCAAATTGCATTGTTATTATCATCCTAAAGTGCTGCTTGCCTAAGCCTTTAGCCTAAGTAGACTAGCACAATCTGCTTCTAAGTTCCACTACTTATCCCATATTAAAACCATTGAGTTTGATATTTTTCAAAGTAAAATAAATACACCAACATTCAAAAACATGTATTGGTCTATAAAAATGATGAACATGCTCATTTTAGAAAGGCTTAGAAAAATTTACAATAACTGATGCTGAGTGAAACAAGCACAATCAGAAATATATTGTACACATTAGCAACAAGAATATTTGATGATCAACTATGAAAGACTTGGTTATTCTCAAAGGTTCAATCCCAATAAACTTGGGATAGAAAATGACATCTGCATCCAGAAAAAGAACTAGGGAGACTGAATGTAAATCAACATATAATATGCTTACTTCTTTTTTTCTGTTTTTTTCCTCTTTATGGTTTTGCCTTTTGTTCTGATTTTTCTCTCCCAACATGATTCATAAAGCAATGTATATTTTTAAAAATAATTTTAAAAAATCAAGCATATGGAAATACCTTTTAATCCCATGAAAAAAGAACAGACACAATGCTATAACCTCTTCTAACCTTCTCTCAAAACAAAAGCAGATTAAGCCTCTAATGTTAGGATCTAGGGAATTCCTCTCTCTCTGGGATGTGTCTTGGAGCCTGTATGGCATATCACCTGCTGGGTTGGGTCCAGGAAGTAAAAAGGTGCTTGGCCTCTGAGGCAGGAGGTTGTGTCTTGCAGGAGTTAAAGGAATTGCTAGTAGGTTCCTTGAGATGGTGAGGGGGTGTCCTCTTGCTAGATCATTCCTGAGATGCAGCACTAACTCCAGAAGTCTCCCTTCTGGGGCTCCACCTGTGCAGTATAGAATGGGCTGGGCAATCCAGGAAGAGAGAAAGCCTTCAGCAGAACTCACACTCTTGCTTCCTGCTACCCCCACTGAGAGGTTGACTGAATAAAGGCAGAATATTTGAATATCCTGATTGACTCACCTGCAGTATTTATCCTGTATAATCCCAAAGACTGGTATGTAAGACCCTGGCAGAGTGTGACCAGACAGTCACCATACTCTAAAGGGGTTTTAAGTCAAAGAATCCACAGATATTTGGAGTACAACACATTTCTAGAAGAAGATACCTTGGAAGAATTTCAGAACAGGTCTGTTTCAATTGGGGAAGTCTGCAGAATTTAGTCTGAAACATAGAACAAATAAAGCAGCTATCACTCCCTTGCATTGAACAGAGCCTTAAAAATGATTAAATACCAAAAAAGAACTCTCACCATAGATACCTATTTATGGAGAGAGAGAACAGATCTCAAATCCTGAGGTTCCTAAAGGCAAAGTAACTCCAGGAGAAGTCTGAAAGAGAGATATGAGCTGGTGCCCATTTCACAAGGCTTTATTTGAAGATTGAATGAAGTATTTTAAAAGAGAGAAGAAAAATGGGGCAATGAAATGAGATTATTGCAGAAGGAATGGAGAAAATGAAAAAAAAAGAATTCAATGAACAAAAATATTTAATTAGCCAATTGCAAAAGAAACTAAAAAAGGTAACTGAAAAAATTCTAAATAAAAATTTAGAATTGAACAAATGGAAGCAAATAACTCAATAAGACTTCAAGAGACAGTCAAACAAGAACAAAAAACAGAAGAAAATATGAAATATCTCCTAGGAAAAACAACTGACCAGAAAAAAGATCTAAGAGAGGCAATCTAAGGATTATTGGGATTCCTAAAAGCCATAATGAAAAAAATAATAATAATCAGGCAGAGCCAAGATGGCAGAGAAGGCATATGTGACTTTCTAAGCTCTCTCATACCCTCATGACCAGCATTAAATTCAGCCTCAAAAATAGTGCATGACTGGTAAAACCCATGAAGACTAGTAGTACAACAACTCACCAGCCAAAAATAATCTGGAATTTTGTCACAAAACGTTTGTACTGAGGGGTAGGGGAGAAGATCAGTGCACACAGGGAGAGAATTAGTGGCTAACATATTGTGGGGACCAGGGAGGAGTGGTCTCTGTGGTTAGAAAATTACAGAAACAACAGACTGATTGCTCTGCAAAATAGTAAATCACAGAGAAATCAAAGCCACTCTAAAACAAACAAACAAACAAAAAAACGCCAGTATCTAACAGGATCTTGCTTACCCACCCAAAACTGGAAGTGACACCATAGATCACAGCACAAATGTGCAAGCCCAATCTGCAGTACGGAGCTTTTCTAGGGCAGCTACAAATCTGCACAGCATGGGGCACGGCCTGGAACAGCCTCTAATCTGCACAGTGGGGAATCAGGAGTGAAACAAGGTTGCCCACTATCTCCATTATTATTCAATATTGTATTATAAATGCTAGCTTTGGCAATAAGAGTTGAGAAAGAAATTAAAGGAAGTAGAGTGGGTAATTAGGAAACCAAATTATCCAAATCATCCCCAGGATAATACACTATGATGAAGTATGATTTATAGCAGGAATGCAGGACTAGTTCAATATTAGGAAAACTATTACCACAATTGACTATATCAATAACCAAACTAACAAAAAACATATGATCATCTCAATAGATGCAAAAAAAGCATTTGATAAAATCTAACATCCATTCCTATTAAAAACACTTGAAACTATAGGAATAAATGGAATTTTCCTTAAGCTTATCAGTAGCATCTATTAAAAACCATCAGTAAGCATCATATGTAATGGGGATAAACTGGCACCATTCCCATTAAGATCAGGAGTAAAACAAGGTTGCCCACTGTCACCATTACTATTCAATATTGTATTAGAAATGCTAGTTTTGGCAATAAGAGTTAAGAAAGATATTAAAGGAAGTAGAATGTGTAAATAGGAAACTAAATTATAACTCTTTGCAGATGATATGATGGTATATTTAGAGAATCCCAGAGATTCTACTAAAAAGTTATTAGAAAAAAATCCATACCTTTAGCAATGTTGCAGGATACAAAATAAACCTATATAATTCATCAGCATTCTTATATATCACTAGCAAAATCCAATAGTCAGTTACAAAGAGAAATTCTATTTAAAGTAACTACTGATAGTATAAAATACTTAATAATCTCTCTGACAAGGGAAAATCAGAAACTTTATGAGCAAAACTACAAAACACTTTCCACACAAATTAAGTCTGATCTAACCAATTGGAAAAATATTAAATGCTCTTGGATTAGGCGGCCAAATATAATAAAGATGACAAGACTACATAAACTAATCTATTTATTTAATACTATATCAATCAGACTCCCAAAAACTATTTTAATGACTTTGAAATATAACAACAAAGTTCATATGGAAAAACAAAAGGTCAAGAATTTCAAGGGAATTAATGAAAAAAAATCAAATGAAGGTGGCCTAGCTATACCAGATCTAAAATTATATTATAAAGCAGCAGTTACCAAAACCAATGGTTGGCTAAGAAACAGATTAGTTGATCAATGGAATAGGTTAGGTTCAAAGGAAAAAAACAGTCAATAACTTTAATACTATAGTGTTTGACAAACCCAAAGACCCCAGCTTTTGGGATAAGAGCTTATTATTTGAAAAAAATTCCTGGGAAAATTGGAAATTAGTATGGCAGAGACAAGGCATTGACACACACTTAACACCATGCACCAAGATAAGGTCAAAATGGGTTCATGACCTAGACATAAAGAATTAGATTATAAATAATTTAGAGGAACACAGGATAGTTTACCTCTCAGACCTATGGAAGAGGAAGGAATTTATTTATTTATTTTAGTAGCTTTTTATTTACAAGTTATATGCATAGGTAATTTTACAGCATTGAAAATTGCCAAATCTTTTGTTCCAATTTTTCCCCTCCTTCCCCCACCCCCTCCCCTAGATGGCAGGATGGCCAGTAGATGCTAAATATATTAAAGTATTAATGAAATACAAAATAAGTATACATGACCAAACCGTTATTTTGCTGTACAAAAAGAATCAGACTCTGAAATATACAATTAGCTTTTGTAGGAAATCCAAAATGCCTAAAAATCATTACTGATCACAAAATAAAATAAAGATTGATTATATCAAATTGAAAAGTTTTTGTACAAACAAACTAATGCAGACAAGATTAAAAGGGAAGCAATAGCCTGAGAAAACATTTTTACAGTCAAAGATTCTGATAAAAGCCTCATTTCCAAAATATATATATAGAATTGACTCTAATTTATGAGAAATCAAGCCATTCTCCAATTGATAAATGGTCAAAGGATATGAACAGACAATTCTCAGATGAAGAAATTGAACCTATGTCTAGCCATATGAAAAGAAGCTCCAAGTCATTATTAATCAGAGAAATGCAAATTAAGAGAACTCTGAGATACCACTACACACCTGTCAGACTGGCTAGAAAGCCAGGGAAAGATAATGTAGAATTTTGGAGGGGATGTGGGAAACATAAACACTAATACACTGTTGGTGGAATTGTGAATACATTCAACCATTCTGGAGAGCATTTTGGAACTATGCTCAAAAAGTTATCACACTGGGCATACCCTTTGATCTAGCAGTGATACTACTGGGGTTATATCCCAAAGAGATCTTAAAGAAGGGAAAGGGACCTGTATGTTCAAGAATGTTTGTGGCAGCCCTCTTTGTAGTGCCAGAAACTGGAAACTGAGTGGATGCTCATCAATTGGAGAATGGCTGAATAAATTGTGGTATATGAATATTATGGAATATTATTGTTTGGTAAGAAATCACTAACAGGATGACTTCAGAGAGGCCTGGAGAGACTTACATGAAATGATGCTGAGTGAAATAAGCAAAACCAGGAGATCATTATATACTTCAACAACAATACTATATGATGATCACTTCTGATGGACCTGATCATCTTCAGCAATGAGATGAACCAAATGAATTCCAATGGAGCAGTAATGAACTGATCTAGCTATACCCAGTGAAAGAACTCTGGGAGATGACTAAGAAGCATTACATTGAATTCCCAATTCCTATATTTTTGCCCACTTGCATTTTTTATTTCCTTCACAGGCTAATTGTACAATATTTCAGAGCCTGATTCTTTTTGTCTTACAAAATAACGGTTTGAACATGTATAATTATTTTTTATTTAATTTATACTTTAATATATTTAACATGTATTTGTCATCCTCCCATCTAGGGGAGGTGGTGGGGGTAAGGAGGGGGAACATTGGAACAAAAGGTTCGACAATTGTCAATGCTGTAAAATTACCCATGCATATAACTTATAAATAAAAAGCAATTAACAAATAAATAATAATAATAATCCTGACATAATCTTGCAGGAAGTCATAAAAGAAAATTGCCCTGAAATTTTAGAATCAGAGTGTAAAATTGTCATTGAAAGAATCCACCAATCATCTCCTGAAAGAGACCCAAAATTAAATCCCCAAGGAATATCATGGCTAAATTTCAGAACTTTCATGCCAAGGAAAAATGTTGCAAGCAGCTGGAAAGAAACAATGGAGCCACAATTAGGATTACCCAGGATCTAGCTGTTTCCACGTTAAAAGATCAAAATGCCAGGAATCTGATATTCCAAAAAGTAAAGGAACTGGGATTACAGCCAAGACTAAGATATCCAGCTAAAATGAGCATTTTCTTTCAGTGAAGAAGATGGACATTCAATGATATAAGTGAATTTTATCTATTTCTAATGATAAAACAGAATTAAACAAAAATTTTAATCTCCAAACACAGAACTCAAAAGAAGCATAAAAAGGCAAAACCAAAAGAACTCTGGAAAGCTATATTTCTGTTATGGGTACACTTAGAGAATGTGGGTTTAATTTGACTTTATTATAATAAAATAAAAAAGAAACTAGAGTTGGAAAAGGTAATCATACTGGAAGAAGAGGGAAAAGGAGGTACAATAAGGGAGATTACATTCCACAAAGAGGCAAAGAAAACTTATTATAATTAAGGGAAAGAAGGAAGAGCGATGAATATTGTGGTTATCTTTGTCTCATTACATTTGGCTATAAGAGAGATTATCAGACATATTTGGGATCATAAGAAATTTGACTTACCTTATAGGGAAGTAGGAGGAAAAGGAAGAAAAAAAGGGAAAGACTAATAGAAGGGAAAAGAGAATAATTAGAGGGAAAGTTTAAAAAAGGGGGAGAGGCTCTAAAGGGGGAAGATTGTTTGAGTGAGGTGGTTATCAAAAGAAAAATGCTGGGGAGAAGGTAAGGGGGATAGGAAAGATGAAAGCATAACCTAGGGTAAATAAGATGGCAGAAAAGACAGAAATATATATATTTTAAATTGTGATTGTGAATAGAATGAACTCACCCATAAAATGGAAGTGGATAGCAGACTGGATTAAAAGCCAAAATACTACAATATATTGTTTACAAGAAACACATTTAAAGCTAGTGATACATACACAGTAAAGATAAAGGGCTGGAGCAGAATATATTATGCTTCAAGTGAGGGGGAAAAAAAGCAGAGGTATCAATCCTGAACTCAGATCAAGCAAAGATAGTTCAAATGAAAAGAGATAAGGAAGGAAACTATATCTAACTAAAGGGTACCATAGATGATGAAGCAAGTTCAATACTAAATATATATGCACCAAATAGTATACCATTGAAATTCTTAGAAGAAAAGTTGAGAGATGCAAAAAGAAATAGAGGGCAAAACTATACTAGTGGGAAAAGTTGCTAAATTGAACCACAAAATAAATAAGAAAAAAAGTTAAGGAGGTAAACAAAATGTTAGAAAAGTTAGGCATGATAGATCTTTATAGATAATCAAATGGAGACAGAAAATAATTTACTTTTTTCTCAGTGGTTCATGAAACTTATACAAAAATTGCCCATGTGTTAAGTCATAAAAACCTCAAGATCAAATGCCAAAAGACAAAAATAGTAAATGCATTTTTTTTCAGATCACGAGGCAATAAAAAAATCACGTGCAGTATCTAACCAGGAGAAAATAGACCAAAAAGTAATTGGAAACTATATAATCTCATCCTGAAGAATGAATGGATGAAAGAGCAGATCATAGACACAATTAATCATATCATCGAAGACAATAATGAAACAACATACCACAATTTGTGGGATGCTGCCAAAGAGGCAATAAGGGAAAATGTTATATCTCTAAGTGCTTAAATGCATAAAATAGAGAAAGGGAAAATCAATGAATTGGGCTTGCAAATAAAAAAGCTAGAAAATAAAAACAAATTTAAAAACCCCCAATTAAATACCAAACATAAAATTCAAAAAATACAAGGAAAGATCAATAAAATTGAAAGTCAAAAATTGAATTAATGAATAAAAAGATGGTTTATGAAAAAAAACTAACAAAATAGATAAACCTTTAGTTAATTTGATTAGAAAAAGGAAAGAGGACAATCAAACTGGTAGTCTCAAAAATTAAAAGGGAGAACTTTACACCAATTAAGAGGAAATTAGAGCAATAATAAGGAGTTACTTTGCCCAACTTTATGCAAATAAATTTGATAACCTAAGTGAAATGGATGACTGCCTCCAAAAGTATAGGCTTCACAGATTAACAGAGGAGTAAGTAAATTGCTTAAATAGTGCCATTTCAGAAAAATAAATAGAACAAGCTATTAAACAACTCCTTAAGAAAAAATCCCCAGGACCAGATGGATTTGCACGTGAATTCCAAAATGCATTTAAAGAACAATTAATCCCAATACAATATAAATTATTTGAAAAAATAGGGAAAGGAGGATTAATATCAAATTCCTTTTATGGCATAGACATGGTACTGATATCTAAACCACATGGGATGAAAACAGAGAAAAAAAATATAAACCAATCTCCCTAATGAACATTGATGCAAAAATCATAAATATAATATTAGCAAAAAGATTACAGGAAATCATCCCCAGGATAATACACCATGACCAAGTAGCAGGAATGCAAGGCTAGTTCAATATTAGGAAAACTATTAGAATAATTAACTATATCACTCATTAAATTAACAAAAAAACATGATTATCTGAATAGATGCAGAAAAAGCATTTGATAAAATCCAACATCTATTCCTATTAAAAACACTAGTTAGTATAGGAATAAATGGACTTCTCCTTAAAATAGTCAGTAGCATTCATTAACAACCATTAGCAACTATCATATGTAATGGGGATAAACTGGAACCATTCCCAGTAAGATCATGGGTGCAATAAGGCTGCCCACTATCACCATTACTATTCAATATTGTATTAGAAATTCTACCTTTTGCAATGAGAGAAGTAAAAAGATTAAAAGTATTAAAGTAGGCAATAAGGAAACCAAATTATCACTCTTTGCAGATGATATGATTACATACTTAGAGAACCTTAGAGAATTGTCTAAAAAGCTTTTGGAGATAACCTACAACTTTAGTAAAGTTGTGGGATACAAAAGAAATCCACATAAATTATCAGCATTTTATACATCATCAACAAAATCCAACAGAAAGAAATACAAAGAGAAATTCCATTTAAAATATCTCTTGATAGAGGGGCGGAGCCAAGATGGCGGAGAAGACACACGCGTCTTTCTAAGCTCTTCTCTTACCCTCTTTATCAATATTATATCGAGCCTCAAAAATAGTCTTGACTGCTACAATTCGTAAAGATAAGAAGTAGAACAACTCACCAGCCGAAAAAAATCTGCAGTCTCGCCAAAAAAGGTTGGTTCCGGGGCCAGGGGGGAGATCGGCGCAGACTGGGAGAGAAATTAGGTTCCGAGGAGAGTCTCAAACCGAGGGTGAAGGCACAGATCTCAACACAAGCGCGCAGCCCCAACCCGCAGTAAGGGGCTTTTCCTTGGGGCAGTTGTGATCCTGCATGGCAGGAGGACCCAGCCCAGGTTAGCCTCCAATCTGCGCAGTGGGGAGCTCGGCTTGGGGCCATAGAGCTTTTCCAGGGCCGATTTGCATCAGGCAGAGACACTGGGCAGAGTT
This sequence comes from Sarcophilus harrisii, assembly GCF_902635505.1. Taxonomy (NCBI): domain Eukaryota; kingdom Metazoa; phylum Chordata; class Mammalia; order Dasyuromorphia; family Dasyuridae; genus Sarcophilus; species Sarcophilus harrisii. The sequence continues at coordinate 385,234,999 of NC_045428.1, forward strand.
TGTGGCGTTCTGCGGTCTGCAGTCAGCTGCTAATACTCACAGTCCCACAAGAGGCTCCGGCCTGGGCAGTGACACTTTCACCACTTAGTCTCTAGCCGAGGGCAATCGATAATCCACTCAGCCCTACTAAGCAGTTTGATAGCTCGGCCAGTGCTGAATCCACCTCCTGTTGGGGGAAGGGAAAACTCTCACACAGAGCACTCCCATACCTCGGAGCCAGAAATCGGTTTACATCTCTCCCTATTCTGCAGAGGAAGCAGGTAACCCCCTTGCCTAGGAGACCTACCCTAAAGGCTTTAAAACATGAATAAAAAGATGAAAAGAACAATCGACAGCTTCTATGCAGAAAAAGAGCAGGTCAGCAAACCTGAAGAGACCTCAAACAGCAAAAATGCATCAGACTGTCCTCCTTACATAATGCTCTCAAGAAGAGGCCATTAAAAGTCTCAAAAGAGAGTTAGAAGATAAATGGGGAAAGGAAAGAGAAGCCTTACAAGAGAGCAACAACTTCCTGAAATACATGAATTGAAAAGTTAAAAAATTCTCAGGAAGTGCAGGGAAACAAAATTAGTGAATTGAAAGAAAATAATTCACTAAAAAAAAATTAGTGAAATGGAAAAAATTCCACAGACCAAAACAATACATTCAAAAACTCAATTGACATATACAGAAAGAAGTAAAAAGCTAATGAAGAAAATAATTCTTTAAAAATTAGAACTGAACAAATTGAAACTAATGATGCATTGAGACAGCAAGAATCAGTCAAGCAAAAACAAAAAAATGACAAACTGGAAAAAAAACCACGAATTATCTACTTGCTAAAACGACAGACTTGGAAAATAGATCTAGGAGAGATAATCTGAGGATTATTGGACTTTCCGAAAACTATGATGAAAAAAAGAGCCTAGATACTATTTTACAAGAAATCATCAAAGAGAACTGCCCAGATGTAATAGAATCAGAAGGTAAAATAGGCATTGAAAGAATTCATCGAACACCTTCTGAAAGAAATCCTAAAATAAAAACCCCAAGGAATATTGTGGCCAAATTTCAGAACTATCAGATTAAGGAAAAAATTTTACAAGCAGCCAAAAAAAAACCATTTAAATACCGAGGTGCCACAATAAGGATCACCCAAGATCTGGCTGCCTCTACATTAAAGGAAAGAAGGGCCTGAATATGATATTCGAAAGGCACAAGAACTTGAGATGCAGCCAAGAATAAACTACCCAGCTAAGCTGAGCATTTTCTTCCAGGGAAGAAGATGGAATTTAATGAAACAAATGAATTCTCATTTGTTTCTGAAGAAAAACCAGAACTAAACAAAAATTTGATCTCCAAGAATAGAACTCAAGAGACGCAGAAAAGGTAAAAATAACTCTTGAGAATTGTATTTCTGTTGTGGATATACAAAAAGAATATATGTATAATTTGATTGTACTGATATAACATGAAAAAGGGAAGTAGATATGGAAAAGGGATGATGGCAGAATAAGGTGGGAAGGAGGGATAAAAAGAGGGAAACCACATCCCACAAAGAGGCTAAGGAAACTTATCATATCTGAGGGAATTTAGAGAGGGGAGGAACATTGTGTGAATCTTACTCATCAGAGTTGGCTCAAAGAAAAATAATTGACATTTGTTTTAAAGAAAATTCTCCTCGCCTCATTAAAAACGGGGAGAGGAAAAGGGAAAAGAAAAAGAGTAATAAGGGAAGGAAGGGGAAAGACTCAAAGGGGGAGGGAGGGATTATAAAGAGGATAAGTATCACGATACAAGAGGGGACATAAGTTTAAAAGGGGAAAGAGGGTTGGGGAGGCAAGAATAAGAAAGCACAATCTGGGGTTATTAGGATGGCAGGAAATACAGATTTAGTAATTCTAACGTTAATGTAAATGGGATGAACTCCCCATAAAGAGGGAGGCAGATAGCAGACTGGATCAAAAGTTAGAACCCTACAATATGTTGTTTACAAGAAACACATTTAAAGCAGGGGATGCATATAGAGTAAAAGTAAAAGGCTGGAGCAAAATCTATTATGCTTCAGGTGAAGTCAAAAAAGCAGGGGTAGCCATCCTTATCTCAGATCAAGCAAAAGTAAAAATTGATCTAATTAAAAGAGATAAGGACGGAAACTACATCCTGCTAAAGGGTAGCATAAACAACGAAGCAATATCAATATTAAACATATATGCACCAAGTGGTATGGCACTTAACTTCCTAAAGGAGAAGTTAAGAGAGTTGCAAGAAGAAATAGACAACAAAACTGTAATAGTAGGAGATATCAACCTTGCACTCTCAGAATTAGACAAATCAAACCACAAAACAAATAAGAAAAAAATTAAAGAAGTAAATAGAATATTAGAAAAATTAGGTATGTTGGATCTTTGGAGAAAATTGAATGGAGATAGAAGGGAATATACTTTCTTCTCAGCAGTTCATGGAACCTATTCAAAAATTGACCATATATTAGGACATAAAGACCTCAAATTAAATGCAAGAAAGCAGAAATAGTAAATGCTTTCTTTTCAGATCATGATGCAATAAAACTACATTCAACAAAAAGTTAGGGGAAATAGACCAAAAAGTAATTGAAACTAAACAATCTCATCTTAAGGAATGATTGGTGAAAGAGCAAATTATACATACAATTAATAATTTCACTCAAGATAATGACAACGGTGAGACATCATACCAAAATTTGTGGGATGCAGCCAAAGCAGTAATAAGAGGAATTTTATATCCTTAGAGGCTTACTTGAATAAAACGAGAAAGAAAAGATTAATGAATTGGGCTTGAACTAAAAAACTAAAAAGACCAAATTAAAAACCCCAATCAAATACTAAATTGAAATTTAAAATTAAAAGGAGAAATTAAAATATTGAAAGTAAAAAAACTATTGAACTAATTAATAAAACTAAGAGTTGGTTCTATGAAAAGCCAATAAAATAGATAAGCCTTTGGTAAATCTGATTAGAAAAGGAGGGAGAAAATGAAATTAGTAGTCTTAAAATGAAAAGGAGAACTTTCCACCAATGAAGAGGAAATTAGAGAAATAATAAGGAGTTATTTTGCTCAACTTTATGCCAATAAATTTGATAACCTAAGTGAAATGGATGACTACCTCCAAAAATACAGACTTCCCAGACTAACAGAGGAGGAAGTAATTGCTTGAATAGTCCCATTTCAGAAAAAGAAATAGAACAGGCAATTAAACAACTCCCTAAGAAAAAATCCCCAGGACCAGATGGATTTACATGTGAATTTTACCAAACATTTAAAGAACAATTGGCCCCAATGCTATATAAATTATTTGATAAAATCGGGAATGAAGGAGTCCTACCAAATTCCTTCTATGACACAGACATGGTACTGATACCTAAACCAGGTAGGCTAAAAACAGAGAAAGAAAATTATAGACCAATCTCCCTAATGAATATTGATGCTAAAATCTTAAATAAGATATTAGCAAAAAGACTACAGAAAATCATCTCCAAGATAATACACTATGATCAAGTGGGATTTATACCAGGAATGCAGGGCTGGTTCAATATTAGGAAAACTATCAATATAATTGGCCATGTTAATAACCAAATTAACAAAAACCATATGATCATCTCAATAGATGCAGAAAAAGCATTTGATAAAATCCAACATCCATTCCTATTAAAAACACTTGAGAGTATAGGAATAAATGGACTTTTCCTTATAATAATCAGCAGCATCTATTTAAAACCATCAGTAAGCATCATATGTAATGGAGACAAACTGCAACCATTCCCAGTAAGATCTGGAGTGAAACAAGGTTGCCCACTATCACCGTTACTATTTAATATTGTATTAGAAACGCTAGCTATAGCAATAAGACCTGAGAAAGAGATTAAAGGAATAAGAATAGGCAATGAGGAACCCAAATTATCACTCTTTGCCGATGACATGATGGTATACTTAGAGAACCCCAGAGATTCTGCTAAAAAGTTATTAGAAATAATCCACAACTTTAGCAAAGTTGCTGGTTATAAAATAAACCCACGTAAGTCATCAGCATTCTTATATATAACTAACAAAATCCAACAGTCTGAGTTACAAAAAGAAATTCCATTTAAAGTAACTACTGATAATATAAAATATTTAGGAATCTATCTGCCAAGGGAAAATCAGAAACTTTATGAGCAAAATTACAGACCACTTTTCACACAAATTAAGTCTGATCTACCCAATTGGAAAAATACTAAATGCTCTTGGATAGGGCGAGCAAATATAATAAAGATGACAATATTACCTAAACTAATCTATTTATTTAGCGCTATACCAATCAGACTCCCAAAAAACTATTTTAATGACCTAGAAAAATAACAACAAAGTTCATATGGAAAACAAAAGGTCAAGAATTTCAAGGGAATTAATGAAAAAAATCAAATGATGGTGGCTTAGCTGTACCAGATCTAAAATTATATTATAGAGCAGCAGTTACCAAAACTATTTGGTATTGGCTAAGGAATAGATTAGTTGATCAGTGGAATAGATTAGGTTCAAGGGATAAAACAGTCAACAAATATAGCAACCTAGTCTTTGACTAAACCCAAAGATCCCAGCTTTGGGATAAGAACTTACTGTTTGATAAAATTGCTGGGAAAATTGGAAACTAATATGGCAGAAACTAGGAATTGATCCATACTTAACGCCGTACACCAAGATAAGGTCAAAATGGATTCATGACCTAGGCATAAAGAATGAAATTATTAATAAATTAGAGGAACATAGGATAGTTTACCTCTCAGACCTCTGGAAGGGGAAGGTCTTTATGACCAAAGCAAAACTAGAGATCATTAATAATCACAAAATAGAAAATTTCGATTATACTAAACTGAAAAGTTTTTGCACAAACAAAACTAATGCAGACAAGATTAGAAGGGAAGCAATAAACTGGGAAAATATTTTTACAGTCAAAGGTTCTGATAAAGGCCTCATTTCCAAAATATATAGAGAATTAACTCTAATTTATAAAAAATCAAGCCATTCTCCAATTGAAAAATGGTCAAAGGATATGAACAGACAATTCTCAGATGAAGAAATTGAAACTATTTCTAGTCATATGAAAAGATGCTCCAAGTCATTATTAATCAGAGAAATGCAAATTAAGACAACTCTAAGATACCACTACACACCTGTCAGATTGGCTAAGATGACAGGAAAAAATAATGATGATTGTTGGAGGGGATGTGGGAAAACTCGAACATTGATTCATTGTTGGTGGAGTTGTGAACGAATCCAACCATTTTGGAGAGTAGTTTGGAACTATGCTCAAAAAGTTATCAAACTGTGCATACCCTTTGATCCAGCAGTTTTACTACTGGGATTATATCCCAAAGAGATTATAAAGAAGGGAAAGGGACGTGTATGTGCACGAATGTTTGTGGCAGCCCTTTTTGTAATGGCTAGAAACTGGAAACTGAATGGATGTCCATCAGTTGGAGAATGGCTGAATAGATTGTGGTATATGAAAATTATGGTATATTACTGTTCTGTAAGAAATGACCAACAGGATGATTTTAGAAAGGCCTGGAGCGACTTACAAGAACTGATGCTGAGTGAAATGAGCAGGACCAGGAGATCATTATATACTTCAACAACAATACTAGATGATGACCAGTTCTGATGGATCAGGCCATCCTCAGCAACGAGATCAATCAAATCATTTCTAATGGAGCAGTAATGAACTGAACTAGCTATACCCAGAAAAAGAACTCTGGGAGATGACTAAAAACCATTACATTGAATTCCCAATCCCTATATTTATGCACACCTGCATTTTTGATTTCCTTCACAAGCTAATTGTACAATAATTCAGAGTCTGATTCCTTTTGTACAGCAAAATAATGTTTTGGTCTTGTATACTTATTGTGTATCTAAGTTATATTTTAATATATTTAACATCTACTGGTCATCCTGCCATTTAGGGGAGGGGTGGGGGTGGGGGTAAGAGGTGAAAAATTGGAACAAGAGGTTTGGCAATTGTTAATCCTGTAAAGTTACCCATGTATATATCCTGTAAATAAAAGGCTATTAAAAAAAAAAAAAAAAAAAAAGCAAAAAAAAAAGCACATGAAGGTGAACTAGCTATTCCAGATCTAAAACTTTATTATGAAGCAGCAGTTATCATTTGGTAATAGTTAAGAAACAGAGTTGTTAATCAGTGGAATATGTTAGGTTCACAGAAAAAAACAATCAATGAATGTAGTAATCTAGTATTTGAGAAACCCAAAGACCCCAGCTTATGTAATAAGAATTCACTATTTGATGAAAACTGCTGAGAAAATTGGAAAGTAGTATAGCAGAACCTAGGCATTGGCCCACACCTAACACTGTATACCAAGATAAGGTCAAAATGGGATTAGGACCTAGACATGAAGAATGATGTTATAAACAAATTAGAAGAACATAGAATAGTTTACCTCTCAGATCTGTGGAGGAGGAAGGAATATGTGACCAAAGATCTAGGATCATTATTGATCACAAAATGGATAACTTTGATTATATTAAATTAAAAAGATTTTGAACAAATAAAACTAATGTAGACAAGGTTATAAGGGAAGCAATAAACTAGGAAAACATTTTTTACATTCAAAGGTTCTGATAGTCTTCGTTTCTAATATATATATTCGACTGAAATTTAAGAGAATTCAAGCCATACTCAGTCAAAAGTTATGAACAGACAATTTTCAGATAAAAAAATTGAAATTATTTCTATTCATATGAAAAGGTGCTCCAAATTACTATTGATGAGAGAAATGCAAATTAAGATAACTCTGAGATACCACTACAGATGTTATCTGTACCTATATGTATCTGGTAACCTGTCAGATTGGTAAGATGACAGGAAAAGATAATGACGAAAGTTGGAGGGGATGTGGGAAAATGGGACATTAATATATAGTGAATTCATCCAACCATTCTGGAGTGGAGTTTGGAACTATGCTCAAGAAGTTATCAAACTGTGCATATCCTTTGGTCCAGCAATGTTTCTACTGGGCTTATATCCCAAGGAAATCTTAAAGGAAGAAAAGGGACCCACATATGGAATGATGTTTGTGGAATCCCTTTTTATAGTGGCAAGAAACTGGAAACTGAGTGGATGCCCATCAATTAGAAAATAGCTGAACAAATTATGGTACATGGATATTATGGAATACTATTGTTCTGTAATAAATGAGCAACAGGATGATTTCAGAGACCCAAGGAGAGACTTACATAAATTGATGCTAAGTGAAATGAGCAGAAGCAGGACATCAGTATACAAGGCAACAAGAAGACTATACAATGATCAATTTTGATGGACATAGTTCTCTTCAACTATGAAATGAATGAAACAAATTCCAATTGTTCAGTGATGAAGAAAGCCATATACACCCAGAGAGAGGCCTATTGCAATTGAGTAGGGATCGGATCGCATTTTCATGTTTTCTATTGATGTTTGCTTACATTTTGTTTTCCTTCTCATGTTTTTGTTTTCCTTTCTAGATCTGATTTTTTTTTGTGCAGCAAGATAACTGCATGACTATGCATACATATATTGGATTTAACATATATTTTAACATATTTAACATGTATTGAACTACCTGCCACATAGGGTCAAGGATAAAGGGAAAGAGGGAAAAAAAATTGTAACAGAAAGTTTTGCAAAGGTCTATGTTGAAAAATTACTTATGCATATGGTTTTTAAATAAAAAGCTTTAATAAAAAAAAGAAATGATGCATTGATATAAAATTTCACATCAAGAAAAGTGAAGATTATTTAAGAAATATAAAAAAAAGTTTATTGATTCTCTAGTATTAAAATGACTTTTTTGGAAATATTACCCACTAAGATGGTATTTAAATTTAATAATTAGATAATGTCCCTTTTAAACAATGAACAAATATTTGTCTTTGTTTCAAGCCACTTATAAATCTTTATATGTGTACAATGTGCAGTGATTATGTTTATTAAGTTTATAATGAACATATTTAAGTTGATTTAGCATTCATGAAACTACCAAAATTGGTGAACCTAAAACCAGGCTATAATCACAAAATATAAGGAAAAAAACAGTGAAATGGGATTAAAAATGATTTAATACAACTATTTTCCATAGGATTATAATCACAGACATTTATACCTGTGTGGGATGTTAGAAATGGAAAAGATTTCAGTAGTTATCTATTTGAAATCCTTCAGTTTGCAAGAAACTAAACTTTAGGCCACTTTGATTACTTTGATCTGATTTTGAGTATCTTTATTTATTGTTTTGAGTGAACTGAAGGAGTTAATGAGAGGGAATTAAAGGATGAAATACTGGGTTTTTTTAAAGTTAGTTCTTATTAATAAAGGAAAAAATCATTCATGTGAATATTACTGCTACCATGATCATTCACATATACTCATATATCTATTGAAGCTTCTTCTTGTTTAGAATAGAAGTCTAAATAAATCATAAATAGATTAGCTTATGAAAATCTATACACTTGAAACATGCACAAATATTCTCTGCTTTATTTTAGCCCTTAAGACATTTATAATTTATACTTTCTGGTTTCAGTCAGAGTATGTTCAAGTGCTAAATTAAAACTGAGTATGCATTTAAATAGTGCATGATCATCTGTTAAGTGAAAGTTGGTTTGAAATGAGTAAGTATCTTTATAGTATATGTAGAAAGTGTAAGAAATGCCAAGAGTACACATGCAAGGTATGTATGTGAGACAAAAATATAAATTAATAAACACTGCATTCAAAGTCCTCTCTTCCCTTTCTGATATCCTCAAAGAGCTTCTTTTAAGTGAATCTTTTTTTGTGGATTGGTGATTGGCTTCTAAGATAGACCATTCAACTATTACAATACTTGTCCAGTTTTTCACTGAATCTTTGATAATGCTGATATTATCTCTTTCCTTTCTGGTCCAGTGCTGAGAAAGGTGAAAATATTTGTCCTGTCGTGGCTGTGCTAATCTAGGTAGGTCACTTTCATGCAGCCTTGTAAATTTACTAGGCTAAGTAATGCCTCCATGATTGCTACATGGGCACATCTCAAGCATACTGCTCAATCATCATCTAAATCTTGTAGCCACTATTATCTCGATTAAACCTTATTTCTGAGGTTGCCCACTATTACAATTATTGTTCAATATTGTATTATAAATGCTAACCTCGGCAATAAGAGTCGAGTAAGAGATTAAAGAAATTAAAGAAGGTAATGAGGAAACCAAACTATCTTTCTTTGCAGATGATATGATAGTATACTTAGAGAACCCTAGGGATTCTACTACAAAGGTATTAGAAATAATTCATAACTTTAGCAAAGTTGCAGGATACAAAATAAATGCACATAAATCTTCAGCATTTTTATACATCACCAACAAAATCCAACAGCAAGAGATACAAAGAGAAAATCCATTCAAAATAATTGTCGATAGCATAAAATATTTGGAACCTATCTACCAAAGGAAAGTCAGGAATTATATGAGCAAAATTACAAAACATTTTCCACAAAAACAAAGTCAGATTTAAATAATTGGAAAAATATTAAGTGCTCTTGGATAGGCCGAGCAAATATTATAAAGATGACAATACTTCTAAACTAATCTATTTATTTAGTGCCATACCAATCAGACTCCCAAGAAACTATTTTAATGACCTAGAAAAAATAACAACAAAATTCATATGGAAGAACAAAAGGGCAAGAATTTCAAAGGAACTAGTAAAGAAAAAATCAAATGAAGGCTGCCTAGCTGTACTTGATCTAAAACTATATTACAAAGCAGCGGTCGCCAAAACCATTTGGTATTGGCTAAAATAGATTAGTCGATCAGTGGAAAAGGTTAGGTTCACAGGACAAAAAAGTCAATAACTACAGCAATCTAGTGCTTCACAAACCCAAAGATCCCAACTTTTGGGAAAAGAATTGACTATTTGACAAAAATTGCTGGGAAAACTGGAAATTAGTATGGCAGAAAATAGGCATGGACTCACACTTAACACTGTACATCAAAATAAGTTCAAAATGGGTCCACGATTTAGTCATAAAGAAAGAGATTATGAATAAATTGGAGGAACATAGGATAGTTTATCTCTCAGACTTGTGGATGAGGAAGGAATTTGTGACCAAAGAAGAACTAGAGATCATTATTGATCATAAAATAAAAAATTTTTATTACATCAAATTAAAAAATCTTTGTACAAACAAAACTAATGCAAACAAAATTAGAAGGGAAGCAACAAACTGGAAAAACATTTTTTACAATTAAAGGTTCTGATAAAGGCCTCATTTCCAAAATATATAGAAAATTGACTCTAATCTATAAGAAATCAAGCCATTCTCCAATTGATAAATGTTCAAAGGATATGAACAGACAATTTTCAGATAATGAAATTGAAATTATTTCCACTTATATGAAAGTGTTCCAAATCACTATTGATCAGAGAAATGCAAATTAAGATAATTCTGAGATACCACCACATACTGTCAGATAGGCTAAGATGACAGAAAAAAATAATGATGAATGTTGGAGGGGATGTGGGGAAACTGAGACATTGATGCATTGTTGGTGGAATTGTGAACTAATCCAACCATTCTAGAGAGTTATCTGAAATTATGCCCAAAAAGTTATCAAATTATGCATACACTTTGATCCCACAATGCTACTACTGGGCTTATACCCCAAAGAGATACAAAAGAAGGGAATGGGACCTGTATGTGCCAAAATGTTTGTGGCAACCCTGCTTGTAGTGGCTAGAACCTGGAAAATGAATGGATGCCCATCAATTGGAGAATGACTGGGTAAATTGTAGTATATGAATGTTATGGAATATTTTTGTTCTGTAAGAAATGACCAGCAGGATGAATACAGAGAGGCTTGGAGAGACTTACATGAACTGATGCTAAGTGAAATGAGCAGAACCAGGAGATCATTATACACTTCAACAATGATACTGCATGAGGATGTATTCTGATGGAAGTGGATATCTTCCACAAAGAGAAGATCTAATTCAGTTCCAATTGATCAATGATGGACAGAAGGAGCTACACCCAGAGAAGGAACACTGGGAAATGAGTGTAAACTGTTTGCATTTTTGTTTTGCTTCCCAGGTTATTTTTACCTTCTGAATCCAATTCTTCCTGTGCAACAAGAGAACTGTTCTGTTCTACACACACACACACACACACACACACACACACACACATATATATATATATATATATATATATATTATCTAGGATATACTATAACATATTTAACATGTATAAGACTGCTTGCTATCTAGGGAAGGGGGTGGAGGGAGGGAAAGGAAAAGTCTGAACAGAAATGAGTGCAAGGGATAACATTGTAAAAAATTACCCAGGCATAGATTCTGTCAATAAAAAGTTATAATTAAAAAAAAAATAAACCTTGTTTCTGACTTGTTACAGGTGGGACCTCTGAATTTTCCAAATTCACCAAATCATCTGAACACATTTATTTCCAGAAACATGTTTGCCCAAGATAAGGAAAGAAAAAACACATGGAGTTAGATGGTTAAAGGCACATCATGTTGGATGACATCATTTGTTCAACATCACCTGTCTTACCAAACAATTCAAGGAACCTTTTTTCTCTTGAAGGAAAAGACTGAAATATTGTTGGGCTACACCTTTCATGTATACAGTCAATTCTGGTTCTTTACTTTACTCTTCTTTAGAAGAAGAGTTATCAGTTCTTCTAATTGCTCAGTCAATTGGAAGATTTCTTTTTATCATGCAGTGCAAGACCCTCAAAAACTCCTGCCTCAAATCAGGCTCACCAATATTCCATTCCACAGTTTGGTAGCACAAAACTGCAACTGGGTAGAGAATGTGTATGTTTGTGTATGTTTCTCCATCTCCTGGCTTCCCCTTCAAGTTTCACCTAAAATCTTACTTTCTGCAACAAGACTTTTTTTCTGTCCTCTTTAATTTTCATGCCTTCCCTCTGAGATTACTCCAGCTTATCCTATATTTATCTTGTTTGTACAGTTTTTTATATTGTTATTGTTGTTTTTCATGTTAGACCATAAAATAGAGAATAGACATTTTAAAAAGTATATCTTCAGGTCTTAGCAAAATAGCTTTGTACATAGCAGGTGCTTAATGAATTCTAGTTGACTGAATTAACTTAAGCTTATTTACTCAAACTAAAAAAGGTTAAATAAAAAATCGCAAATATCTATGTTTACTACAAGGACATGTGTGAAGCCATATTATTATAAGAGAAAAATTTTGATTCTTACTGTGGGAGACCAACAGGTGTTTAATTTAAAATATCACATAAATGAAAGCAATAGGTTTAATTAAAATAGTACATTTCAACCTTGCAAATAATAGTAGTTTTTCTTTCTCTTGGTCTTTCTCAGTCTCTCTCTCTCTCTCTCTCTCTCTCTCTCTCTCTCTCTCCTTTACTCCCTCCTTTCCTCCTTATCTTTCTGTCTCTGTCTCTATCTCTGTCTGTCTGTCTCACTCTCTTTTTCTTTATTTGTCTTTTTTTCTTTCATTCAAAGGTTACTCTCCTATCAGAAGGTAGGATGGATTGCACTAGTCATCTTTACTTCCTTTATTATAAAAATCACAAGTTACTATAAGCAAGGAACCTGGGAAAATTGCCTGTTTTTATTTAGTAGTATTTTTTTATAATTTCAATAAAGAAGCATTAGCAATAACACAGGACTCCGAATTTTAGAAGCAATTGCCTCATTTGACAGCTGTAATTCCCAGAAGTAAAGCATTTTGTACCTGATCTTAGAAGTAACAAAACTGGGTTTTGAACTCATGTTCTCTTGACCCCAGAATGAGTGTTTATTTCAAAAAGATCTTACACTACCACTATATTCTGAGTTATGGAATCACAGAGTCTTGAAGTTAGAATCGACTTTAGCTATTATCTAATCTAACCCTTCATTTTACAAATGGCTCTCCATCTAGTTTCTATGGTACAACAATGGTCCCTGAAGCAAATTTGGTATTGCATTTTAAAGGACAAAATTATCCTGTTATATAGTAGTCATGTCAAATAAAAACAACTCTTTATAGTGGAAAAAAGAAGTATACTATTTTCACAACTCTGGGAACCTCTATAAATATAGCATGTTATTTGAAAAACACCTAAATACTATGCATTGATTTTACAAGAGATATATCTTTCTGTTACAAATGCTTCCTTTCATACTATTTAACTTATAGGCAAAATTGTATAAAATATCTTTTGAAGTTTAGAAGCAATTTTATTTTATTTAAGTGATATCTTTCCTGACCTAAAAAGAGCTTAAACAAAATGTGATTTAAAAAATTATTCCACTATGTACTTATGAATATTTAATTTTTTTTTAATTTGTTGAAAGCATTAAACTAATAACCAGCTGAACTGTATGATTCTGAAGTTATTACACTTTTGTTTCCTGTAGTAGTTAATACTGTGCAATTATGTTGAAGACAATTTAAGAATAGATTATAGTTAACTTATTGAAATTTTCAAAACAAGATGTAAATTGATTTAAGAGAGCTAAGAAATATTGATATAGTTTAAAGCTACAGCAAACATATGCAACTTAACTTCCTAAAATAGATTATGTGAATTTAGAGTAAATGCAGATTATAGGAAAGGCAATATTATTCCTTATAAAGCATTGTGGCACAGTGTAATTTTCTCTAGTAAAAGAATAATGTTAACCTGTTGTTTACAATATTTTCTAAGAAAACAAACAAAAACAAATGGGAATTGTAGTAAATTGTTTCCAAAGATTTAGATTAAACTTAAAAAAAATCCTCACTTGGAATATTAAATATTGAAAGAGGTTAAGGAGGGAGGCTGGCATAGTCTTCTTCCCTTTCACATATACAACAATTAAGGAGAAAAGCATCCAATTATCTGTTGAGTGCTTTAGAGACGGTGACAAATACTGTCAATATGGACACTGCATATTTAAAAATAATAACATCCCGTGCATTTGTGTGAGCTGCCATGAAGCATCAATGCTATTAGATAAATCATGTTCTATCATGGTAAACCTAAGGAAGCATTTAACAATATAGAAAGAGTTGTAATCAATCCTCCCAATCAACTCTGTTAGGGCCATGGAGAATTAGTTGAACATGAAAAGTGATTTACTGATAGTAATTAAAGAACACTAATTATGCACATCTTAGATCCCTTATTCTAGGCGATTTTTCAAAAATAAATCACACTTCAGCCACAGTGGAAAAAGCAGCATGGTATTATAAGATGTAGGGAATATTTTATGAAATGATTTCATACTCCTATAATCAGCATAAAAATAAGTGGCAGCTATATCTACCAGGAATCCTAAACTTGGCCATTGATAGAACAAAGATTTTTCAGTCAAAATATTTTAGGAAAATTCTTAGGTAGGGACAAGCTTTTGAGCTAAAATACACAAATATTTCTAATGCCTCCTCTACATGTTATTCAGAATAGATGTGATAAAACCACTGAGTCAGCAAGCATTTATAAAATGCTTTATTAATTAATTCCAGGCATTGTGTGAAATTCTGGGCATGCAAAAAGAAAAGACCAAAACAGAGTTCTTGTCCTCAAGGGGCTCCCATGCAAATGGAATAGATGTAAATGATTAGGAAAATAAATGATATATACAAATTAGATATAAAATAATCTCAAAAAGGTAGACACTAGAAAGTAGATGAATGGGAAATGTTTTCTGCACAAGGTAGGTTCGAGCTTTTCTTGGAAGAAGCCAGTTAAATAGAGTAAACAGACATAGACATAGAAGATAGTGCATCCTTTGCAAGAAATAGTAAGCAGGCAATTGTAATTATAATATTGATGTCTTTTAGGGAGTAAATCTCTAAAGGCAGGAAGGGGATTCAAACTACAGGCATTTGATCATGAAGGCAACAGGAACCATTGGATTCATTGACTGTGGCAGGGCATGGGGATGAGGGGACACAGAAGGAGTATTGAGACTTACCCTTTATAACAATCCCTTTGGCAGCTGGGTGGAGGTACAATTGAGATTTGGAGGGACTTGAGACAAGAAAAATAATTATGAGGGTGATGGCTATAAGCAAAAAGAAGAGATATTTAAAAGATACTATAAAAATAGAAATGATAACATTTCACAGCAGACTGAAGTTGTGATTTGAGTGAGAACAAGAAATCAAAGATGACACAGATTTTGAAGCAGGATGAATGAAACTATTTGTGATCAAAAGACAAAAAAGTTAAAAATGAAGAAAGGCCCATTACATATGACAATTAAAAGATACCATTATCTCTGATGGTAATTTCTGAGATAGCACTTTCAGATGAATGCTGAGGTCAGAAGAAAGGTATCCAAAGACTGAGAACAGAATGAGAGGAAAGGAAGTGGGAACACCAAGTTTAAATGACTATCTCAACCATGTTGGCTTAATAAAGCTATTTAACTTCAGGTAAGTGGTTTTGTTGTTGTTTAGGCTAAGAGAGATGAGTGTCTTTGTAAGCAGTGGGAAAGAATATAGTAGATGGGAGGAAAATAAAGTTGAGAATGAGAATGGAAACAATTATGGGAACAATCTGATAGAGATAGAGAAGACTTGCTGGGATGGAGGTACAAGAACTTTGCCAGAAAAAACGATTCAACTATTTCTTTTAACAGTAATATTAGAATATACCTAAGTGATGCAAGATGAAAAAAGATGGGCAAGCTCTCTATAAACTGGGTCAATGTTTTTCAAGTGAAGTTTGAAGTATGTCTTCATCTGAGATAGGTGCCATAGGTAGGAAGAGTTAGAACAACCACTCTGTGTAATGGGATAGAAAACTGATTCAAAAGGAGGCATTGATATATAAACAGATGATATAAATCTGTGGTGAACTGAGTTGGCATAATTTTTTAAATTTCTTTCTGATCTATTTTGCAGAAAGTGAATACAATAGAAGGGGATAGATGGTATGTGAAATTCAAGGTTGGGGTTTGGCAAAACATATAACATAAGTGTTTAAGGGGAATTAAAATAGAAGGAAATACAGAATTGAGTAAGTTCACAAAGGTATTAAGCATGAATTGAAGAGTATGTAGACATTATAAAAGTAATTGATTAGGAAATAGCTGAGGAATAGAAAGAATGGTGAGAACAAATGAGAACAAATAAATTTAGGTGTTGTGATACGGGGAGGTTGGAATGATAAAATGTGATCAAAGGAACTTTGGAGTTTGTGCACATAAAAGAATTAGATTTGTGAGTGACAGTAAGATTAATTGTAAGACAACTTGTAGCTAAGCTTAACTGGAAGAACAGATAATTTTAATTGAATAAATTGAGGAACTCACAAGGTATAGCATTTGTGGGCACATCCGAATATATGTAGAAGGGCACAGGTTAAGGCAGTGGAAAAGTTTCTTAGTCAGGTACTGAACTTATTAAAGAAGAAAAAAGGTGATCCTGGAATTTTGTAGGTGCCACAATGATAGAGAGTAGGTGATAAATGGAATATGATGGGCAGTGGTTGAGATCTTATTTACTGATGTTTGTAGAAATAAAGTCCAGACATGGCAATTTGGAGCAAAGTATTCCGGCTTTTCTAAACTAATTTTTGAAGAGGGAAGAGGAGGAGGAGGAGGTGAAGAAGAAAAAAAATATAAGAAAAGGGAAAAAAAAACAAATTTAACAAATATGCATAGTAACTCTGCATTGGCCATGTCTAAAAGTAAATGTCTCATTCTACATCTTCAGCTTAAGCACTTTTCTTTCAGGAGGTAGGTACCAGTCTTTATCTTGTTCTTTAGCATCATGTTATATCATTGCTTTAATAAGAATTTTCACCTTTCAGAGCTTTTTTTTGTTGTTGTTGTTCTGTATCAGTTCATCCAAGTCTTTCCATTTTCTCTGAAGCCATTCATTTTTTAATTTATTCCAGCCTAAAAATATTCCATTTAGACTTCTGGTCAAGATGGCAGAGAGGACATACACATCTATCTAAGCTCCTTCTTGCCCACAAAATGTTTTTTTTTTCCTGACAAGTCTTCAGAATTAGTGCTTGACTGAAAAACCCACAAATACATTACCAACACAAGATATTCTCGAAATTCACCAGAAAAGGTCTGTTTTTGCTTGTAGTCAGGGATGGTTAGATCAGGAGCAGACTGCAGGCCAGCAGGGAGAACGTGGCAGGCTCACACTGAGCAGACCAGAAGGGGGTGGTGTGTGATCCCAGACAGCAGAAAAACCGCAGGCAGAACTTTACCACAGTGTGGCTACTTTGCCCTGGCAGCAAGTTAGTAGTAGATCAGTAGAGAAGCTATAAACACAGGGGTAAAGACTCTAATCCTGAAAAGCTAGGGTCTCTTTCAGGACATGACCACACCCACCTAACACCAGGAGTGACTCAGCACACTCAGATTCTCAGAGCACAAAAACAGCGTAGCCATTGCTGTCCTGCTTGTGCCTCACTACTACCTCCTGCAGTCTTTAGAGGAAGCTTGGTAATACCATCTAGCAGATCTCATTTGTTTTTGGTATTAGTTTGTTTTCTTTGATTCTTCTTTGACAAAATGAGCAAAAGGTGAAAGAGGGCTCTAGCAATAACTAGCTTCTAAACAGACAGAGAGTAAACTTTACTCCATAAGGAGACTGAAAACAGAGTGTCTCCAGATGAATCCCCAAAGAAGGATATGATCTGATCCCCAACACACAAGACTCTCATAGAAGACATTAAAAAGGCTTCCGTAAGATAGAAAGAAGTTAAATGGGGAGAGGAAAGGGAAGCTTGGCAAGAGGGTCTGGATAATCATCCCACTCATTTAAAGATAAAGTGGATAAAGAAATCAAATCATTGAAAAACAGAATTAGTGAACTGGAAAAAGTAAACAATTCCAAGGAAAGCAGAATTAGTGAATTGAAAAAAGAAAATAGCTGTCTAAAAAATAAAGTTGGTGAAATGGAAGAAAATTCCATAGAAGGAAACAATTCACTTGAAAATTGAATTGAACAATTAGAAAAAAGGAATAAAAAAGTGAGTGAAGAAAATAATTCATTATAAACCGGAATTGAACAAATGGAAATGAATGACTCAAGGAGATACCAAGAATCAGTCAAGCAAAATTAAAAAAAAAATGAAACAATGGGGTAAAAATGCCAAATACCTTCTTGGGAAAACAACAGACCTGGAAAATAGGTTTGGAGAGATAATCTGAAAATTATTGGACTTCCTGAAAAATATGATGAAAAAAAATTTAGACAATATTTTCCAAGAAATTATCAAAGAGAGCTTCCCAGATGTTATAGAAACAGAGGATAAAATAGACATTGAAATAATTATTGATCACTTACTGAAAGGGACACTAAAATCAACACTCCAAGAAATATTGTGACTAAATTCCAGAACTGTTAGACCAAGGAAAAAATACTACAAACAGGTAGGAAAAAAAACACAAAAACAAAAATAATTCAAATATGGAGAGCCACAATAAGGATTAGTCAGGATCCAGCAGTGTCCATATTAAAGGATTGAAGGGCCTGGAATCTGATATTCTGAAAGGCTAAGGAACTTGCTATGCAGTCAGGAATAACTTACCCAGACCACATGATCATTTTTTTCCCCAGGGAAGAAGATATACATTTAATGAAAGAGGTGAATTTCATCTATTTCTGATGAAAAAAAAAAAAAAAAAAAACAGAAATAAACAAAAAGTTTGATTTCCAAATATAGGACTCAAGAGAAACATAAAAAGGCAAAAAGAAATCTTGGAAACTAAATTTGTGTTATAAATATACATAAAGAACACATGTATAATTTTTACCTAGAAACTAGAGGTGGGAAGGAATCTGTATAAGAAAAAGGGTAAAGTGGAGGTACAATATCTCACAAAGAGGCAAAGGAAACCTAT
Source organism: Sarcophilus harrisii (assembly GCF_902635505.1). NCBI lineage: Eukaryota > Metazoa > Chordata > Mammalia > Dasyuromorphia > Dasyuridae > Sarcophilus > Sarcophilus harrisii. Next base: position 385,253,888 of record NC_045428.1, read on the forward strand.
TCTATCTGAGGAAAAAAGGTACAGGGAGGAAAAGAGTGCGTATCTTACTCTAATCAGAATTAGCTTAAAGAGAAAAAAAAATATTAGACATATTCAATTTACAGAGAAACTTCTCCCACCTCATTGAAAAGTGGGAGGAGAAAAGTGAAAGGGGAATGAGTAAGCTAAGTGGAAAGGAACACAGAAATTGTGAGTAAAGGGGGTAAGAAAGGGTGAGAAACTCCAAGGTGAAGGGAGGGATACCAAAAAGGGAGCACTGTGAGAGACAAGTGGTGCTCGCAAGTTTAATACTTGGGAGGGAGGTAAGAGGGAAAGAAAGGAGAATAGCATAAGCAGGGGTTAACAAGATGGCAAGTAATACATAATTAGTAATGTTAACCATAAATGTGAATAAATTCCCCCATAAAATGAGAGCAGATAGCAGACTGGATTAAAAGCCAGAATACTACAATATGTTGTTTACAGGAAATACAGGGAAATACACACAGAGTAAAGGTAAAAGGCTGGAGCAGAAACTATTATGCTTCAGGTGAAATTTGGAAAAAAAAAAAGCAGGGGTAGCCATATTGATCTCAGATCAAACAATAGCAAAAACTGATCCAAGTAAAAGTGATAAGGAAAGACACTATATCTTGTTAAAGGGTAACATAGATAATGAAGCAATATCAATATTAAACATATATGCACCAAGTGGTATAGCTTCTGAATTCTTAAAAGAGAAATGAAGAGACCTGCAAGAAGAAATAGACAACAAAACTATAATAGTGGGAGATCTCAAGATTGCACTCTTAGAATTAGATAAAACAAACCACAAAATAAATAAGAAAGAAGTCAGTGAGGTAAATAGAATACTAAAAATGTTAGGTATGATCTAACTTTTAGAACTTTAAAGAAAACTGAATGAAGACAGAAAGGAGTACACTTTCTTCTCAGCAGTTCATGGAACCTATACAAAAATTGAACATATATTAGGCCATAAAGACCTCAAATTCAAATGCAGAAAGGCAGAAATAGTAAATGCATCATTTTCAGATCACGATGCAATGAAAATTACTTTTAATGTAAAGCCAGAGGGAAATAGACCAAAAATAATTGGAAACTAAATAATCTCATACTAAAGAATGGTTGGGTGAAACAGCAAATCATAGACATAATTAAGGATTTCACCTATGAAAATGACAATAATGAGACATCATAACAAAATGTGTGGAATGCAGCCAAAGCAGTAATAAGGGGAATTTTCATATCTTTAGAGGCCTACTTCCATAAAATAGAGAAAGAGAAGGTCAATGAATTGGGCTTGCAACTAAAAATGCTAGAAAAGGAACAAATTGAAAACCCTCAGTCAAACACTAAAGTCGAAATTCTAAAAATAAAAGGAGAGATCAATAAAATTAAAAGTTCAAAAAAACCCCATTGAATTAATTAATAAAACCAATTAATTAATTAATAAAACCACATGTAAATCCATCTGGCCCTGGAGATTTTTTCTTAGGGAGTTGATTAATACCTTGTTCTATTTATTTTTCTAAAATGGGACCATTTAAGTGATGTATTTCTTCTTCTATTCATCTGGGCAATATTTGTGAGATGTAATTTCCCTTATTTTACCTCCATTTTCCCCTTTTTCTAGTACAATCCCTTTTCAACGTCTAGTTTCTTTTTTTATGTTATATCAGCAAAATCAAATTATACATGCACTCTCTGTATCCATAGCATATATACAGTTAGTTCACAAGAGTTCTTTTCTTTTTACCTTTTTATACTTCTCTTGATTCTTTATCTGGAGGTCAATTTTTTTCAGCTCTGGTCTTTCAGAAATAAATGGATTCATTATTGAATGTCCATCTTCTTCTTTGAAAGAAAATGTTCACTTTATCAGGGTAGTTTATTCTTTGCTACATTCCAAGTTCCTTTGCCTTTCCGAATATCAGTTTCCAGGACCTTTGATCCTTTAAAATGGAATCTGTTAGATCCTGTGTAATCTTTGCTGTGCTCCTCAGTACTTCAATTGTTTCTTTCTGGCTGCTTGCAACATTTTTCCTTGGTCTTGTAATTCTGAAATTTAGCCACTATGTTACTTGGAGTTTTAATTTTGGGGTTTCTTTCAGGAGATGTTTAGTGAATTCTTTCATTGTCCATTTTACCTTCTGATTCTCAAAAATTAGGACAGTTCTCTTTGATGATTTACTGAAAAATAATATCTAAGCTCTTTTTTTTTTCATCATGATTTTCAGGAAGACTAATAATCCTTAGATGGTTTCTCCTAGATCTATTTTCCAGATCAATTGTTTTCTCATGTAAGTATTTTACATTTTATTCTTTTTTTTTTTTTTTTTTTTTTGGTTTTGCTTGACTGATTCTTGTTGTCTCATGGAGTCATTCATTTCCATTTGTTCAGTTCTGATTTTTAGTGAGTTATTTTCTTTATTTACATTTGTAGTACTTTTTGTATACACCAATTGAATTTTAAATGAGTTGTTTTGTTCTGTGGATTTTTCTCTATGTCACAAATTCTGCTTTAAGGAGTTATATGCTTTTTTCTATTTCACTGTTTATTTTGTAATGAATTTTCTTCAGATAATTTCTTTGTTTCTTTTCACAAACCCTCTTGCAAATTTCTCATTTCTTTTCCCCATTTTTCTTCTAGCTCTCTTTTAAGATTTTTAAAATTTATTGTAGGAGAGCTTTCTTTGATGAGGACCAATTTATATCACCTTTTGGCGATTCATCTGGAGATAATCTGCTTTTAATCTCCTCTGGGTTTGAAATTGTTTCTTCTCTTTCATCATAAAAACTATCTATGGTCAGAGTCAGTTTTCCTTTTTTACCCATTTTTTTTTAAAGTTGAGATCTGCTTTTAGGACTAGGGCAATTTTTCAACCTTTCTCTACAAGGGGCAGGAGCTACACTGAGTGAGTTCTGGTGATGGGAAGGCATGACCAGGTTCTGTAAAATTCTGATGTATCTGGTGTATCTGGTCTCTCTTTACCTTTCATGTTTGTATTGAAGGTTTTATAACTTCTCTGCTAATCTACTGCCTTGAAACCATGGCAGCATAGCCAACACTGCTGTAAATTCCTCCCCATAGATTCTCCAGGGCATTGAGGCCATACCACTCTGGAATTGTGCTTGGCCTGAATATGCTTGGCTTCCTTCCCTCCATGCCTGATTGAAACAGCCTTTTCTGAAGATCCTCAAAATTATCTTCTGCTGGTAATTTGTTACACCCCCAATATTTGTGGCTTCTGCCAGTCCAAAAGTTATTCAGAGACTGGATTTGCCAGTTAGTTTGAGGGTCATGGAAAGAAGTCAGAAAGAAATGTATGTTCTCTCCACCATCTTGGCTCCACTCTGAAATTAATTTTTTCCAGGAAATATTGACTTAACATATAACACACACACACACACACACACACACACACACACATACACACACACAAACTTACTCCTCCAATACTTTTAAACCATATCCCCTTGAATCATGTTAGTCTCAATGAAGAAAATGGGTTCAGACTTATAACTTAGCCCCATTCCTATAGAATATCGTCCCAAATCCAAGTCCAGTACATACTGTAGGCTCAAATTCCAGGTAACCACACTTCTCTGGACCCACTGGATACAATCACTGGCCTTCAGTTCTGGCTCCAGGATCTTTATTGCTCTGATTCACAGTGCAGTGCTTTCATCTAAAACTGGGAAAAATAAATGACTCGGAATAGAAACAAACACTCCTAGGCCAAGAGAAACTTTGGAGCCAAGTGGTAAATGAGAGAGCAGATGAAGGAAGTGCTATTAAACTCTATTCCAGTATTTGCTTCCACATTAACCAATTAAAGTGTTATATCCAACACCATAAAAATTAAAAAAAAAAACTTCTGGAAAACATAGACATATTGAATTTCTTTTTTTCGAATAATTATAATTCAAAAATTTACTTTTCTACTATATAGCAAAATGCCCTTATATATGTACTCCATATTCTACCCAAACCTCATCTGAAGCTTAACTCAAAAACTCCATTCGTTTTTGGGTCTTTTGTGCTATACCTATCAGAACCCATGAAATTATTTTGAACGTATTTTCTATAAACATATTTTATGTATATGAATTGAATTGAATTAATTGGATTAAATTCTCTCCTTTGATCTCAATGAGCCTTCTGCTTTTGTGTAGTTATATATACTCTCATCAATGTCTGGATTGGATTTATATGATTACTATTACCATTAGTACCGCCAACTCTATATAGTGCTGTTGTCTTCTTTTAAGGTTCATTTGCGATGGCACTTTGCAAACTAAATCTTCCCTAATGTCCTAAACAAATCATCCTTCCCAATTTTCCCGTTTGATTCTATTTGAACTCTCATGAAATTCATTATATAAATCTTGTTTTACAATTCTTTGTGCATATCTCATATTTCCACTAAATTGTAAGTTTCATATAGGTATTTTCCATTTTCTTATTTATGTCCTCAGTGTCTAGCACAGTGACATATATTAGACCTCTGTTATGAGAGATTTTTTAAACTCAATTTAAAATTATCCTAATCAATTTCAAAACTTTAGTCATGATATTTTTAAATATTTGTGGATCTAAATACAATCTCAGAAACTGGGTAAGAAGACTATAAACATATCTATTAAGATAACAAAATAATTTAAAATTTACTTGAAGCCTAAAGTACTTTTAATAATGAGATCAAATAAAGCATTATTGTATATTGTAAACTTCTTTAATTTTTCTTAGATACTTATTTAATAATTTAGATTTATACTATTGTCCAATTTTGGATTCTGGGATTACATTTTTTTTCTCAGATTCATTCAATAGGCGTTGAGAGTATTTAATATGTTTCAAGTATTATGATATGCACTTGAATTATACAGATGAAAATCAGTTCATGCTCTCAAGAACTTTACCTTTGGCTGGAAGGAGTGAAAAACTATATGTATGTACATTTTTAATTCAAGTAATTGAAGAGGAATGTACTAACAATAGCCCAAATCAGGAAAGGCTTCTCATAGTATAAGGTATTTAAGCTGAAGATTGAAAGAAGACAAAAGACTTCAAATGCAAAAGTGTGGAGAATGTAGATGGACCTTCATATGCAGGAGCTAGCAAATTGGTCAGTTTGGCCATCAAATATACACCGGAGAATAAGAGTGCCTAAGGGAAACAAATCTTTAATAGATCTTAAAAGGTAATTTGGATTCAGATTGTGTAGGGCTTTCTTTAAATGCCAAACTGAGAGATTTATATTTTAATTTCAAGATAATATATAGTAAAGTTTCTTGAATAGAAGTGTGGAATCATCAGACTTGTGCTTTCAGATACTTTTAAGCAAGTATATGGACATAGAAGATTTTGGTTATTTTTGAGCAAAAGAGTATCAACAATGTGTAATCTTCTATAATTCACTAAAATATTATACTCAAATGTATAAACACAAACTGCTGCCTTGTAAATTGGGGATACTGAATTGTTCATGATGAAGACCAAAAGCAAAATTTTTTAAGTTCTATAAATGAACCAGGAGTATTTATAGTATAAAGACAAATCCTAAAACTCTTTGGAAATAAGCCAAACTAAGAAAATGAAGAGCTTTGATGGTTTGTTTCCTGCATTCTCTTTTAGCTCTAAATATATGAGTTAGCAATAGATATACATATAGCTATACAACTAGATAGATGTAGAAGAGTATTGTCTTTAATATTACTCAACAACTTCCTGTCAGATGATTTAATTGTACAAAATGCTATAGAATATAGGTGTATTCAGCTGGAAGTATTTGATTAAAAGCATTTGATGTCTCAGGAATAAAATACATAAATGTTTAAATAACACCAATATCTACAGTATGAAAAAAACATAAAATTTTTAAAAAATGCATTATCTAACTACAACAACTCAACCAGCATCAATAATTTATTAGAACCAAAACTCAATCTGGTAATTTTTACAATGAGTCATGATAAAATAAATAAAAAATTCACTATGTTTTAAGTTAAGAAAAGTACATGCTTGTACATTTTGACAGCTTGTTTATAAGATATGCTTCCTGAAAAATGAAAGCAAGGAATTTTATTGATTTTTCTGAGAACAGCTTTAAATGGGATTCTCATTCAAGTATAATAAAAGTGTATGAAATCTCATTTACATTCAACATAAACTTTTTGCTTAAAAAGCAATATGTTGCATGTAGATGCCAAGATTTATCTTATTATATTAATTCATAAGTGAGGTAAAAGCTCCAAATTATGCACATACCATCATCTCATTTCCTTAATCAACATTGATTGCAAAATTCTTGCTAATTGACTCAATTGTGTTATGCCTGTCTCGACTCATTCAAATCAAAGAGGCCTAATTGAAATTCAGGTTGCTTATAATAACATCAGATTAAACTTTAATATGATCCATTTGTTTAGGTACAGAGTAGATCCAACTGTAGTGATTTTATAGATACAAAGATGGTCTTTGATAAATTAGAATGAACTAAATATATATTAAATATATTCTGTTAAAAGTTATTTTTATGAATTCAGTTATAATTTTCATGAAGGCATGAATGATTGGGTATATATTTTTTCACATAAAACATTTTATGATAGTGTTATTTTGATTGTTTTTGGAAAAACAATAAAAAAGTAAGGCATGATCCTTCAAAAACAAATTTTAAAGTAATCCTCAAAGTGATTTAATTTTTAAAATTAAAATATGTGTCACATATCTTTTGATATTACTTCTACCTGCTACATGAGTTAAGTAAAGGTGTAGCATCCCTTTGGGAACTTGTCAAACAATGATCTTCTCTCTCCTCCAAAGTAGACATATTTTGTCTTTGTTTCCTATAGGCAACAAATATGATTTTAATTATCTGCTAAGATAGACCTTCATGTGTATTAACAGAGAAAACCCTGTCTTTTACACTTTTTCATCCATTTTTCTAAGCCTGAGTGTTGCATACCTCATTAGTGTTTGCTTTCTGAATATATTTGTAAAAACATAATGTCAATGAATTTAGATGAGGGCCCAAACAAATTGGGTTTATATACTATAGGAAATCTAACAAGGACATTTTGATTTCTATAACTTAAAATTCAGGAATATATATATGTGAATATATATGAATATATATATATATATATATATATATATATATTTCACCATAATTCTGATGTCAAATGTCACAAATAAGAAATTCTAATGCATATTTCTAAGTTCCCCATTTTGACTTTGGCTATTTAGAATATACAGGATTCACACATGCACAGACATGCATAGTTTAAGAACTACTGATCTATATCAATAATATAAATTATTTTTGTTATAAAAATTATGAAAATGTACAAGAAAAAAGTAATGCCAATGTTTAAAAATGTTTTCAAAAAGCTATAGATTTCGATATAATATCAGGGAAATATAAATTAGAAAACTTCAAATAAGGATGCTTCCTATAGAATTTTAGATATTTCCTATCATTTTATCTTTAAACAATATTCTTTCCTCTTTTCATATCACCTCTGATGGAGAAAATATCAATTCATTTCAGATTTTACTATCAGGTTTCTATATTTTGGTTTCTATTTATGCTGCCATACAATGAACAGAATCTATTATTATTATCACTATTATATTTTGCTTATTGAAAATAAGCAAAAGAAAAAGCTGCTGATAAAAAAAGCTGATATGAAAGTAAACATCATTATTCATAAAACACATGTTATTCAGTGGTTATCTATGATTCACTGTATCAGATCATGATATAAATCCATTTATACTGATGTTTTCATACACATGATAGGCTATTATTACAAACATCATTCAAATGTTCAGTGAAACGATGAAACACCTGTTTGGGTTTGGGTATGGATAAATTGTTGCATTTTGCTGATAGTGTAGAGGACAATTCCTTTTGAGGTATATGATAAGCATTCTTGCATAACATGGGACAATGTTGAAAAAGTCTAAGAGAAAGTCAACAAGAGTTTCTAAAGAATCAGATTTAGAAAATTATACCTTTATACATTTAGACCCATAAAAGGGACAAGCAGAATTTCAAAAATCTATAGTGTGCTCATGTCTATTTGTTGCCATTTTTCAGCAATGAAAAATACCTCCTCTCTAACACAGCATGAAGTAATTTTTTCAGGCTGATACTAGATGTGGACCTCCTTAATAGCTCTATTTATTCATATAATATTTACTTTTTACTAGAATTGGCATTTCATTACTTAAAATGATGTACTTCCATTGAAAATATCTTGTAATTTAAGATGTTGTTTTAAAGGGTGACAAAATGAAAATGCATTAATCAGAACTTGCAGTTAGGAACAGAAGGAAAGATACATTTATGATACATTACCTTGAAAATGGATTGACATAGCAGTTTGAGGATTTTACGTTTATCTGCCTGTTGGTTCTAAAACAATTGGAATTGAATTTGGAGGCTCCTTTTTGTTATACATAATACTCCCTATCCTCCCTTCCAAAAAGGAGTAAAGGATTAGAATATATATAATATATATATATATATATATATATTGCAAGGACTCATTTTCTTATTATCCTTATCATATTATTATATTATATATCCTTATTATATAGTATATCCTTATAATATAGCTGTATATATGTATATATATTAATTTTACGAAGGGAATTAACTTATTTCAAATAGTAGGTGAGTGTATATGTGGCACTGTCTTCACAAAGGCAACTCTATATTATTTTTGTGTGTCATTTAAATTAAGGCCTAATTCTTTTTGCCTTAATATTCTTCTTTTCACACTTTAAGCATGAGGTAAAGTGTAGTCTTTTTTAATTATTTGTTTTGCCTGACATAATAGAAATTTTTTTCTGGGCATGATAAATATATTTAAATTCAGATTTAATAAACATTGCCTCTTATGTGCAGAACATTGTACTAGGCACTAGGGAAGACAAAACTATAAGTTAAGACAAGTTATCTTAACTATAAGTTAAGATAAGTTAAATTCAAGAATATTAACTGGCATATAAGAAATGAAAATAATGAATTGCCCTACTAATACTTGTCCAGTTCTAAACTGAAATTAATACTGAGTTTTAAAATATATAAATAAAGTAAACATTATTTGAAATAATGAATACAAGACTGTTCTTTATTCTTGGCACCAGATATGTTATACATTATATTGAATATATACATTATAACATACATAACTATATCTATGTAAAAATATAAGTATTTATTTTTATTTCATCAATAGAGAAGTGTTGATCTTTACATATGCTATGGAAAAAATGATACAAATAGCAAATGGGAGAATAAAATAGGGAAAGTGGATATCAAGAACTTAGCTCTTGAAATTACATGGAATATTCTTCAGACAAGAGCAGGATAAATCAGAAATGACTGAATCAAAATTAATGTCCCATAAAATTACATGTCAACTATCCTGCTAAAATATAATAATACAACATAAAAACAAATGTGAAGTGAATGTATGTATTAGAGATTCTGGTTTAGATTGCCTCAGAAAAGCCATCTCAATGTTTATATGGCATGTAACATGTGGACTATGTCATTTCTTCTTTATTCTTTTTCAGATCCTTTAATCTTTTTCCAGATTCCAGATAATAAGATAAGTTAAATGCCTCAAGCTATTAGATAATTATCTAAATGAATTATACTCTTAGAGTGGTCCTAGCATTTTCTGGTAGCCTACAAACCAAAAAAGAGTTTCTACCCTATAAGTTATTATATCCCTTTTATCTCTCCCCAGATCATCTTCTCAAAAGTAGATTCATTGAATAACATTATTCACATATTGAAATTTTTAGAAATACAATAGAATAGAATAGATTGTCCATAATTCATTAAATTAATTTAAAAATAGTAATGGATTTTTACTGAGGTACAAGAATCATTTTAGAGATGATTTTAATTCTGACTTTAGTGTTTAAAAGGAAGCCAGAATATGGCAAAAATATTTTTATTTAACTAGTATATATTTCATTATTCTATAAATTGTATAATATTGCATATATATTATATAATTTTCATATGTAGTTATCTCTTCCATTGGAAAATAAGTCCTTTCTATCAGGAAAGGAATTGTTCATCTTTTGTTCTTATATTCTAATCCTTGCAGAAAATAGGCAACACTCAATAAATAATAATTGATTAAGATGATGAAAATGACAACTAATATTCACATAGTGCTTACTATTGTGCCAAGGACTATGCCAAGAAATTTACAAATATTATTTTATTTGATCTTTACAATCACTCTTGGAGGGATAGGTACTATTATTATGCACATTCTACAGTTGAGGACATTAATATAAATTAAAATTTAGTGATTGCTTAGGGTGCTACAGCTAGTGGATATTTGGGGATGGATTTTATCTCAGGGATTTCTGACTCTAAGCCCAATGCTCGGTCCATTGCACCACCAAACAATTGATAGTTCAGTTTATTCATCTATAAAAAGTAAATGATCCCTAAAACTCCTTCCAACCATGAACTTAAGATTCTTTTTTTGCCTATTTCCTTCCTAAGAACCTTCAGGAAGATTACACTAACACTATGGTTCATTATGTTTTAATGTAAGTGCATGAAGGAAAAATAAGCTACAATTTAGAATTCTGCAGTCCAGAAAAGCTATGCATTGTTTGGGAAACAACAAGCAGAACAATTTGATGTGCCAAACTAGGCAGACCATGATGACAAATGAAAATCAGTGGTTGTTCAAAGGAGAAATGTTGGGCAGAATATAGGGTGAAGAGGCCAAGTCACATAGAGAGCCAGACATTACAAAGACCAGCTGCTGTGTCAGACAAACCGAAAGACTCAAATGCAGCATTGCATTACTACTGTCATTTTCAGATAGAAAAGAAAATCTTTAGGGACTTTAATACCTTCTGGGACTGAATAATGAATCTGAAAGATAAAGGCAGGAGCCCAAGATGAACCAAGGAGGTTCCAGAGTGATTTGTTCTCTTCTATTGTAAAGATTTTTGATTTAGGGAGTGTCCTGCATTAGTACATAGGAAGTATACACAGGTGAATGGAGTGTCAAGGTAGTCTGGCTAAGATGTGTAAGTGGAGATAGGCAATTAGCTAGTATCAACATTATCTCATTATGGGCAGCAGGTTCCTGTCATGTTAGGTGGGCAAGTAGAAGACCAACACATGACATAAGGGCTCAAAGAGAGGACTTAGGATTTTAATCATTGAAGGACTGTGTGTGTGTGTGTGTGTGTGTGTGTGTGTGTGTGTGAGAGAGAGAGAGAGAGAGAGAGAGAGAGAGAGAGAGAGAGAGAGAGACAGGGACACAAAGAGAAAGAGACAGAGAGAGAAAATACGAATATAAAGATTCCAGTCTTAGAGAAATTGGAATAATACAATTCTGTTGTTCTATGGGGCTTGCTTTGGGATCAATTTAGAGCAAATAAAAACAAGAGCAAGCAACTATTGGTACAGTGATACAGAGCCAAAGCTAAGTCATAAGGAGAAAAAAAATTACATTATAAGTTTCAAGTTCAGAAAAATATTAATAGTAAAACTGTTGAACTAAAAAAAGCAATCAGTCCATGGATTCTATTTTTTCACCGACAAGGGGGTTGAACTGGTTACTGGATTTTGTATGGGACTAAACCTACAGGTAGAGGTTAAATGGTGCCTTTTGTCAAGACAGAAAAACTTTAAGATTTAAGCATCAGGCCAGAAACCATAAGAATTATAAAAAGATGAGGTGTGAGTCAATAAAAATGGTGAATCATGCATCTCCTGCATTATTATCCCATCTCCTGGGATATCAGTGACACATAAGAAATTTAGTCTTAAAAAGACACATATGAATGGAATTTCCTTACTTCTTCAGATATGGGATATTTGGTTCATCATTTAACTCTTCTTCTACTTGCAAGATACTAAAAAATATTTGAGAGTTTGGTATTGTAAAGACAAAAGAGAAGGCATGTTCTCTTATTACCATCCTTGATTTATTGTTAATTAATTAAGACTCAACAGAGAGACTAAGTGACTTACATAAATTCACAATACTATTAAATGGAAGAGGAAAAGGACTTCAACTTGGACTTGAATTTAGTACTCCTGCCTCCAAGTCTCCTATTCTTGTCTTTACACCAACCTCTCTGCCTGTGATATGTCAATCAGTCAACAAGCATTTTAGCGACCTGCAACAAAGCTTGAGTATCTATAGAATGTACCTAGAAGTCACTCAGGCTGAAACTGAGACTGGCGATCTAGCGATTTTGAGTAAATAAATAAGTTAATAAGCAATCTATCCATTGCTCCTGAGCTATATTGAATCGTGCCAAAGGCAATATAAGTATTAAGAGAGAGGTGAGATTCTAACTGGCCAAAATTAGAGCAAAATGGAAAAAAGCATGGAAGAGATAAAAAAGAAAAAGAAAAAGAAAAAAAGTAGCCATAGCATATCGTGATTTACATCCTTCTTAGTCCTTTTTTTATATGTAGATGACATGTTATGTCCAAAGTCTTTTGGGATTGATTTGAATCACTGAACTACTAGGAAGAACCAGCTTTTGTATTTGATCATCACATATTCTTGCTGTTAATTGTGTACAATGAAGGTTTTATTTCTGGTTCTATTTGTTTTACTCAGATTAAGTTCTTTTAAATCTTTCCAGATCTTTCTAAAATCAACTTGTTCATCATTTTAGCTGGTCATCTCAGAACACTGCTATTACTTTCTATATAGTACATTTCATTTTGCTAGAGTTCATGGAGGACTTCCCAGGTTGTTGTTGTTGTTTTTTTCCCCAAGAGAATTCTGCTTATCTCATAGAACAATAATATTCCATGACAATCATTCTCCACAGTTTATTTAGCCCTTCCCTTATTTATGGGTATCCCCTCAATTTCCAATTCTTTTCCCTGAGAAGAGACCTGCTACAAATATTTTTTGTACATTTAAGTCCTTCACCCCCCATTTTTAATATCTCTTTTTGTATTCACTCCTAATAGTTGTATTGTTAGGTCAGAGGATAGGTATGAATTTATAGGCACTTTGGCATAATTTATCTTTTGAACATCTATCAATTAGGGCATAGCTTATTACTTTACATAATTTTGATTCAGTTCACTCTATTTGAGCAATCAGGCCTTATGACAAAAACTTGCTTCAAAATTCATTTTACAATTGCTATTGCTAATTGTATTTCCCCCTCATTTATTCTTTTCTCTCTTTTTGCCCTGCTCATTTTCAAATTTTTTTTCTACTGACCACTCCCTCCTCCAATATGGTTTCTCTTTTATCACCCTCACCTCTTCCTGTATCCCATTCCCTCGTGTTTTCCATCAGTATAAAATAATTTCTATATTCATATTGTGTATAATATTTTCTCTTTGAGCTAATTCTACTGAGAGTAAAGTTCAAGTACTCTCCCTCCCCTTTCACTCCTCTTTATCTTCACTGTTAAAGGTTTTTTTTCCCTTTTTTACGGCAGATAATTTATGTCATTCCACTTCTCCTTTTTCTTTCTTCCAGTATGTTCCTTGCTTTCATTTTAATTTCCTTAGTTTCAAGACATTGTCTCTTCATATTCAACTTACACCTGTGTTTACTCTGTCTGTCACTGTGTGTGTGCGTGTGTAATGTTTTCCTTAAAATTGCCATAATAATGAAAACAAAGTTATAATAAGTTATAAGTACCATCCTCCCATGTAGGAATGTAAACAGATAAACCTGAGTAAATTCCCTATGCTATCACTTTGCTGATTATCTTCTTATGTTTCTCTGAAAATTAAAGTTTCCATTCAGCTCTGGTCTTTTCAACACAATGGTTTGAAAATTATTTAATTCATTCAATATCTATTTTTTCCTCTAAAGGATTATTCTTAGTGTTGTGGAATAAGTGATTCTTGATTATAATCCCAGCTTCTTTACTCTCCAGAATGTATTTCAAGTTCTCCTGTCTTTTAAGTTAGAAGCTCCTAAATCCTGTATTATCCTGACTGTGGCTCCACTATATTTGACTTGTTTCTTATGGATGCTTATAATATATAGTTCTTGATTTGAGAGCTCTAGAATGTGGCTACAATATTCTTGGGATTTTTCATGTTGGGATCTCTTTCAGGAGGTGATTGGTGAATTCTTTTCTTTTTTATCTTCCAATTCTAGAATATCAAGGCTGTTTTCCTTGATAATTTCTTGAAAGATGATGTCCCACCAGCAGGATGATTTCAGAAAGACCTGGAGAGACTTACATGAACTGATGCTGAGTGAAATGAGCAGAACCAGAAGATCATTATATATTTCAACAACAATACCATATGATGATCAATTCTGATGCAAGTGGCCATCTTCAACAATGAGATAAACCAAATCAGTTCCAATAGAGCAGTAATGAACTGAACCAGCTATACCCAGAGAAAGAACTCTGGGAGATGAGTATGAACCACTACATAGAATTCTCAATCCCTCTATTTTTGTGCACCTGCATTTTTGATTTCCTTCACAGGCTAATTGTACACTATTTCAAAGTCCAACTTTTTTAATACAGCAAAATAACTGTTTGGACATGTATACATATATTGTATTTAACATAAACTTTAACATATTTAACATGTATTGGTCAACCTGCCATCTGGGGGAAGGAGTGGGAGGAAGGAGGGAAAAAGTTGGAACTAAAGGATGCTGAAAAATTACCTACGCATATATCTTGTAAATAAAAAGCTATAATAAAAAAAGAAAGATGATCTCCCAGATCTTTTGTTTTTGAGCATGACTTTTAAGTAGACCCATAATTTTAAAATTATCTGTCCTGTCTATTTTTGAGGTCAATTATCTCTCTAATGGGTTATTTCATTTTTTTATTTTTTATTTTGCTTTATTATATCTTGATTTCTCATAATATCATTAGCTTCCCTTTGCTCAGTTCTAATTTTTAAAGAATTATTTTTTCATTGGATTTTGTATCTCCTTTCCCAAATGGCCAATTTTACTTTTTAAAGCATTCTTCTTTTCATTAGTTTTTTTTTTTGAATTTTGTTTTGTACCACTCTCCAGTCTTTTTCTAAATTTTCCTCTATTTCTCTTCCTTGAATTTCAAAATCTATTTTGATTTCTTCCATAACCTGAGACCAATTTTAAGTTTCTTAGATGCTGGGATGTAGAAACTTTGACGTTATCACCTTTTAACAGTGTATTTTAATCTTCCTTTTCACCATAATAAGTTTCTATAGTCAGAAACATTTTTTGTTGTCTGCTCATCTTCCTAGCTTATTACTTGGTTTTTAACTCTTTATTAAAGTAAGGCTATGTTTCCATGGTTAAGGGTGCATTGTCCTAAGCTTCAATGGTTTTGTGCAACTGTTTTCAGAGATCCTTCTAGCCACCTGACTACTTGCACTGTTTTCTGCCTTGTGGAACTGTTAGGAGTGACACCCTCACTGCTGCAGTAAGATCTAGTGTGCTAAAGTAACAGTCTTCCTTTGCTTACATTAGGACTAGGACGGTGATGGTATGCTTCTCCCTGGGTCAGCAATCCTGATTCTCACCCTGATGCTAGAGATCTTCTCTATTGATATTCCAAGTCTTCCCTAGTGTCCCTGGGGCTGGAAGGTCCAAAAGCCATCAGAACTACCTCTGATTCAGACGTTCCACCTTGCTGATTCTAGGGTCTTGCTGGCTCCAGGCCAGGGACTGGGGTTGTACTGGAAGTGCCTGCATTAGTATTGTGCACTGGATTCTTACCCTAGTTCTCCAGACCTTTTCTACTGACCTTCCAAGTTTACTTTGGTATCTCTAGGCTGAGAGCTCTGGAAATCACGAACACTGCTGATGATTCAAATGTTCTGCTTTGTTGGGGCAATACTGGGGCTAGGTCCCAGACTATGGCATAGCCTACACCAGGACTGCATATGGAACTCCCACCCTGCTATCACAGACCTTTTATGCTGATCTTTTAAATTGCATTCTGTTGAAAAATTTTCTACTCTGTCTTTTTCTGATGCTCTAAAATTTGTTTGAGTCATTATTTAAAGGAATTTGGAGTGATTTAGGAAAAGGTTGGGCAAGTTTCTGTCTTTCTTCTGCCATCTTGGCTCCACCCACCCCCACAGCCTACACACACTTTCAGGATAATGAACATGGCATTAAGGGCATTTGTTGAACTGATGTTAAATTATTATTTAACTTGAAAAGGCTATTAGCAAAGACTAAATTGAATGGAGAGTTGGTGCATGATCTTTCTGATGTACAGATGGTATTGTGTACTAAATGCAATCTCTGAAACTGAGATGCAGCAACATATGAATAGATTCTCTGCTGCTTATGCTTATTTTACCTGGACAATTAATATCAAGAAAATGCAAGTTCTATACCAATCAGCACCACACTGTTCATTTGTGGAACTATTGGTTACAGCATATGGAGAAGTTTTGAATACAGTGGATAAATTCACTTTTCAGGAATGTACACAATGATGGTAAGATTGAACCATTAATTGCCAGAGATAGTTGCAAGTGTTTGGAAGGCTCTGAAGGAAAGTGTAGGAGAAATGAGGTATTGTTATACTTACCAAAGTGAAGGTCTATAGGGTTGTTGTGGTGACTTCATTGCTGTATGCCCATGCAACCTGAACAGTTTACCAGTGCCTTGCCAAGATACTGAGTCATTTCCATTTGCATTTTCTTAAGAAGATTCTGAAAGTCACCTGGAAAAATAAAATAACAGATACTGAGGACTTCTTTTCAGCTAAACTGCCAGACATTCAAGCATTGGATCTTTCTGGTAATATTGAGCACAATTTCAATGGGTTGACAACATTATTCAAGTGCCAAATTAGTGATTACCTAGCTGACTATTTTATGAAGAAGTTATACTAGGAAGGTGCTCACATGCTGGTCAGAAGAATCAGCAAGAGGACACTCTCAATATGTATTTAATGGACTTTAGACTTGTCTGCATGACCTGGGAGACAATAGCAAAGGACCATCTAGCATATGGGTGGGTCTGCATCAAAGAAGACACTATGCTCTATAACCAAAACAGAATTTCAATAGCTCCAAAGAAATATAAGATGCATATTTAATTTATAATTTAAATTTAAATATAAAGACATCTCTCCCATGAATGTTGATATGCACTATTTGTGCTCTACCTATGATAGCACATTCAGAGCTCATATTGGTCTGATCAGCTGCATTCACATAACTGTTCTTTGACTCCAACATAATGATGTCATTGTGGTCCTATTCAAAATGAAGAAAAACAATCAACCAGCTTATTCTAGTAAAATGCAGTATCTCTAAGATGAAGTTATAGCAAGTTTGGCTCTGAGCTCAATATAGTAAAGAATAAATAAAATTTATGATTTTATTGAAGATTAAAATGGTAATTATCAAGACTTTAAAGTCTAAGAGGATTGGTTTGTTTGATCAGCTTGCTATATATTAAACAACCTATCATTATCAGGGTTTTAAGTTAATATGATATTCTCAAAGGGAGCTTAACTTATTTGAAATTATACTATTATAACAGCACTGAAAGACATCATACCTTAGTTCTTCATTTTCAATAAATATATATTACTTTGAACAGAACAATCCCCATTATCAAAGGGATTAAGTTTTAGGTGAAATTCCCCCTATTTATACTAACCTCTGGAATGGTTACTGATGATCAGTGTTCCAGAGAATCTAAGGATATTCAGGTTATTCACACTTGGTAATTGTTTTAGGCCTTGTTCAAAAAAATTGAATATATAGATGTTGTGCTGCAAATATCTAAGGCTACAATAATACCAGAAAGGTCAAATCCTAAATAAGCAGTATGTATAAGGTAAAAGAAGAAAATGCTTAGAAATTTAGAATATTAGCATTAGTGTTCTGAAAGGTCCTTAGGCTATAATATATCTTCTTCGACTTCTTTGATTTATTGCATGCATAACCTGATGCATTTATTAAACAGTCTCTACTGGGTTTGCCCATAGGATTCTTCAGGATACTTCTGTATCCAATAAGAATTCCCTATTACCTTGAGAGATTCACTGAGTAAGAAATTAAGCAACAAATAAAACAGAGTTTTATTAAATGCAGAAAACTACTTTCTGGATTGCAAATTGATTTAATCAATACAGAAGCAGAATATATTAACTATTCACAGTATTTCAGGCACTATGTTAAGTGTCAGGAAAACATGATAAAAGAAACAAGGCATTTCATTAAGGAGCTTGTATTTCATTGGAATGATGGGATCTTGTATAATAAAGTTGGCTTCCTAGTATCCTTTAAAGAAAAAAATACATTTTTGAAGTACTTGACCTTTCCACATTTTGCTCTGATATTTTCTGATTTAAGATATTCACCATCGTTTTACTATATTTCTTGAAGTAGAGTTTGAAGTAATTAATGTTTTTTTTTTCTCTTGTAAGTTTCATAACGAATGCCTTTCAATTCAAATATTCTGAAAAATAGACCAATTTTAAAAGAAAATATCCAGAGAAACGGATGTCTCTTTTGCATGAAATAGCATGTATTTCATTTTTGGCAATAAAACGGTCATTCTGACTAAAAAGTCATTATTGGTTACCATGAACTTGAATGCCTGGTTACATGGCTAATAACCTAATATAATTTAATTATTCATGCCTAGTAATTTAGAACAAGGCTCCTTAATTTATTTCCCTCTCTTGATCCCTTTTTGCCAGAGAAAATTTCGCATCAACCCAAGTACATAGACATAAAACATACATACACAAATCAAACACTTCCTGATAATAAATTATAATTTCATGACCTCCTGCTTTCAGTTATGATATTCCATATGGGATCACAAACAAGATGCAATGCAAGAAGCTGTGTTATAGAAAACCAAAAACTATTCCCCAATGAATAAGGGGTTGAATGATATGAACAGTTTTCAAAAGAAGTATTAATCATTAAAAACCACGTAAAAAGAATGTTCCAACTAAATAATATAAATGCTAACTAATGGAAGTTTGAATTTTAAAAATAATTCATATGGAAAAATACAAGAAAGATAATAAAAGATATAAAAAGTCAATATTGGAGGGGCTTCAAACTAATGGAAACATCAATTATTTGTTGATGTATAAACTGTTCCAATCATTTTAGAAAACAATTTATAATTACATTTTTAAAAATGATATTCATCTTCTTTGACTCAAAGATCTAAATAGTAAGCATAAACCCTAAGGATGTCAAAGATAGAAAGGTTTCACATAAACTAACAAATTCATTACAGCACTTTTTGTGGTAACAAATGATGAAAACAAAGTAAGTGATCATCACTTATTGGAGAATGACAACAAAATGTAATATAGGAATTTAAAGGAACATTACTGTGTTGTTGGAAGCAATAGATAAGACAAATTTAGAAGAATATGGGAACACAAATGAAGGGACATAAGATCAAGTAAGAAGTATAAGAATCAATGTGTGTGGCTATAAAAATGTAGATATAATAAACAATAAAATTACATCAATATAAAGTTAGATGCTTATAATGATCAAGCTGGCTTGTAAAGGAAATTTGGGGAGGGGCCTCAGGAAGACCTCAGTTCAAATCTGGCCTCAGAAACTTAACACTTCCTCACTATGTGACCCTGGACAAGTCACTTAACCCCAATTGCCTCAGGGGGAGAGAGAGAGAGAGAGAGAATTTACCTTTTTCCTATCATTGCAGAGGTTTTAGAAGACTATGGAAATATGGAATTTGGAAATATGACATATATAATTCATTTTATCTCAAGTCAATGAGTTGGTTTTGCTATGGTATTTTTTCCCAGTTTTCCTTATTGTCACATTTCTTCTAACATGGAAACACTTAGTGAATTTAATGCAGGGGGCAGTGATTTAAGGGGCAGAGATATACAAAAATAAGGAGATGGTTAAAACAAAGCATTAAACATTAAAATATTAAAATTGGAAGTGGCTTATTTTGTTCACTGAAACAAAACAAATATTTTAATCAAGTACCTGGTAAAGAGTGATTGCTGAGAATATTTTGGTTTGTATGGCTATATCCAAAAGCAATACTAAACTGTATTCATATAATTATAAAAAGCAAAACTAAATTTTGTAAAGATAATTTTTTCTTGCATTTAAAGGTTTGTTCTTAGATTTATTAAATGAGTTTCCTAGAATCTTCAATGTCTATGTATTACCTAAAATTGAAGGAAAACATTTCTAAAATGTTTTTGAAAAAAAAGACAACTGAAGCCCAGCAATTGAATAGATCTGATGGGAACTATAACAGTATTTGTAACCTTATGAGGCCTTTGGAGGCACACAAAATTATATATAATATTTTCTGAATTAAAAACTTTGAGGATAGTTATAACAATCCATCTTCCATAGCCTTTTATTTATATAAACTCATTCTTCCAAAGATCCAGGACTACCTGAGACAAGGCCAAACTTGTCTCATCAACACCCTTCATTCCTTTAAGGAACTGGGAAAAAAAAGAGTCTAGTAGAAAATATTTTTAAAAAGGAAGTTTATGTGAGGGAGACCATGATGTTACTTAATTATATTTAGGGCTAATAAAATATATTTGTGTTTTGTTTTCCCCAAGGAACCCCATCTGATCACAAAAATAGGAACATCCTTAATATTGTTTGTTTCTCTTAAGTTGTGAATCATTACTCATACAAATTTGAGGTCATAGCTATAGCAATTATCCATTGTAACAATTGGGCTATATTTGAATCAGCTCTAGATATTTGACCATAAATTGTATGATGGACCAAATTAAATCCACACTAATATTTAGACATCTAAATTATTGAAATCATTTCATTCTTGAATGAATGTCCTGATTTATTTATTAAGCACAATAACAGTATTCCAAATCATTTATATAGCATGTTCTACAATTCTGCAGATGAAACTTCATATCAGTCTAGAGAACATTATAAAAATATCATGTGTTTTATTTAATAACCAGAGGTTGGATAGAGAGATCCCTCATTAAATATTTACCATCTGCTACTAAGCCAGATGGCCCAAGTTGTTCTTTTATTTATATGGTTCAAAATAAAGTATTTGTCTGATCTGGGATTTAGTAAAGTCTAAATAAAGATTATTTTATGTCAAGATTTAAGTGAGGAAATCATTTTACTTCAGGGGTTTGAAATTATTTACTTAGAGATCAGGTCCCTGGGTTTTAACTTCCTAACGAGGTTGCAGAACTTTAGCAGAGAAGCCCAGGAAGGCAGTATGTCTATCTGACCTCTTCTGTAACACAAATAAGGAAATATATATTTTCCTTTTTTTATAATCTGAGGTAATTTCATACATACACACACACATTATCAAGCTGGCACGTAAGCAGTCTAGAACTAAAATAGGGGCAGAGAAGCACTTATTTATAGAAATACAAAGTATTGTTTTTAAGCCAATATTGTAGGCAAAAAAACGTTATGAGTCTGAAAAATTGCTCACCAACTCAAATATGTTCTGAAACTATTTCTATATTTGTTTGTGCTACATCTCAATTTCTCCTAGTTTTAACTCTTTTCATTCTGCTATTAATCATGTGAAAATATAAGTTTAAGAATGTAACAAAATATTCAGATATATCCCCACACATAAATATAACCATGAATACCTAATAAACATTCAATGAAAAAGACTCCCAGAGCTCATTAAATTATCTTTAGTTCCTACTATCTGATTTCTGTCAGTTCTGGGGTGATTTCTTTTAGCATCAACTTATTTATCATTAATGCATTGGATTAAAAAAAACTAATTTCATCATCACATTATGTTAATATTAGTACTGAAGTAATGCTCTAGCATTCTTTAAGTATGAGGATAGAGGAATGGATGGAAACCATCACTGAATATGCTTGTCATTTCCTTGACAGATAAGGTATTTGCTCATCCAGCCCTTTAGCCTGGAAGCAGCTAGTTCCCTTTGTGATGTGTCTTAGTGGTTCCCCTGCACATAATTATCTTGCATATAATCTGGTATGATCAGGGGAATGCATAGGTAGCATTAACTTTGTGCTTTAAAGGTTATGGCATTAAAACATTCATTAAAGTATGCACATTTTTTCTAGGAATAATAATGTATTTTAAAGGACTATTACCAATTAACACCTTCATATAAGGTAATCAGAAATCATATTAGTTATTTACTTATCATAGTCATTGGTAGTTGGTCGAAGAACTGGATACTGATGGACAGACAAGAATATTAAGAAATTGGGATAATGTTAGATAACCATAGATCAAAAGCTCCATGAGCACATGTTTTAGCAGCTTCCCAATTGTTCCTACCTTAGATTCTGGGGCTGCCTTCATAAAAGATTATTCTGGGAAATATACATAAATCATCTCTTTGTGATATATAACAGGACTACCATTAAAGACAGAAAGAAGAGTTTTCCAAGTACTATGTACATGAACTTTTGGAAATTGTCATATAAAGAGAATCTGGATGGAAGGGTTGTAAGTATATGTGTGTGTGTGTGTGTGTGTGTGTGTGTGTGTGTGATGGAGGTTAAAATTAGTTCCCAAAAAGAAGTTAAAGATAGAGTTTTGAGATAGTTTTCCTCTAAAGTGAGAGTGAGGAAGTAAAATTATGTGTAGAAAAATAGCATAAAAACTAGGTTAACTCCATAGTTGTTTTTTTAATGCAACTAGTTTTCCTATGGCCAGCTCCTCCTTCACAGCAGGAGGTAGAGTTGGGGAGTGTTCAATTAGTGTTTCACTCTTCACTCACTCCATCCTACCCCAGGACACATATAGTTGGTGATGTATGCTGTTTCCTCTTTCTATTTTGAAATGATGGTATTTTAAATCAAGAATTTTCTGTTTTTTCAGTTGTTTACCTGCTGGTTTAATTAGTATCAAAGCATATCTATGATAAATTCTAATTGCTCTTTTGAAATTATTTTATTATTTGTCTCTCTGTGTTTCTCTCTCTCTCTCTCTCTCTCTCTCTCTCTCTCTCTCTCTCTGTGGGTGTCTCTCTGGCCTTCTGTCTCACCCTGGCTTACTTCCTCCCCTGTGTCCCCTCAGATTCGCAGATTCTCTTGCCAAATTGAGGTGTTTTCTTGCCTCAGGAGATGAAAAAAATAAAAACAAAACCCTTCCAAATCCCAGAATTCTATGTAAGCCCAGATCATTTTTATGCCTCCTAATACATAAGACTTTGTTCTAAATTAAGGATGAAGAATACTTTTCATCTTTTAAAAAAATCTGGAAGAGTTGAAAAAAAGATACCCAAATAATTAAAATACAGCACTAAGTATGCTTCAGACTTAATATTTTAAAAGTTTTTATTACAATTTCCATAAAAGCAATCCCTTGCTCCTTTGTTAGGTGGAGAATTAAAACATTAAAATCTAGATTTTGTAGATGAGGAAACAAATTCAGAAAGCTTAAATTCTTTGTACAAAGTCCCATATAACCAGTTAGTAGTAGAAGTAGACTAGAACCAAGGTCTAATAGGCAACAGCTGAAGGAATATGTAGATTTTAGGTTTTCACAAATAAATATCCTGAAACTTACAGTGTTCATGTCTATGACTAAAAATAAGATCCACTATGGTATTTCTTATTAATGCAAACATAAAAAAGAGAAACTGCCAAATTTGTTAAATGCACACATTAAATGTTTTCTTTAAGCACATTACTATGCATCATCTGGATGGATTCCTTCCTGATTATTATGCACAAATGATTTTTTTTTTTTTTTTTGCTGGAAATAGTCTCCCTAAGTCTCAAGATTTGCAATGAACTCCACTGGCTACCTGTTGCCTTTAACACAAAATATAAATTACTTGTCATTTAAATATATTCACAACTTGTCATCTTCCTACAGTTTCAGGTATTTTACATGCCCCTTCTTCATACAAGCTGTGATTCATCCATAATGACATATTCACTGATCTCTACACAATGCTTTATCTATTATCTCTATGCCTTTGTACTAGCTTTCATTTGCATGCTTTCACTCCTTACCTTTGCCTTTTTGGAAGCTCTAGTTGGAATTGGTAATTAAACAAACAGCAACAGCAACAACAACAACAACAACAACAAAAAAAAACCCACAAACATTTTACTGCTTTAGCCCCAGTTCTCAGAATTGTTCATGTTTCCCATTTTCAAGTTTCATTTACTCAGGATATTGGATCTCGACAACATCCTATTTTGGCTGCAACAATTTTTATCTTACTTTTTAATTCCTTCACTTGTGGTTAGAATTAAAATTTCTAAATCTCTGCTTCTTTTTCCTTATTAGTAAATTTAGATAATCCTCATTATATTGGTCCAAATCACTCCCCTGGTGATAGATGACATCTATTTGTTTCATATGAGCTCTGTCTAAAGCTATTAGTTCATTTTTTTTCTGAAACTACTTTGCAACCATTATGCTTTCATAAGTATATAATACTTTTCCCATTAGAATGTAAATTCCTTGAGAATAAAGGATATTAGATTTTTGCCCTTGTATCCCCTACACTTAAAAACAATACCAGTCATAAAATATATGCCTAATTAATCACAAGCATTTTTCATATGATTATTTAAGATTTGCAATGAACTTTATAAATATATTTTCAATTGATATTCACGATAGCTTTGGGGGATAGGTGGTGTTCTTTTTCCCATTTTACAGATGATGGAACTGATAGTGAAAAATATCAAAAGACTTGTTTCCTAAGGAAGAATAAATGTAAAAAATTATGAAAAACACAGGATGATTCATTGGTACCAGTTTAAGCAAAGAAAGCAAAACCCAAAGAGCAATATTCATGATGATTATAATTATGCTATCACCTTAATTCAAGCATTCAAGGGAAAGAGGGACAGATCCCTACAATTGTGCAGGTAAGAAAACTTCAGCCAAACTCCAAGGGAACTAGGGATTTCAATATGCTAAGATGAAATAAGGAGATCTTCAGTAGTAGCAGGTACAAACATGTAAAGTAACAGTTGTATTTTAGGAAAGGAAAATTAAATTGAAATAAAAGTGTACTTAGCCAAGCATTTGAACATGTGTAAGTGCCTTAATTACTTAGCGACATAGACAACTCTCTAAAAATTAATTTTATAAATGAATTCCCAAACTGCATTGCTAGAAATAGTACCAACACTAGGAATTGCAGTAATCATAGGAATAGGCAAAAATTTCTAAAATGCTATGACTTAACTAAGGCTTTGCAAAGTGAGAGCAAGCCAAAAATTGATTTTAATGCTAGAAAAATCATTTATACAAATAATGTTCAAGCTGTTATGCCCAACTAAATTAGAAATGGAGCCATTAAACTATACATTAAGATCATTGTAGCTACTTATTATTTCAGGAAATGACATATTTACATTATTTATATTCTTTTGTATTTTTATTTATTTTGTAAACTATTTCCCAATTACATTTTAATGCACTTCAGTTGCAATTGAAAGTTTTGTTGATGCCCTTCTATTGAAGAGATTAAATGAACACTTAGGAAGTAAAATTTCATGGAAAATAACTATGTAATATATAAAATATTTTAAGTCCAAATACCAACACACACCCATAAAGGAACTGTCTGCTACTAAATACACACAACATTTATGTTCATTAAAGACTTAAAGATAGACCCATACATTTAGAGAAATGTTAAATGATTATGGATAGACTATGCCAATATAATAAAAAATAACAAACTCTCTAAATTATTTACTTAGTTTCCTACAAATCAAACTACCAAAGGATTATTTTACAGAGCTACAAAAATAATTTTAAAATTTCACACAGAAGAATAAAAGGATAATATTCTGAAGAAATAATTTTAAAGACATTATGAACCAAGAAAAGGCCCTAAGTATAAGATCTAAGGATATGTTAAAAAGAAAATTATTATATAGTAACAAATAAATATACTATATTATACAAGTAAATATAGTAAACTTTAGTATAATAGTTTTTAATAAAAGGTCCAAATTACCAATGTAAATATATATTATCCAATGAAAACCATCAAGAAAATTAGAATATAATCTGGCAGAGATTAGGTCTGACCCATTATCTCATACCATATAACAAAATAAGCTCCAAATAGACATATGGCATATATAAAAAGACATAACTTAGAGAATACCTTTGCAGGAAATGGATGGAGGAAGAATCAATAAACTAATAAAAGAGGTAATCATAGATTTGAAAATGAATAATTTTGATTAAATAAGCATAAGCTTTGCAACAACAAAACCAATGTAATTAAAATGAGAAGGGAAATAGCTAAAGGGAAAATATCTTTGTAGAAAGTTTCTTTTATAAAATTCTTATATGTCAAATCAAATTATAGCATATATCTATATGTATATGTGAATATATTGATGTAAAGTCAAATCATATATTAAAATTCCAATGAATGCAATCAATATTTCCAGAGCACTGAGGATGAAGCTTGGTACACAGTTCTTATGATCCTTCTAATGTGGAAATTTTATATATTTGACTATGCACATTCATTATAAAATGTTTATCTTTTTTTATTTGCTCACTGGAGGATGGAAGGATGAGATAATTAAGGGCAAATAGGTATAGGGTTAACAGGGGAAAAGAGAAGTAATTGAACATGTTTTTTTTAATGCATAGAAAAGGAAAAAAACAGAAATTCATATGGAAGCATAAGCAATAGGTTATCTTTGAAAGGAAACTGTTGAATTTATTAATGTTTAAAATATCAACACAAATTTTACATTATAAAGATTTTAAAATTGCCCAACGTACCCTTTCTCTTCTACTGTACATATAGAAGTGATCTTGTTAGTTGATGTTAATTAAACTAAAATTTTAAAATAATGAGAATAAAATAATATTTATTTTGGGTAACAAATAATTGGTTAATTATTAATTAAATTATTTTAAATTGAATAGGAAATTATATAAGATCAAAATTTAAAGAACCAATCTTGGTAGAGAGTAATCCCCTACCAATAAAATTTTAGAAAATACAGTCCAAAATACATTTTAAAATATTTGAATAAAATAAACTACAGATAAAAAAATAATCTTGTACCTCGATCTTCCTATAATGCAGAGATAATTTGTGAACTTGGAGAATTAAAAAAAATATCAAAGATGTCATCTTGTAATAGAAATATATGAAAGAACTACCTAGTGAAGACTCTCATGTGCTGAAATTCCAAATGAACCTTCTATGACTTTTAAATAAATGACTTGCAAGGGAGAATGGTGAAATTTTGCTTGGGTAGCAAAAAAGAAAGTAGAGTCATTGAATAATTAATCACAAAGTGAAAATATGACCAGCATCATTTCCAAAGTGTTAAAATAGTAGTGTCAATAGTAATTTTATAGGATAAGCTCATTGGGAAAATATCAGGAATCACTTTAAATATTATAGCTACCTTAGAGCTTCATTAACCTTTACAAAGTAGTGGCTGATCAACCACATAACATAAGCTAAACTGACCATTAATATGGTTCACGTAGGAATTAATAAAATAAATGCTCAAGATAATGCAATTGTCTTAGGGGAACCCTCCAAATCAAAAATTTCTCTTAAGCACTATATATAAAGATATGTCTTAAACTAAATAGGATACCTCTGTAAAAATTATGGAAGTGCATAAATATGCAAGCTTCTCAGTTTATTAGTCTTTCCTAAGGCAATATAGTGCAATCAAAGAGAGTGCTGGATTTCCCATAATAAGAGTTGGATTAAAATTTAAGCTCTCATGCTAAGTAAATGATGTGACCTAGAGAAATTCAGTTAATGTCTCTAATTCTCAGTTTCTTCATTTATAGAATGAGTAGTTTGTCCTCTTAGGGTAATCTTTCTAGATTCAGTACATTAAGAAGGAAAAACTATATTTCCTACTATTGAAGTCTAAACATTGTTCAAAACAACTTATTAACATCTACTTAAGATAGCAAAATAATGTACTCAAGATTTCTTTGGTTAAACTGTTTCTAACATTGACATCTAAGTATGCAGTATTAAAATTCCAATAAACTTCCTGTATCATTATAATCCTGAATCCTGGGTGGTCCCTTTCAACTTTTTGCAATGACAGAGACAAAGTGGTAGAAAAGGCTCCCAAGAATCAAACAGATTTTTAGACTATGAATCTTAACTGTTCTCCAAATGAGCAGTGACTAACGATTAGACACAATGTTAGGAGGCAGAGATTGAATCATATCAATCTTGATATTTTCACTCTAAAGAAGACCAGAAGAAAGAAAGAAATTGTAGCTAAATTGTAAGGTCTATAGTACCTAAACTTTATAGAAACAAAGAAAAATATTAGCAGAATTGGTATTACAGTACTTCCAAAGAGAGTTAGGTACATTGTTTCTTGAGATAATTTGGTTGCTTTATATGGCTTGGGAAGAGGAAAGGGAAGGGAAGACAAAAGACAAGAAATTGGAGAGGAGAGAAAGAGAGGGGAGGCAAAGGAAAGGAAAGGAAAGATAAAAGAAGGCTGTTTTCGTCTGCTTGCATTTTTGATTTCATTAAAAGGTTAATTGTACATTATTTCAAAGTCCAATTCTTCTTGTGCAACAAAATAACTATATGGATATGTATACATATATTGTATTTACCATATACTTTAACATATTTAACATATATATTGGTCTACCTGCCATGTAGGGAGGGAGTGGGGGAAGGAAGAGGGAAAATTGGAACAAAAGGTTTTACAATTGTCAATGCTGGAAAATTACCCATGTACAGATCTTGTAAATAAAAAGCAATAATAAAAAAGAGAGATAGAGAGAGAAGAGAGAAAGGATGGAGAGGGCATTGAGAACTAAAAATAGATGTTAAAATGAAATAGATTATATGATGGGATGGCTTATTATTGATGAATCAGATTTTCATATACTCAAACCATCAGTTTGTCAAAGAAAATATTCAGATTTTATAAAAGCTGAAAAAGTACAAAGAAGACAAAGTAGATCAGAATTTCTAGGCTTTCCAGATTTCCTTCACAAACTGACAGAAAATTACAAGGAAATGAATATAGAATGGCAAAAATAAAGAGTAAAGCAGTTGTCCTCCTAAGATATGTTGAAAGGTCTTCAGAAAAGACTACAAGGGCTGGAATTTGTTCTTAGTAAAGTATAAACACCTCCACTCCATTTTATTGAATCAACAAACAGTAAGCCCAGAGAGAAGTAGAACAGACCTCAAGAAATTTTACTTCAAATAATCCTATCTAAATAACAACAAATGCTGAGTGAGGAAAGATTAAAGGACCCCCTTCTGTTTCTGAAAGTCAGTGTTGGCAGAGTTGACCAGACTCAATCCTTACCTGTAGCTATGATGAAAGAAGAGTGATCACAAGTGTATGGAATCATAGGGACAAGCACATTTTCAGGATGGTGTGACTGGGATTTACAGGAGGAAAAGAGGAGTCCCTGATATCGAGCCCTAGAAGAGAATTCAGAAAACAAGAAGAATGTGAAGATTATAGCACCATTACCAACAATTTAGGATTAAAACTTGTTTATAATAATAAATTGCTAAAACTAGAGTATGAAAAATTAAAAATAAAAATAAATAAGTAAAGGAAAAGAATCAATTATTGAAAACTATTTTCTTGTTAAGGAAGAACTGGGTTCATATTCAGAAGAAGAGAGCAAGAATAAAAGAAAGCCACACCTACCCCAAAGTCCTACATTTCAAACCATCACAAATCCTCAAAATATTTTTAAAAGAACTTAAAGAGAAATTTGAAGATCAAATGAGAAAGAATGAAGAAAAAATAGGAAAAAATAGAGAGAACAAGTAAAAATTAGGGGGAACATAAAAAAGTAAAAATTCCATGTTTTACATCAATTGCTTTTTATCTTATCATGTTGGTTTTATGTTTTATAGAACAAATTTCCATGTTTTTTTTTTTTACAGACTAAGCCATGAGTGTTAGAATCAAAGTATTTGTGATAATAAAAGCAATACAACCATAAACAAAAAAAAAAAAAAAACCTCTGACCACAATTATTTTTTATGGTGAAAGAGAAGAACAGATTTCAAACCATGAGGAGAATAAAAGCAGATTTTCTCCAGATGAAGCATCCAAGGGTGATATAAATTGGTTGTAATATCACAAGGCTCTCTTGGAAGAAATTTATTTTTTTTGTTTTTTTTATTTATTTTCATATTTGTCATGTTGTACAAGAAAGAACAAGAGGTAAAACAAATTACCCAACCAACCAACCAAAAATGAAAATACTATGCCTCAATCCATATGTAGTATCCATAATTTTCCCTCTGGATGCAGATGGCATTTTCCATCCCAAGTATTAAGTCATTGCATTGCTGAGAAGAGCCAAGTCCATCACAATTGATCATCACACAATCTTGCTGTTTACTGTGTACAATGTTCTCCTGGTTCTGCTAACTTCACTCGGCTTCAGTTTATTTAATTTTTTTTCAGGCTGTTCACCATTTCCTATACATCAATAATATTCCGCCATTCCCAAAAAGCTATCAAACTATGCATACTCTTTTTTAATAACTTTTTATTGACAGAACCCATGCCAGGGTAATTTTTTACAGCATTATCCCTTGCACTCACTTCTGTTCCGATTTTTCCCCTCCCTCCCTCCACCCTCTCCCCCAGATGGCAAGCAGTCCTATACATGTTAAATAGGTTACAGTAGATCTTGGATACAATATATGTGTGCAGAACCGAACAGTTCTCTTGTTGCTCAGGGAGAATAGGATTTAGAAGGTATAAATAACCTGGGAAGAAGAACAAAAATGCAAGCAGTTTACATTTATTTTCTAGTGTTCTTTCTTTGGGTGTAGCTGCTTCTGTCCATCCTTGATCAATTGAAACAAGGTTAGATATTCTCTTTGTCCAAGAAATCCACTTCCATCAGAATACATCCTCATACAGTATCGTTGTTGAGGTATATAATGATCTCCTGGTTCTGCTCATTTCACTCAGCATCAGTTCATGTAAGTCTTGCCAGTCCTCTCTGTATTTGTCCTGCTGGTCATTTCTTACAGAATAATAATATTTCATAACATTTATATACCACAATTTGCTCAACCATTCTCCAATTGATGGGCATCCATTCATTTTCTTGGAAGAAATTTAAAAAGGATCTTAAAGGAGAGCTAGAAAAAATGAGGGAAACAAATGAGAACTTTGAAAGAAGTTTTGTATAAAGAAACAAATAAGTTGTTTAAAGAAAACTCCTTACAAAATAGATTTAGTGAAATGGAAAAGGCATGCAACACATTGCAAAATAGATTTGACTAATGAAAAATAGAAATGAAAAAATAAAACTCCCTGAAAAACAGAATTTGTGAAATAGAAAAAGAAAACAACTCCCTGGAAAACAGAATTTGTGAAATGGAAAAAGAAATTCACAAAACAAAACATTCATCTAAAATTCAATTGGCCAAAAAAAGAACAACAAAAAAAGGTAAATGAAGAAAATAATTTACAAAATTCAGAACTGAACAAATGGAAATGAATGTCTTAACAAGACATCAGGAATAAGTCAAGCAAAACCAAAAAGAAGAAAAAAAGAATTAAACTATCAACTTGGGAAAAAATGATATAGAAAATAGAATAAAAAAGAGACAATCTACGGATTTCTGGAATTCCTGAAAACCATAATGAAAAAAGAACCCAGGCATTATCTTAAAGGAAATCATCAAAGAGAACTGACACAATGATTTAGAATCAGAAGGTAAAATAGCCATTGAAAGAATTCACTGATTACTTCTTGAAAGAGACTGCAAGATGAAAATTTCAAGAATTATCAGATAAAGAAAAAAAATATTATAAGCAGACAGAAAGAAACAATTCAAACACAATAAGGATTAACCAGGACCTAGCAGCTTCAACCTTAAAGGACAGAAGGACTTGGAATCTGATATTTTAAAAGGGAAGGAACTTGGAATGCAGCAAAGAATAAACTACCCTGCTAAACTGAGAACTTTTTTTCAGGGAAGAAGATGGACAATCAATGAAACAGGTGAATTTAATTTATTTCTAATGAAAAGACCAGAGCTGAATAAAAAAATTTGACTTCCAAATATAGAACTCAAGAGAAGTATAAAAAGGTAAAAAGAAAAGAACTCTTTTTTATTTTTTTATTTTATTTTAAGTCTTTTATTTACAGGTTATATGTATACGTAACTTTACAGCATTAACAATTGCCAAACCTCTTGTTCCAATTTTTCCCCTCCTTCCCCCCAACCCCTCCCCAGATGGCAGGATGACCAGTAGATGTTAAACATGTTAAAATAGAAATTAGATACATAATATGTATACATGGCCAAAGCATTATTTTGCTGTACAAAAAGAATAGGACTCTGAAATATTGTCAATTAGCCTGTGAAGGAAATCAAAAATGCATATAGGCAAAAATATAGGGATTGGGAATTCAATGTAATGGTTCTTAGTAATCTCCCAGAGTTCTTTCACTGGGGGTAGCTGGTTCAGTTCATTACTGCTCCATTGGAACTGATTTGGTTCATCTCATTGCTGAGGATGGCCAGGTCTATCAGAACTGGTCCAAAAGAAAAGAACTCTTGAGAACTATATCTCTGTTATGGGTATATATAGAGAATACATATATAATTTGATTTTACTGTTATAATATTTTTAAAAAAGCCTAAAAGTGAATAGGGGATTCTATTGAAAAGGGGGGAGATAAAATGAGGGAAATTATATCTTATGAAGAGGCAAAGAAAACATATGATAATTGAGAGAAAGAAGCGAGGGGATGAACATTGTGTGAATCTTATTCTCATGAAATTGGCTCAAAGAAAGAATATTAGATATATTTTATTTCGCACAGAAAGTTCTCTTACCTCATAGGGAAGTTGCAGGGGAAATGAAAAAGAAAAAGGGGAGGCTGATAGAAGGGAAAAGACAAGTAGTAGAGAAAAGTATAAGAAGTAGGTGCTGTAAAGGAGAAAAAAGCAGGGATAACCATCATGATCTCAAATCATGCAAAAGCAAAAACAGATCTAACTAAAAGAGGTAAGGAAGGAAACTATATCTTGCTAAAGGGTACCACAGATAATGAAGCAATATAAATACTAGATATATATGCACCAAGAGGTATAGCATCTAAATTTCTAAAGAAGAAGTTAAGATAGGTGTAAGATGAAATAAATACCAAACAACAATATTGGGAGAGCTAAACCTTGCTCTCTCAGAACTAGATAAATTGAATCGAAACACAATACAAATAAAAAAGAAGTCAAGGATATAAATAGTATACTACAAAAGCCAGGTATGATACACTTTTTGGGAAAATTGAATGGAGCCAGAAAGGAGTTTCCTTTTTGCTCATTGGTTCATAGAACCTATACAAAAAATTGACCATATTTTAAGGCATAAAGACCTCAAAATCAAATGTAGAAAACCAGAAATATTAAATGATTTTTTTCAGATCATGATGCAATAAAAATTACATTCATTAAAAGGCCAGGGGAAAATATAGCAAAAATCAGTTGTAAACTAAATAATCTAATCCTAAAGAATGAATGAGTGAAACAGCAAATCTTAGACCCAATCAATAATTTCATCCAAGACAATGAAAATAATGAGTCAACATACCAAAACTTTTGAGATGCAGCCAAAGTGGTAATAAGTGGAAATTTTATATCTCTATATCCGCACTTGCACAAAATATGGAAAGAGAAAATATACTGATAGGGATTGCAAGTAAAAAAGTTAGAATAAAAACAAACACATTGAAAAAAAACCCAATCAAATAGCAAACTTGAAATTCTAAAAATAAAAGGAGGGAATGAAATTAAAAAAAATTTAAAATTGAATTAATAAATAAAACTGAGTTGGTTTAATGAAAAAAAAAAACTAAATAGATACATCTTTAATTAATTTGATTAGAAAAAGGAAAGACGAAAATCAAATTGTTAGTATCAAATATGAAAAGGGACAACTTTCCACCAATGAATAAGAATTAGAGCAATAATTAGGAGTTACTTTACCCCATGAATTTGATAATCTAAGTGAATTGAAAGAATATCTACAAAAATATAGCTTGCCCAGCTTAACAGAAGAGGAAATAAATTGCTTAAAAAGTTCCATTTTAGAAAAAAAAATAGAGTAAGTTATTAATCAGTTCCTAAGGAAAAAATCTCCAGGGCCAGTTGGATTTACATGTGAGTTCTACCAAACATTTAAAGAAAATAAACTCCAATACTATACCAATTATTTTAAAAAATAGAGAAAAGAAGACTTTTGCCAAATTCCTTTTGTGATACAGATATGGTACTCATATCTAAACCAGATAGGATGAAAATAGAGAAAGAAAATTATATACCAGTTTCTCTAATGAATATTGATGCAAAAATGTTAAATAAAATATTAGCACAAAGTTATAGAAAGTTATTTCCAGGATGTTACATCATGACCAAGTAGGATTTATACCAGGAATGGATGGCTGAATCACTATATCAGTAACAAAATTGAGGAAAAAAATATGAATATATCAATAAATGCAGAAAAAGTATTTCATAAAATTAAACACCCATTCTTATTAAAAACACTAGAAAATATAGGATTAAATTGAGTTTTCCTTAAAATAATCAGTAACATTTATTTAAAACCATATGCAAGACTTATATGTAATGGGGATAAACTAGAACCATGCCCAGTAAGATCAGGGGTGAAACAAGTTTGCTCACTATCAACATTATTATTTAATATTATATTAGAAATGTTAGCATTGGAAATAAAAGAGGAAAAAGAGATTAAAGGGTTTAGAGTAGTTAATGAGGAAAGCAAATTATCATTCTTTGCAGATGAGTGATGGTATGCGTAGAGAACTCTAGAGAATAAACTAAATATTGGTTATAACAATTTACAAGTTTAGTAAAGTTTCAGGATACAAAACATATCCACATAAATTATCAGCCTTTTTATACACCACCTACAAAGTCCAACAGTGAGAGATACAAGGAGAAACTCCATTTAAAATAACTGTTGATGACATAAAAATACTTGTAATTTCTCTGCCAACAGAAAGTCAGGAACTGTATGAATGCAATTACAAAACACTTTCCATGCAAATAAAGGCAAATCTAGACAAATGAAAAAATATGAAATGCTCTTATGTAGATGGAATGAATATAATAAAAATAACAATACTGCCTAAATTAAAATGAACAATTTTCAGACAAAGAAATTGAAAATATCTCTCATCATAGGAAAAAGTGCTCTAAATTGTTATTGATCAGAGAAATGCAAATTAAGACAACTCTGAGATAACACTATATATCTGTCAGATTAGCTAAACTGGCAAGAAAAATAATGATAAATGTGGGAAGGGATGTGGGGAAAATGGGACAGTAATACATTGTTGCTGGGATTGTGAACAGATCCAACCATTCTGGAGAGCAATTTGAAACTATGTTGAAACGGTTATCAAATGGTGCATACCTTTGACCCAGCATTGTTTCTACTGGGCTTATAACTTCAGGATATTAAAGAAGGGAAAGGGACCCATCTGTGCAAAAATGTTTGTGCCAGCCCTCTTTGTAGTGAAAAGAAACTGGAAACTGAGTGTATGTCTATCAATTGGAGAATGGTTAAATAAGTTATGGTATAGGAATGTAATGGAATATTATTATTCTATAAGAAACGATAAGCAGGATGATTTCAGAGAGGACTGGAGAGACTTGCTTGAACTGATGCTAAGTGAAATAAGCCAAACCAGGATGTAGATGGAAACAGCAATATTATGCAATGATCAATTCTGATGTATGTGCCTCTCTTCAACTATGAGATGATTCAGACCAGTTCCAGTGGTCTTCTGATCAACAGAGCTATCTACATCCAGAGAGAGGACTGTGGGAACTGAATGTGATTTACAATATAGCATTTTCACTCTTTGTATTGTTGTTGGCTTGCATTTTATTTTCTTCATGATTTTTTTTCTGGTTTGATTTAATTTTTCTTGGGCAGAAAGATAATTGTATAAGTATGTATGCATATATTGAATTTAACAGATATTTCTACTAGGTTTAACATATATTAGACTACTTGTCATCTAGGGGAGGTGGTGGGAGAAGGGGGGAAAACTGGAACACAAGATTTTTCAGTGGCTAATTTTGCAGGATTATCTATGTATATATTTTAAAAAATAAAAAGCTTTGATGAAAAATGGAAAATGGAATAATATTATGATGAACTTTTATCAACATCATGACTAAACAGGATTCCTGAAAACTAATGATAATTATTTTTATGTTATCCCACCTTTTGAGAGAGAAGAATAATGTGGGATGAGAATTCCATTTATCCATTATATGAGTGAATTTTACTAGTCTTTTCTGCTTTTCTTTGCACACACATCAGACCTTTCACTTCTCCTATGGCTATAATTTTCTTACTTAAGGGCTCCTGACTTCTTTGGTTCCCTTCAAGAGCCTTTCCCAGACACCCTCACTACTGGTATCATTTCTGATATTGCTTTCCATTTACACTGTTTATTCTATTTAGGAATAGCAATGCTTGACACATAGTGAGCACTTAATTAGCATTTATTAAATTGAATTGAATTACTTATATGTTGGCCCTCTATTTTTTTATTTTTTATAATAATTTCCTCATTACATGTTAAAACAAGTTTAAAACATTTTAAATAGTAACTTATTCTCGCCTAATTACATGTCAATAAAATTAATATTTACAAGATAGAGTTCCAAATTTTTCTCCCTCCCTCCTTGCCCACTCCTCCTTCAAATATAATTAGCATTTGGTATATTTCATTACAAGTGCTATCGTAAAATATTTCCATATTAAAAATTGTTCTGAAAAAAGAAACGGAACAAAAGGGAAATAAAAACACAACAATAAATTAAATGAGGGAAAAAAGCTTTGTTCTGCATTCAAAGTCCATCAGTTTTTCATCTAGTTGTAGATAACATCATTTTCATAACTCCTTTGTACTTGTCTTGAATCATTATGATGCCAGGAACAATAGAATCAATCATAGTTGGTCATCACAATATGTTGCCAGTACTGTGTACAATGCTTTCCTTTTTGTGTTCATTTCATTTTTTCCCAATTCATAATGTTTTTCCTGAAATCTATTTGTTCATCATTTCTTACTGCACAGTAGAATTGTATCACATTCATATACCACAGCTCATTTTGATTGATGGACATCCCCTCTATTATATATATATATATATATATATATATATATGCATATATATGTATATATATAACATTTTATAGACATATAACTTTTTTCATACAAACAATATATATTCATGATTATACATCTATCTTTTATTGCCTTGTAGTTTATTCTTTTATTTTCTTCTGTGAAGTTTTTACTTTATTCTTTTTTCCCCCTTTCATCTTCACTCTACATTGTTGAAATGTTTGAAATGGTTAAAAACATTACAACCATGAAAAGGACTGCTATATGTATTTGTATATATATAGATATCCCTTCCTTTTAATTATTTTTTTTAATTTTGAAGATTTTAAATTTTTTTTAGTGAACTAAATACAAAATAACTAAAAGTAAAATAGAAATAGAAAGACAGAAAGGGAAAACAAAGCAAAACACTGTCATGTGCCCACCAAAACATCAGGAGGTATCTAAAATATATAAGAATAAATTTCCATTTCATGGGAGCATATATATTTATAGAAAAAAATATATATTCATGATTACAATCTATCTTTTATTGCCTTGTAGTTTATTCTTTTGTTTTATTCTGTGAAGTTATTACTTTATTCTTTTTCCCCCTTTCATCTTCACTCTACATCTCCCAAGCAAGCTACAATTAAGCACACACACACACATACACACACATATACACACACACATTCACACCTAACCACATACCCACAGATCCATATAGCTATATATACACATATATCTACCTACATACATATACATCCCCAGACACACACATATATATTATATGTACATATGTACACATACATATACAAGGTCACATAAAGAGTTAGTGGTAAAAACAAATTTGAAACTCAGGTCATGTGACTAAGCCCAATACTATAATCCAATGCATCTCACGCTTACATATGTGATTTACCCTTTCTTTCTTTCTCCAAATGCATTGTGTAGCACACATTCCCAATCAAAGATTTTTATGGTAAAGTTATGCTTATTCTCAGCATAATATTGACAACATAGTTCATTTAGTGAGCTTAAAAAGCCATAACTCATTAGGTGTTTATAACATTTAGAACTTTAAGAAGCCTTAGAGATGTTCCAATCTTTTAGAGATGAAGAAACTGAGGCCCAGGAATATTAAGATATTTGTCTACAGTCATATGGGTGACTTTGGGTGTTTCTGTAATTGTGATTCCCAGAGACACCCAACGGATTAGGATAATATAAAATATTACATGCCTAATATTAAATCAACTTTTATAATGTTATAAATATGACTTTTTATTGATTTTAATTTGATTCCATAGGGATGTCATCATGGTAACAATAAAGAAATTATCACAAAACAGAATATTATCCCAAGAGAAAACAATCTTATCTTAAGATACATGTATCTGTTTTGAAAGTGATTATATTTTCATAGAATTATGAAATGTTTTTCATACCTTTAAATTAGGAATGACAAAAACTAGATAGAAGATATGGTACAAATCACAGACTGTGATTATTATAAATAAATTGCTGTTGTGGTGAATTTAGATAGTATGTGGACATGGAAGTTCAGAGGATAGTTCTACAATTGATATTACAGGAGGGAGAAGGGTGTCCCACAATATAACTTGTTGTTCTTATGATCTGTAACACCTAAAGAATACAAAATGAGGCACAGTTCCCAGGAATAGGAATCTTGGAACTATGCCCTGCTACAAAGTTGCTTCTTTTCCTAGATTTCAATAACCTGATTTAAAGACTCATTCTATGTATGCCTCTATATTAGTGAATATGGATTAGAGATAGAGTTGTGACTCCAGAATTATAATGACCACAGTATCTCCAAAGCACCTCTATCCACAACTATGAAATTGTTATACCTTAAAATATGGGGGGAAAGATACAGTTAATTTGGGAATGTATAGTATTAATGGTACAATAATATAATGTTTTATCCCAAGGTAATACAAAATGCTGTTTATTGAACAGTAGGAAAGCATAATTCCATCTCTTTCAGCTAAAAGCACCCTTCATCATATAACCCTTATGAATTAATACCATTTTTCTTATTATATTGGCTTTTATCCAAAGCCATAAAAGAGGAATGGCAGCATATATGCTGATGGCAGCACATGTCCAGTAGTGAATGGGGAAAAAAAGACTTACATCACAGACTAAAGGAATGCTCTTTGACAATCCATCAAAGAGCCATTGGGTAAAATAAAAGCTCTGACTGAAAAAAAGGCAAAAAATGTCCTACCTGGTGCCAAGTTCTGCATTAAGAACATGAATTATGTGACAGCAGCAGTAGTTATGTTCAAATGAATCTATATCCTGGCAAGCATATTACATCAAACTAGATCAGTTTGAAATCAAAGACAGAGAAAAAAATCTACTTATATTCATTTTGTAGAATACATACAGAGATTGTAATATTTATAGTAAGAAAAGCGTACTTTCAATCTGATTCACTCTCCATTTATTAATTATATTTGCATGTTGTTAGAAGTAAAAAGATAGATGAAGCTCTTTGGCCTCTGTGAAAAATGCTGCCAGTATTTCCACCTGACCTTTTTAATATTTCTTCACTGGAGTATCACTCTAAAACATTGCTTATTATAAGTTAAAACCTATTAAAAGTCCACTGAGGTACTTATTTAATATAGTATAACTACTGAAATAACTGTCAGATTGTTTCATGTTAAGTATTGTAATTATCATAACTCTCTGTATGGGTACAAATATATATATATATATATATATATATATATATAAAATCTTAACCTCTTCATTTAATGCCAGTCCCACATCCCACAACACCAGTTGTAGGTTAGGTACCTCTTCTTGTATAAATCTTAAGCTTCTTAAGTTCAGTACATCTGAAGTGGAAATCATGCATGCACACGCACACACACACACACACACACACACACACACATAGAGTCAAGATGAGGAAGTAAATTGACTGAACTGATATATTTTTTTCAAGTAATGACAATATTTGAATTCACCTGAATTTCCCTTGAATCACTCAATCTGTAAGGACACAGCCTTTATATTTTGCAAGGTGAGAGGAAGCATGACAGTGGAGAAAACAGAATTTCTATGCCTCTACATCTATCCCTCTTATAAAATATCATATTTCAAACACTGAAGAAACTTAAATAACCTTAGAACCTCTTCAATTTAGCATAGTATATACCTAAATATTTCACATATTTTAATTCCCATAAATTTGGAATTAGAAGTACTTGAGTTCAAATCTTACCTCAGTTGATTATTAGCTGTTTAATCCTCTCACAGAATAATGCATTTCCCTGCTCTTTGCCTATTTCTCATGTCTGAAATTTTCTTCTTTCCCATACATACCTCAAAGCTTCCCTGACTTCCTTTAAGTTTCAGCTAAAGTTCTTCTTTCAACAAAATATCTTGCCTGGTCCTCCTCAATAGAAATTATTTTCAGTTTTGCATATATCTTGCTTATACATAGGCATTTGCAAATTGTCAATTCTGTGAAATTGTGATTTTTTTTTCCTTTTTTTGTATTGCCAGTATTAAGCAAAGTAAGTGCTTAATGAACATGTTGACTTGACACTAGATAAATTATTTAACTTTTGTGCACCTCATTATCTTCATCAACAAAATATTATGATTGAATTTAATATTCTTTATTGTATATATGCATACACATATATGTGCATATATACATGTATAATATATATATGTGTGTGTGTATACATGCATTCATGTATGTACATATACAAATGCAATATAATGGTCCATATCCCCTTTCCTCCATTTCCTAGAAGATTTAATGGTTTACCAATTTTACATCTATAATCTAATAGCCATTATCTTCCCTTATATACTCTCTAATGTTGTAAAAGCCCTAATCACATCTTTGTTTGTTTGTTTGTTTGTTATCCCATGAGCTCATATTTAATACCACCAATTTATTAGGAAATATACATTTCTTCAATGATTATTAATTATTTGATATAATTTTATGATAAAGCAAATATTAGTAAAATTACAGTAACAATCAACAATAAC
The DNA here is from genome assembly GCF_902635505.1 of Sarcophilus harrisii. Classification (NCBI taxonomy): domain Eukaryota; kingdom Metazoa; phylum Chordata; class Mammalia; order Dasyuromorphia; family Dasyuridae; genus Sarcophilus; species Sarcophilus harrisii. Next base: position 385,295,060 of record NC_045428.1, read on the forward strand.
CTATAAACTGTATTAACCTTTCTTCTGGCCAAGGATTGATCTAGATATGTTTAATTTTTGGTCATGTGGCCTATATGCAAGCAGTGTTTTCCCTTGATCCATGTGCATCAGATTATCTCTTTTTAAAATTTTATTTATTTATTTTTATTATAGCTTTTTATTTACAAGATATATGCATGGGTAATTTTTCAGCATTGACAATTGCAAAACCTTTTGTTCCAACTTGTCTCCTCCTTCCCCCAACCCCTTCCCCCAGATGGCAGGTTGACCAATACATGTTAAATATGTTAAAGTATAAATTAAGTTCTCTCTCTCTCTCTCTCTCTGTATATATATATATATATATATATATATATATATATATATATGTCTATATAGTTATTTTGCTGTACAAAAAGAATTGGACTTTGTAATAGTGTACAATTACCCTGTGAAGGAAATCAAAAATGCAGGCGGACCAAAATAGAGGGATTGGGAATTCTATGTAGTGGTTCATAGTCATCTCCCAGAGTTCTTTCACTGGGTGTAGCTGGTTCAATTCATTACTGTTCTGTTGGAACTGATACGGTTCATCTCATTGTTGAAGAGGGCCACATCCATCAGAATTGATCATCATATAGTATTGTTGTTGAAGTATATAATTATCTCCTGGTCCTGCTCATTTCACTCAGCATCAGTTCCTGTAAGTCTCTCCAGGCTTTTCTGAAACCATCTTGTTGGCCATTTTTTACAAAATAAAAATATTTCATAATATTCATATACCACAATTTATTCAACCATTCTCAAATGATGGGCATCCACTCAGTTTCCAATAATCACATGTACTTCAAATCAGCAGCAAGTTCCAATTCAGCAAAGCAAGAGATCCTGAGTCTCACTGTGATGAAATGAACAAATGTGCAAATCAAGATCTCCTACCCACATGTGTCTTGCAAAACCAGAGAAGCTGACTTGTTCCAGATCTGGGAACTACAAGAAGCTTTGATGTAGGCCAATGCAGGCATCCTCCAGAAAGCAAACCATCATGGTCTATGGTACAGCATTAGACAAGTCAGCTTCTTTTAGCAACCACATCATATGTGCTTCAGCATGAACCAAGATAGGCAGATGTCCTGGAAGCCAAATTACCTATGTGTTTCATTATAGCCCTAGAGCAATGCTGCCACACTCTTAAAAATTCCAGTAGTACCACTCAAACTCAACATTACTCTCTTAACACAGCATCAGATATGAGAGTCACTTGTAGGCCTAAGGAAAATAGCAGTGCAGGACCAGGAAAATAGCCACAGCCTGTAGCCACTAGCACAAGAACCTTGAGACACTATTCCTTCCACCGTGGGAGCAAAACTTAAATAGAAAAGGCAAAAAAAAATGAATCAGATTATAGAAAACTATTGTGATAATAGGGAAGACCAAGACCAAACTCAGAAGTATCACAACAGGCAATAAGAGAATATCAAGAAATTAAAGGATTGAGATTAGGTAATGAGGAAATCAAATTATCACTCCTTGCAGGTGATGTGGTGAAATACTTAGTGAAGTCCGATATTTAGCAAAGTATCAGGATTCAAAACAAATCCACATAAATCATCAGTGGTTTTATACATCACTAACAAAATCCAACAGCAAAAGATACAAAGAGAAATTCCATTTAAAATAACTGTGGATAGTACAAAATATTTGGGAATCTATCTGCCAAGCAAAAGTCAGGAATATAGGAGCAAAACTACAAAATACTTTCCACACAAATAAAGTGAGATCTAAACAATTGGAAAAATATCAAGTGAACTTGGATAGGTCAAGTGATTATAATAAAGATGACAATACAATCTAAACTACTCTATTTATTTAATGCTATCAAACTCCCAAGAAACTATTTTACTGACCTAGAAAAAATAACAACAAAATTCATTTGGAAGAACAAAAAGTCAAGAATTTCAAGGGAGTTAATGAAAACAACAACAACAACAACAATAACAACAAATGAAGGTGGCCTAGCTATACTAGATCTAAAACTACATTATAAAGCATGAGTCATCATAAGTATTTAGTACTGGTTAAGAAAAAGAGTAGTTGATCAGTGGAATAGGTTAGGTTCATAGGACAAAATAATCAAAGACTATAACAAGCTAGTGTTTGGCAAACCCAAGGACCTCAACTTTTAGGATGAGAATTTATTATTGTACAAAAACTGCTAGGAAAATTAGATGCTGGTATGGCAGAAACTAGGCATTGACTCACTCCTAATATCATATACCAAGATATGGTTGAAATGGGTTCATGATATAGACATAAAGAATGATATTATAAACAAATTAGAAGAACATAGGACAGTTTACCTCTCAGATCTGTGGAGGAGGAAGGAATCTGTGACCAAAAAAAGAGCTAGAAATCATTACTGATCACTAAATAGACAATTATGATTAATTATTTTTTTTGGTACAAACAAAACAAATGCAGACAAGATTAGAAGATAAGCAATAAACTGGAAAAAAACATGTTTGTTATATTCAAAAGTTCTGATATTCAAAGGTCTCATTTCTAAAATATGTAGAGAATTGACTCAAATTTATAATAATTCAACCCATTCACCAATTGATAAATGGTCAAAAAATGTGAATAAACACTTTTCAGATGAAATTGAAACTATTTCTAGTCATATGAAAAGGTGCTCCAAATAACTATTGATCAAAGAGATGCAAATTAAGACAACTCTGATACCAATAAACACCTCTCAGATTGGTTAAGATGACAAAAAAAGATAATGATGAATGTTGGGGGGTATGTGGAGAAACTGGGACACTGATATATTGATGGGTGGAAATTTGAATGGATCCAAACATTCTCAAGAGCAATTTGGAACTATGCTCAAAAAGTTATCAAACTGTGCATACCCTTTGATCCAACAGTGTTTCTACTGGGTTTATATCCCAAAGAGATTTTAAAGGAAGGAAAGGGACTCACATGTTGCAAAAATGTTTGTGGCAGCCTATTTTGTAGTTGCAAGAAACTGGAAACTGAATAGATGCCTATTAATTGGAGAATGTCTGGATAAATTATGGTATATGAATATTATGGAATATTATTGTTCTGTAAGAAATAACCAAAAGGATGGTTTCAGAGAGGCCTGGAGAGATATGAACTGATGTTAAGTGAAATGAGCAGAACCAGAACATTATACATGGCAACAGCAACACTGTACAACCATCAATTCTGATTGACATGGCTCTCTTAAATATTTTTCAAACCAGTTCCAATTGTTCAGTGATGAAGAGAGCCATCGGTACCCAGAGAGAGGACTATGGGAACTGAGTGTGGATGACAACATAGTATTTTTGCTCTTTCTGTTATTATCTGATTGCATTTTTGTTTTCTTTCTCAGGTTTTTCTTTTCCTTCTTGATCTGATTTTTCTTCTGCAGCAAGACAACTGTATGTGTGTGTGTGTGTGTGTGTGTGTGTGTGTGTATATATATATATATATATATATATGATGTAACATATATTTTAACATATTTAACATGTATTGGACTATTTGCTATGTAGGGGAAGAGGTGGACTTAAGGAGGCAAAAATTTGCAACAGAAGGTTTTGCTAGGGTCAATATTGAAAAATTACCCATGCACATGTTTTGTAAATAAAAATTTGTAATAAAAAAATAAAAAAGAATAATGTAAAAGATCATATACTGTTCAAAATAGAAAAAAGGAAATTGAGCAACACTGCAAAATAAAAAAAAATCTAGAAAAAGAACAAATTAGAAACACCTAATGAAATACCAAACTTGAAATTCTAAAAATAAAAGGAGATATTAATAAAATTTAAAGTATTTAAAAATAATTTACTTAAACATTAAAAATTTAATATACTTGATTTTCATACCTGCATGTTGAGTTTTGTCTACCTCTCATTTTACAGATGCTAAAATTCACATTGAGAAAGGTTGTGATTTATTTATGGTCATCCAACTAGTGACCACTAGAAGCAGAATTTCAACCTACATTGGCCAACCCAAATCCAGTTCCCTTTCTGATATGCTAGTCTACATTAGTAATATATATATATATATGCATACATATGTATATATATATTATCATAATAATCAAATATTTATTGAATACTTACTATGTGAACTAAGATTCAAAAGACATATTTTTTTTTACTTAAATAATTAGAATGTGTTTAGAGAATTTAGATTTAAAAAGTAGAACCATCAAGAAAAGTTTATATATATATATATATCTCAACTACATAAATAAATGTTATGTAAAATTTATCATAGCAAAGTTCAGGAGAAGGGGGAAAAGATGATAGCTGGGACAGTGAGGGGAGGATTCATGGTTTAGTTAACATAATAATATTGGTTGAAACTATTTGAAGGTCAAATGTCAAAAAGGAAATCTAGCAGTCATTACATTTTTATTTAACCCCAATTTCCTTGATTTTTCTTAACTTCTAGCTTTGAAATTTGACTCAAAAGAATATATAAGATAAAATAAGGAAATTAATAATAATTTGCCTGTACCATAGTTGATTATTTAAGCTAGTGTTAATTTTTGCTTTTTAAAATATTTCAAAATTAATTTAAAATGATTTTAATAACATGATGACTACTGCAATTTTCTTGTATCATGATTTTCAAGCCTAATCTTTATAATTCTCCAGTGATGCTTAATTACTTACAGATGATATTGCTAAGCAACCACTTCACCTTTTAATTCTGCTGCTTCAAGTCAATGAGGTACTTAATGTAAACCATTGTTTCTAGATTTAAAGAGAAAGGGATTAAGGATGTAAAATACATTGGTTTTATGGCATTGTAAAAATTGAAATTAGTAGATGCAAAAAATTATTAGAGATTACAAAAATGCAGTCACATGATGAAAGATGGAATTTTTTTAATGGATGAATGAATAAAAGTGAATTTAAGCACTTATAATTAGGCAAGCACAAGGATACAACCAGAAAATAAAACTGCCTTGTTTTCAAGTTGTTGATACTCTGATTAGGTACAGAGATCTATATCACTATATAGTGATAGGCTCTGCTTATCCCTGTAGGACTAAGACAATGATGGTGCAAAAAAAGAAGAAGAAAAAGGCAAAGAGGTTTAGAGAAGAATGTGGAGATTTGAGTATCATTAAAAACCAGAGGATGGAGGAGGAATGAAGGGTAAGAGATTAATAAAGAATCACTAATATTGTGAAATAAAAGCCAAATTAAGAAGAAAAAAAATATAAGAAACAATAAACAAAGTAGAAAAAATTATATGATTTAATTTGTATTTAGAGTCAATCAGTACTTTATCCCAGATTTTTTAATCCCCAGTTCTTTATCTGGTTATGGAAAGCATTTTCCTTCATGAGTACTTTATACTTTTCCTGGACCTCTGTATGGCTGAGAAGAGTTGAGTCAATAATAGTTGATCATAACACAATTTTAATGATGCCATGTACAATGTTTTCCTAATTCTGCCTATTTTGTATTGCATTGGTTCACATGTCTTGACAGTTTTTTTTTTCTGAAACTTGCCCATCACCATTTCTTATTGCACAATAACATTACTTTACATTCTCTTGTTCTTATTGTAGTAAGTTTGTTTATTTTTAATACACATTGCTTTAGGAAGCATGTTGGGAGAGGAAAAATAAGAACAAAAGGGAAAAATGATGGCAGAGAAAAAAAAACAGAAAAAAATATGTGAACCCAAAGCACATGTTGATATACATTGATTCTCGTTCTTTTTTTTTTCCTCTGCATGCAGATGGCATTTTCTATCTAAAGGCTGTTTGGATTGTTTTGGATCACTGAGAAGAACCATACCTTCCTGAGCAGACCAGGGGTAGGGGTGATATCTGTGGCTAGGGAAGTTATAGAGACAACTCTGCTATAGGCTAACTGCTCAGCCTTGATTACAAAGCAGTAAATTGGCAGAGAAATTAAAACCTAAAACAGAGGGTACTCTCTAAAAAACGCTAGAACCTAACAAGATCTGGCTGTAAACACTCAAAATCAGAAGTGACTCAGGACAGTAACACAGCCCTGCAGCCACATCCTGCAATATAGGGTTTTTGTGAGGCAGTTACAAATCTACACAGCAGGGGGTACAGCCTGGGGCAGCCTCTAATCTGAACAGTGGGGGGCTTGGCCTGGGGGAATAGAACTTGGCCTGTGGGGGTTTAGCTGGTTCAATTCATTCATTACTGCTTCATTACAACTGATTTGGTTCATCTCATTGCTGAAGAGGGCCAGGTCCATCAGAATTGATCATCATATAGTATTGTTGTTGAAGTATATAATGATCTCCTGGTCCTGCTCATTTCCCTCAGCATCATTCCATGTCTGTCTATCCAGGCCTTTCTGAAATCATCCTGTTACTCATTTCTTACCAAACAAAAATACAGTTGGCCACTTTCATTTGATTTTGTTTTCATTAATTCCCTTGAAATTCTTCACCTTTTATTTTTCCAGATGAACTTTGTTGTTATTTTTTCTAGGTCATTAAAATAGTTTTTTGAGAGTCTTACCAAATTCCTTTTATGACACAGCTGTGGTACTGATACATAAATCAGGTAGGTTGAAAAGAGAGAAAGAAAATTATAGACCAATCTCCCTAATGAATATTGATGCTAAAATCTTAAATAATATATTAGCAAAAAGACTACAGAAAATCATCACCAAGATAATACACCATGATCAAGTAGGATTTATACCAGGAATGCAGGGCTGGTACAATATTAGGAAAACTATCAGTATAATTGGCCACATTAATAACCAAATTAAAAAAAAAAAACCATATGATCATCTCAATAGATACAGAAAAAAATATTTGATAAAATCCAACATCCATTCCTATTAAAACACTTGAGAGTATAGGAATAAATGGACTTTTCCTTAAAATGATCAGTAATATCTATTTAAAACCATCAGTAAGCATCATATTTAATGGGGACAAACTGCAACCATTCCCAATAAGATCAGGAGTGAAACAAGGTTGGCCACTATCACTATTACTATTCAATATTGCATCAGAAATGCTAGCTTTGGCAATAAGTGTTAAGACCAGATAACTTAGGTGGATTTGCACAAATTTATCTTTTTAATTATACCTTTTTATTTAAAGTTATATATATATGCATGGGTTTAGAACATTAACAATTGCCAAACCTTTTGTTCCAGTTTTTTGCCTCCTTCGCATCACCTTCTCCCCCAGATGGCAGGTTGACCAATACATGTTAAATATCTTAAAGTATAAATTGAATACAAAATAAGTATATAAGTCCAAACAGTTATTTTGTTGTACAAAAAGAATTGGACTATAAAATAGTGTACAGTTAGCCTGTGAAGGAAATCACAAATGCAGGTGAACCAAAATCTGGGGGATAATTAAAAAATCTGGGGATGATTTTCTGTATTCTTTTTGCTAATATCTTATTCAAGATTTTAGCATCAATATTCATTAGGGATATCAGTCTGTACTTTTCTTTCTCTGTTGTCAATCTGCCTGGTATAGCTATCAGTACCATGTCTGTGTCATAAAAGGAATTTGGTAGGATTCCTTCATTCCCTATTTTTTTAGATAGTTTATATAACATTGGGGCTAATTTTCTTTAAATGTATGGTAGAATTCACATGTAAATTCATCTGATCCTGGGGATTTTTTTCTTAGGAAGTTGATTAATAGCTTGTTTTATTTCTTTTTTTAAGCAATTTACTCCCTCCTCTGTTAATGTCGGAAGCCTACATTTGTGGAGGTACTCATCCATTTCACTTAGGTTAGCAAATTCATTGACATAGAATTGGGCAAAGTAACTCCTTATCATATCTCTAATTTCCCCTTCTTTTTTTTTCTTTTCTTTTTTTTATTATTTTTATTTTTATTTTTTTTTTTGCTTTTATGTTTACTTTTTTTTTTTATTTAATAGCCTTTTATTTACAGGATATATGCATGGGTAACTTTACAGCATTAACAATTGCCAAACCTCTTGTCCCAATTTTTCCCTCTTTTAAACCCCGGAATGGAATGACCAGTAGATGTTATACTTAAAATATGAATTAATAAAATAATATACATGACAAAACGTTTTTTGCTGTACAAAAAGAATAACCAAATATTTACTTAACTTGGAAAATAAAATAGGTGGGCATAAATATAGGATTAGAATTCAATTAATGGTTTTTATCATCTCCAGAATCTTTCTCTGGGCATGCTATTCAGTTCTTCTGGTCCTTGGAAAGTTGGGTTGATCTTTGGAGGATGGCAGGTCCATCCAAGAACCTATCATATAATTGTTGTTGAAGTATATAATGATCTCGGTCCCCCATTTTCCTCAACATCAGTTCCTGGTCTCGAAATTTCTGAAATCATCCTGTTGGTCATTTCTTCAAACGTAATATTCCATAATATTCATATAAATTTATTCACCATTCTCAAACTGATGACATCCATTCAGTTTCCAGTTTCACCAGTACAAAAAGGGCCCACAAACATTGTCTGGGGTCCCTTCTTTAATCTCTTTGGGATATAACCCGTAGTTCTCGGATCGGGTTCAAGTTTGATAACTTTTTGAGCATAGTTCCAAACTACTCTCCAAAATGGTTGGTTTCTTCCAAACTCCTCAAAAATACATCAATGTCCCAATTTCCCATCCCCTCAACAATCTCATTTTTTTCGTTCATCTTAGCCAATCCACGGGTTGTGTGGTATTTAAAGGTTTTTAATTTGCATTTTCTCTGATTAATAATGACTTGGGCACCTTTTCAAAGCTGAAAAGTTTCCTTTCTTCATCTGAAATTGTCTGTTCATTCCTTTGACCATTTTCAATTGGAGGGTTGATTTTTTAAAATTAGGTTAATTCTCTATATTTTTGGAAATGGGCCTTTATAGAACCTTTATTAAAAATATTTTCCCAGTTTATTCTTCCCTTCTAATCTTGTCTGCATTAATTTTGTTTGTACAAAAACTTTTCAGGTTGGTATAATCGAATTTTCTATTTTTGTGATAGTAATGATCTCTAGTTCTTTGGTCATAAATTCCTTCCCTTCCACAGGTTGGGGTAAACTATCCTGTTACTCTAATTTTATTTAATTTCATTCTTTATCAGGTCATGAAACATTTGACCTTATCTTGGTGTCAAATGTTAAGTGTGGATCAATCCTATTTCTCCAATATTTCAATTTTCCCCAATTTTTATCAAACAGTAATTCTTTCCCGCTGGGGTCTTGGGTTTGTCAAAGACTAGGTCCTTATTTGTTGCTGTTTTTCCCTTGAAAACCTATTCCACTGATCAACTAATCATTCCTTAGCCAATATCAAATGGTTTTGGTAACTGCTGCTCTTAATATAGTTTTGATCTGGTAAGCTAAGCCCCCTTCATTTGTTTTTTCATTATTTCCTTGAAATTCTGCCTTTTTTTTTCATATAATTTTGTTGTTATTTTTCTAGGTCTTAAATAAATTTTTTGGGGTCTGATTGGGGTAAATAAATTTAGTTTAAGGGTAATTTCATCTTTTTATATTTTCCCCTATCCAAAAGCATTTAATATTTTTCAATTGGTTAGCTCCTTTTAATTTCCTGAAAATGGTCTGTAACTTTGTTATAAAGTTTTGTTTTTTGGTTTTATATTTTTTATTATCATATTCTTTAAATAAATTTCTCTTTCTCTGTGGATTTTTTAGTGTTAAAGAATTGTCTTATTGGGTTTTTTTATAAAGCAACTTTGCTAAATTTGTGGTTATTTCTCTTTTCAGTAAGAATCTCTGGGGTTTTCAAATATCCTCATGTCACGGCAAATGAAATTTGCCTCATTCCCTATTCTTATTCCTTTAATCTCTTTTTCAACTCTTTTGATAGCTTTTAATACAATATTTGTAAGGTAATTTTGTTTTCAGATCTTATTGGGAAGGCTAGTTTTCTCCATTAATATGATGCTTATGGTGGTTTTAAAGGGTGTTGGTTATTTTGGAAAATCCATTTTTCCTATATCCAATGTTTTAATAGGAATGGATTTTTGGTTTTTCAATCTTTTTCTCCATCATTGGATGATCATATGGTTTTGTTAATTTGGTTGTTAATTGGCCAATTATATTGTAATTTTTCCAATATTAACCCATTCCTTATAAATCCTATTGTTTTTGTATTATCGGAATGATTTTTCTGTAGCTTTCAATATCTTTTTTTTTTACTAATATTATTAGGAATTGGTTTTTTTCCCTTTTCATACCTGGTTTGGTTGTAATGCTGTGTCATGAAGATTTGGTGGGACCCAATCCTATTTTATCAAATAATTTTTGCATTGGGGTTTGTTCTTTAAATTTTGGTAAAATTCCATGAAATCCATCTGGTTAGGGTTTTTCTTGGGGTTGTTTTGCCTGTTCTTTTCTTTTTCTGTGGGACTTTAAAAATTTCCCTCCTCTAAGTCTGGGAAGTCTATTTTTTGGGGGTTATCCATTCCAGGTTATCAAATTTTTTGGCATAAATTGAGCAAAATAACTCCTTATTTTTCTCTAATTTCCTCTTCATTGGTGGAAATTCTCCTTTTTTTTTTGAGACTATAATTTCTTCTCCTCCTCCTTTTTCTAATCAGATTTCCAAAACCTCTATTTTTTGGCTTTTTCATAAACCAACTCTCAGTTTTATTAATTAGTTCAATGTTTTTTTCTTTCAATTTTTTAATTTCTCCTTTTTTTTAAATTTCAAATTTATATTTGATTGGGGTTTTAATTTGGTCTTTTTTTTAGTTTTTTGTTAAGAATTCATTTTTTTTTTTCTGTTTTATTTAAGTAAGCCTCTGGGATATAAAAATTCCCTCTTTTACCACTTTGGTCATCCATAAATTTTTGACTCTCATCATTGTCATTACCTTGGGTGTAATTATTAAATTATTTATAATTTGCCTTCCCAAAATCATTCTTTTAAGATGAATTGTTTTATTTCCAATTACTTTTGGTCTATTTCCCCCTAACTTTTTTGAATGTAGTTTTTTTGCATCATAATCTGAAAAGGGGCTTTACTATTTTCTTTCTTGCATTTAATTTTGGGGTATTTTGTCCCTAATACATGATCAATTTTTGAATAGGTTCCATGAACTTGAGAAGAAAATTATTCCTTTTTCTTGTCCATTAATTTTCTCCAAAGATCTAACATACTAATTTTTTCTAAGATTTATTGATTTCTTTAATTTCTTTATTATTTGTTTTGTGGTTTGATTTGTCTAATTTTGAGAGTGCAAGGTTGAGATCTCCCACTATTACAGTTTTGTTGTCTATTTCTTCTTGCAACTCTCTTAACTTCTCCTTTAGGAAGTTGGATGCCCTACCACTTGGTGCATATATGTTTAATAATGATATTGCTTCGTTATTTATGCTGCCCTTTAGCTGGATGTAGTTACCTTCCCTATCTCTTTTAATTAGATCAATTTTTGCTTTTGCTTGATCTGAGATAAGGATGGCTACCCCTCCTTTTTTGACTTCACCTGAAGCATAATAGATTTTGCTCGAGCCTTTTACATTTACTCTATATGTATCTCCCTGCTTTAAGTGTGTTTCTTGTAAACAACATATTGTAGGATTCTGACTTTTGATCCAGTCTGCTATCTGCCTCATCTTTATGGGGGAGTTCATCCAATTCACATTTATGGTTAGAATTACTAAATCTGTATTTCCTGCCATCCTAGTAACCCCAGATTATGCTTTACTTTTTCTTGCCTCCCCCACCCTCTTTCCCCTTTTTGAACTTATGTACCCCACTTGTATCACGATGCTTACCCTCTTTAGAATCCCTCCCTCCCCCCTTTGAATCTTTTCCCCTTCCTTCCCTAATTACTCTTTTCCTTTTCCCTTTTCCTCTCCCCCGTTTTTAATGAGGCAAGAGAGAATTTTCTTTAAAACAAATATCAATTATTTTTTCTTTGAGCCAACTCTGATGAGAGTAAGATTCATACAATGTTCCTCCCCCTCTCTAAATTCCCTCAGATATGATAAGTTTCCTTTGCCTCTTCGTGGGATATGGTTTCCCTCTTTTTATCCCTCCTTCCCACCCACCTTATTCTGCCATCATCCCTTTTCCATATCTACTTCCCTTTTTTATGTTATATCAGTACAATCAAATTATACATGTATTCTTTTTGTATATTCACAGCAGAAATATAATTCTCAAGAGTTATTTTTACCTTTTCTGCATCTCTTGAGTTCTATGGTTGGAGATCAAATTTTTTGGTTAGTTCTGGTTTTTTCTTCAGAAACTAATGGATTTCATTTGTTTCATTAAATGTCCATCTTCTTCCTTGGAAGAAAATGCTCAGCTTAGCTGGGTAGTTTATTCTTGGATGCATCCCAAGTTCTTGTGCATTTTGGAATATCAGATTTCAGGCCCTTTGTTCCTTTAAGGTGGAGGCAGCCAGATCTTGGGTGATCCTTATTGTGGCACCTCGATATTTAAATTGTTTTTTGTTTTTTTTTTTGGTTGCTTCTAAATTTTTTTCCTTAATCTGATAGTTCTGAAATTTGGCCACAATATTCCTTGGGGTTTTTATTTTAGGGTTTCTTTCAGAAGGTGTTCGATGAATTCTTTCAATGCCTATTTTAACTTCTGATTCTATTACATCTGGACAGTTCTCTTTGATGATTTCTTGTAAAATACTATCTAGGCTCTTTTTTTCATCATAGTTTTCGGAAAGTCCAATAATCCTCAGATTATCTCTCCTAGATCTATTTTCCAAGTCTGTCGTTTTTGCAAGTAGATAATTCATGGTTTTTTCCAGTTTGTCATTTTTTTGTTTTTGCTTGACTGATTCTTGCTGTCTCAATGAATCATTAGTTTCAACTTGTTCAGTTCTAATTTTTAAAGAATTATTTTCTTCATTAGCTTTTTTTACTTCTTTCTGTATATGTCCAATTGAGTTTTTAAATGTATTATTTTTGTCTGTGGAATTTTTTCCATTTCACTAAATTTTTTTTTTTAGTGAATTATTTTCTTTTTCCAATTCATAGATGCTACTTTCTTGGGAGTTCTTTGTCTTTTCCAATTCACAAATCCTAATTTCTAGTGAATTCTTTATTTTTTCCAATTCACAATTCTTTCTTTCCTGAAATTTTTTTTTATTTTTTCCAATTCACAAATTTTGTTTCCCTGTACTTCCTGGGAATTTTTTATCTTTTCAAATTCATATTTCAGGAAGTTGTTGCTTTCTTGTAAGGCTTCTCTTTTCTTTCCCCATTTATCTTCTAACTCTCTTTTGAGACTTTTAATGGTCTCTTCTATGAGAGCATCATGTAAAGGAGGACAATCCAGTCCATGTTTGCTGTTTGCGGTCTCTTCAGGTTTGCTGACCTGCTCTTTTTCTGCATAGAAGCTGTCAATCGTTCTTTTCATCTTTTTATTCATGTTTTAAAGCCTTTAGTGTATGTCTACTAGGCAAGGGGGTTACCAGCTTTCTCTGCAGAGCAGGGAGAGATGTAAACCGATTTCTGGCTCCGAGGTATAGGAGTGCTCTGAGTGAGAGTTTTCCCTTCCCCCAACAGGAGGTGGATTCAGCACTGGCCGAGCTATGGAAGTGCCCAGTAGGGCTGTGTGGGTTAGCGATTGCCCTAGGCTAGAGACTAAGGGGTTAAAGTGTCACTGCCCCAGGCCGGAGCCTCTTGTGGTACTGTGAGTATTAGCAGGTGACCGCAGACCACCGGATTTTACTGGACTGTCCCGGAACTCTGCCCCAACATCTCTGCCTGATGCAAATTGGCCCTGCAAAAGCTCTATGGCCCCAAGCCGAGTCCCCCACTGAGTAGATTGGAGGCTAACCCGGGCTGTGTCCTCCTGCGGTGCAAGATCACAACTGCCCCAAGGAAAAGCCCTGTACTGTGTGTTAGGGCTGTGAGCTTGTGCTTACATCTGTGCTTTCACTTTCGGTTTGAGGCTCTCCACAGAACCTAATTTCTCTCCCAGTCTGCTCTGATCTCCCCCCTGGCCCTGGAACCAACCTTTTTTTTGGCGAGACTGCATATTTTCTTCCACTGGTGAGTTGTTCTAATTCTTATCTTTACAAATTTTAGCAGTCAAGACTATTTTTGAGGCTCGATATAACATTGATAAAGAGGGTAAGAGAAGAGCTTAGAAAGTCGTGTGTGCCTTCTCCGCCATCTTGGCTCCGCCCCCCTTGTTATTTATTTATTTATTTTTTGTTTTGCTTGACTGATTCTTATGTCTCAATGAATCATTCATTTCTATTTGTTCAGTTCTGATTTTTAATGAGTTACTTTCTTCATTAGTTTTTTTTTTTTTTTTTTTACTTCTTTTTGTATATGTCCAATTGAGTTTTTTAATGAGCTGTTTTGCTTTATGGAATTGTTATTTCCATTTCAATATTCGTTTTACTTAGTTCTTTAATTTTTCTAATTCACCAGTCCTATTTTCTTGAGAGTTCTTTATCTTTTCCAATTCACCAATCCTACTTTCTTGGGAATTTTGTACCTTTTCTAATTCACAAATATTGTTTCCCTGCACTTCCTGGAAGTTCTTTACCTTTTCCAATTCACATTTCAGGAAGTTATTACTCTCTTGCATAGTTTCTTTTTTATTTCCCCATTTTTCTTATAGCTCTCTTTTATGATTTTTTATTGTTTCTTCTAGGAGAGCCTTGTGTAATGGGGACCAAATTAAATCCCCCTTTGGGGTATTGTCTGGAGGCTTTTGGCTATTAGTCTCCTCAGGGATGAAAACCTGCTTTCTTTCTGTATAGAAGCTGTCAGTAGGCCTTTTGGTTTTTTAATTAATTTTTTTAAAGCCTTTAGGGTTTGCCTTCAGGACAAGCGTATTAGCTTCCTTACAGAGCAGGGATAGGTATATGGACAGTAGTTATCCTGCCAATGGGCTGCAAAGAATAGTTGAACTGTGGGGGTGCTCTGGGAAAAGCTCCACACCAGAAGTGTGGTTCCATGGGCTGAGCTGTGGAAATGCCCTTTAAGGAACTCCACTGTGAGGATTAGTGACTGCCTTGAGGCTTGAGGATAAGCAGAGAAAGTGCCTCTGCCCCACCCCCTTCAAAATCCCACTTTGGATATTAGCAGTTGCCATACCCCTCATTGCACTGGAAGCGTTTCTGCCTGGGGAGCAGATTTGGGCTGGGAAATTCTATTGCCCCCAGGTGAAGCCCCACACTATGTAGATTAAAGGCTGCCCAGGGCTGTCCCCCCTATCATGTGGATTTGTGACTATCCTAGCAAAAGCCCCTGCTGCATAATGCCCCTGAATAGCTGTGTTGTGGCCTGTACTAGTTCATTCACTTCCAATTTGGGGTGGGTATAGTCAGATCCTGTTAGATTCTGGCATTTTTTAGAGTACCCTCTAACTTTGGCTTTAATTTCTCTGCTGGTCTACTGCTTTACAACCAAAGCAGAACAGCCCAATCTGTGATAGAGTCCTCTCTGTAAATTTTCCAACCACAGAGATAACCCCCACCCCTGATCCACTCCCAGATGCTAGCCTCTGGTTCTAGCCCAGCTTGAGCTGGTCTGTTCCCACCTGATCAGGACAAAGCTTTTCTGCCAATCTTCCAGATTATCTTTGGCTGGTAAGTTGTTGTACTTCCAACCTTTAGGGAATTTTATTGTCAAGACTTATTTTTGAGGCTGATTTTAATAATTAGTAATGAGGGTATGAAAAAAGCTCAGAAAGTAATGTGTGCCTTCTCTGTCATCTTGGGTTCACCCCTATCTATGAAAAACTTTCCAATAAAAGTGGTTAAAATGGATAAGTACTCTGAAAAAGCCAGTATATTTGTCGATTAATAATTAGAGAGACAAGTTTTAGTTAATTGACTAGGTCCGAAGTCAGATTCTTCTAAAGTTTTATTTGTAGACATACTGCTTTTAAACTTCAGTATGAATATATATTTTTATGAATAAGCAAAAGTTTTCCACAGAAGATGTCTAATTACATTTTTACCTCTTGGTTTTCTTATAGGTTTTTTTTAATGATTAAACCACTTTTTATTACATTGGGAAATTCAGTATCATGAATTAATTATTAGGGCTGATTATTGATCAAAGTGTTATTTTGTTTCAAAAATTAATTCTTTAGAATTTTGACCTGTCATATTCTTGTAATGCCAACTCTTCCTAATTTGTTTTTTTATAATGGAATTTTTTAAATAATAGATTTTTATTTACAAAACATGTGCATGGATAATTTTTCAACACTTACCCTTGCAAAGCTTTCTGTTCCAAATTTTCCCCTCTTTCCCCCACTCCCTCCCCTATATGGCAGTTATTCCAATACATGTTAAAATATGTGTTAAATCCAATACATGTATACATAACCATACAGTTATCTTACTGCACAAGAAAAATCAAATCTAAAAAGAAAAAAAATCTGAGAAGAAAAACAATAATGCAAGCAAACAACATAAGAAATAGTGAAAACGCTAAGTTGTGGTTCACACTAAGTTCCCACAATCCTCTCCCTGGGTGTAGATGGCTCTCTTAATTAATGAACAAGTGAAACTGGTCTGAATCAATTCATTGTTGAAGAAAGCCATATCCGTCAGAATTAATCATATTATAGTCTTGTTGTTGCCTTGTATAATGACCTCCTTGTTCTGCTCATTTCACTTAGCATCAGTTCTGTAAGTCTCTCCAGGCCTTTCTCTGAAATCATCCTATTGGTCATTTTTACAGAGCAATGATATTCCATGACATTCATATACCATAATTTATTCATTCATTCTCCAATTGATGAGAATTCATTCAGTTTCCAGTTCCTAGACACTAGGAAAAGGGCTGCTAAAAACATTTTTGCACATGTGGATCCCTTTCCCTCCTTTAAGATCCCTTTGCAATATAAGCCCAGTAGTAACAAATGTTGGATCAAAGTGTATGCACAGTTTGATAACTTTTTGAGCACAGTTCCAAATTGCTCTCCAGAATGGTTGGATCTGTTCACAGTTCCACCAACAATGTATCAGTGTCCCAATTTTCCCATATTCCCTGCAACATTTGCCATTATATTTTTCTATCATCTGAGACAAACTGAGAGGTTTGTAGTGGTATCTCAGAGTTGTCTTAATTTGCATTTCTTTGCTCAATAGTGATTTGGGGCAACTTTACATATGACTAGAAATAGTTTCAACTTCTTCATCTAAAAATTGTCTATTCATATCCTTAGACCATTTATCAATTGGAGAATCGCTTGATTTCTTTTAAATTTGAGTTAATTCTCTATATATTTTGGAAATGAAGCTCTTATCAGAACCTTTAACGGTAAACATGTTTTTAAACATTGCTTTTTTTCTAATCTTGTCTGCCTTAATTTTGTTTGTACAACCATATTTTCATTTAATATAATCAAAATTATCTACTTTGTGATCAGTAATGATCTCTATTTCTTTGGTCACAAATTCCTTCCTCCTCCACAAGTCTGAGAGGTAAGCTATCTTATATGCTCTCCTGCTTCTAATTTATTTATAATGTCATTTTTTATCACAAATCATGAACCCAAGTGTGGGTCAATGCTTAGTTTCTGGTATAATAACTTCCAATTTTTGCAGCAGTTTTTGTCAAAACATGAATTCTTGTCGCAAAAGCTAACATCATGGGGTTTATCAAACAGTAGATTGTTATAGTTATTGACTATTTTGTCTTGTAAACCTAACCTATTCCACTGATCAACTAGTCTATTTTTAGCCAGTACCAAGTGTTTTTGATGACCACTGCTTTATAATATAGTTTTAGATCTGGTATAGCTAGTCCATCTTCATTTGAATTTTTTTTTCATTAGTTTCCTTGAAATTCTTGATCATTTGTTCTTCTAGATGAATTTTGTTCTTATTTTTTCTAGGTCTGAAAAATAGTTTCTTGGGAGTTTGATTGATCTAAATAAATAGATTAGTTTAGATAGTATTGTCATCTTTATTATATTCACTCAAGCTATCTAAGAGCATTTGATATTTCTCCAATTGTTTAGATCTGACATTATTTGTGTGGAAAGTGTTATGTACTTTTGATCATATAGTTTCTGACTTTCCCTTGGCAGATAAAGTCCCAAATATTTTATACTATCGACTGTTGTTTTAAATGGAATTTCTCTTTGTATCTCTTGCTGTTGGATCTTGTTAGTGGTGTATAAAAATGCTGGTGATTTATATGGATTTATTTTGTATCCTGCAACTTTGCTAAGTTGTTGATTGTTTCTAATAGTTTTTTTTTTTTTAGTTGATTCTCGGGGGTTCCCTAAATATACTATCATACTGTATGCAAAGAGTGATAATTTGGTTTCCTCATTACCCACTCTAATTCCTTTAATGTCTTTTTAATATCTTATTGCCAAAGCTAGCATTTCTAATACAATATTGAATAGTAATGGTGATAGTGGGTTTCAACCCTGATCTTATTGGGAATGGTTCCAGTTTATCCCCATTTTATATGATGCTTGCTGATGGTTTTAAATAGATACTACTTGCTATTTTAAGGAAAAGTCCATTTATTTCTATACTCTTTATGTGTTTTTTTATAAGGGGAATGGGTATTGGATTTTATCAAATGCTTTTTCTGCTTCTGCTGAGATCACCATATAGTTTTGTTAAGCTGGTTATTGATATGGTTAATTATTTTAATAGTTTTCCTAATATTGAACAAGTAGTGCATTCCTGGTATAAATTCTACTTTGTTATGGTGTATTATCTGGGAGATGGTCTTCTGTAATCTTTTTGTTAATATTTTATCTAAGACTTTTGCATAAATATACATTAGAGTGATTGATCTTAAGTTTTCTTTCTGTTTCATCCTACCTGGTTTAGGTATCAGTGCCATGTATTTGTGATAAAAGAAATTTGATAGAAGTCCTTCATTCCCTATTTTTTCAAATAGTTTATTTAGTGCTATGGGTCAGAATTCTGAATTTGAAATACTAATTCTTACAAGGTTCAATGGAATTGATAAAGACAATGGTTAGCTAGTTTAGCATGGTGTTTAACAGTACTCTATATTCAGTCTGATTTCTTTCATCTTACAACAAATAATGATTTCCCAGTGATATAATGATTGTTTTATACTCATTGTAGAGCATATAAGTGGGGACACAGAGCCAGATTCATTCAGACCAAAAAAGACAAGCAGACTGGTGGCAGGAGCTCAAGCTCTTAGAGTCAAGGAGAGAGAGATTCATTTCCATCTTCATCAGCCTTGTGGTGGCTGGCCTGTCCTCCTGAATTTTCTCCACTGAAACCAAGTCTCTTCTGAAGGCCATGAGAAAGCTAGCTGAGCACCAGGCAAAGGAGATAATAAAGACTTCTGGACTTTAACACCTGGCTATTCTTGTGGTGAATGCCACTCTATTGAAAAGAAGGCTGCCCCAAAGCCCTCCAGAAAACTAAAAAAGAACAACACTTTATAGTATTAGAGTTAATTGTTCTTTAAATGTTTGGTAGAATTCACATGTAAAACCATCTGGTCCTGAGGATTTTTTGTTAGGGAGTTGTTCCATTTCTTTTTCTAAAATAGGATTATTTAAGCAATTTACTTCCTCCTCTGTTAATCTGTGCAATCTATATTTTTATAGGTATTCCTCCATTTTACTTAGATTATCAAATTTATTGACAGAAAGTTGGGAAAAGCAATTCCTAATTATTGTTCTAATTTCCTCTTCATTGGTGGAAAGTGCTCCCTTTTAATTTTTAAGACTATTTGATTATCCTGTTTCCTTTTTCTAATCAAATTTAATAAAGGTTTATCTATTTTGTTTTTCTGGTTTTTTTTTTTGTGACAATTCCCCTCCTTCTACCTCTACTAGATTGTACTTTACCACTATTCTGATTTTCTTGCTAGATATTACAATCTATTCTTCGGTTAAATAACTTAAGATTTATTTATTTAATCTTGTTCTTATACTTATGTTCACTGCTATCAACTTGTAAATGATGTCAATATATTGATTCTGTTTACTAAATGAAAAGTTATTGAGCATCATCTATTGCTCAACATTGTGCTAAATGTGGCAAACTTGAATGAAATTCAAAAATAAAGTATATATTAATCATTAAGAGATATTTGGAGAGGAAAAAAATTTCCAATGTCTGCTTAATTTGTAGAATCCATTGGATTTGAAAACATCTGAGGCATCAAGAATATTGTATACAATGAGTAGGAGAGAGGAGTAAAGCATGACACAGGGAAAGGATAGTGAGCCATTATTAATTATTTTATCAAATTACAGGCAAATATACTTTAAGTATTTGAATTTTAATATTACCTCAACTTTACCCAAGCCAAGAGAGAAGAACACTTTAACAATTATAAATTGTTACACAGAATGCCAGCCAAACCCCCCAAATTCAATTTTAGGTTATTAAGATTTAAAAGCACACAACGACTTCTAGGATAGTGTATATACTATATATTATATATAGGTAGATAAGGAAGACTCACTATTAGAAAAGGAATGATTTAAATTATTTAAAAAAACATAAAAAGGACAAAGATAAGCAATTAGAGGTGGAAATAGTATGTCATAAAATATTGCATAAATATTGAATTTTAACTCATAATAATTTCCCACATTTTAAGTTTCTTTACTATAGTTCTAAACTTTTAGAGTCCCATTGTTATTTTCTTTATTATGTATAGTTAATTTCTTATTATTCTCCCTAATGTAATCATGGTTTTGCTCCAAACAAGGAAATCAAAAACAGAGCTACTTCTGAAAAGAAATACTTCATATTGTTTTAAATGCTGTTCTAAAGAGGGTATTCATAAAAAGTAAGCTTACAAATGAATGAATTTCTTATTTATCCTAAGAATTTTGTACTATCAGCAAAAGTGAAAGAGAAAAAATTATTTTCTTAAAGACTATGATTTTTATCTTTCATCAAATTAATATGAACTAAAGATAACACATAATAATGGCAAATGAAAGCTCAAGGTGAAAACCAGCTTGAATAGCAAAAAGTATTGACAAATAAGTCTAGATATTTAGAAACATTCATTAAAGAGACAAAAAAATCATGAATCAAAATAAGATTTTCAGAGAAAAAAGTACCAAGTCCTCTGGACATATTTAATATATTGGATAGGCTAATTATTTTCAAAAATTAAAATTTTAAAACATTAAGATCAAAATATTTCTATTATATCCATTTCAATCCCCTTCCTTCCTTCCCAGTCATTATGTTTCCTGCTTTAGATTTTTCTTAGCCTTTTTTTCCAGTGACGTCAGTAGTCTAACTTTATTCCTTAGAGGAAGCTATTTGTGGCAGAGTGAGTTTCCTTTTTTAAAAGTGCTAATTGCTTGGCAGCTGAACTTGAACAGGGAGACTCTTACTTTTTCTATTTCTGGAAGACAATGTGTGAAGTCAATTTAGGTAAGATATCGATTTAAAAAAAAAAGATAGCTTCCAAGTTTGCATTTTTTGAGGTAAAGCAAAGACTTCACTAGGGAAACACAGACACCTTTAAATGTGAGAAGACATAGTAAATTGCTTCTTTTTAATAAAATAGTAATGAATCACAAAGCATATTAACAGGTAATGTTTACATAGTGCTTAAAACTTGCAAAGCAATTTGTATTTGTTGTTTTTGTTTGGATCTCAAAATTATCCTATGAAAGGTGTGTTATTATTTTTCCCATTCTGCAGATAAGAAAGCAAGACTAAGAGATGTTAACTGATTAACTTAACAAGACTAGTAGCTGTGGCAGTTGAATTCAATTCTTTATTATTTCCATGTCCAACATTCTATTTATTAAGCAGGTAATAAAAGAGAGGGTCTAAAGTCGTTGTCCTTCTATCAAAAAAGAAACAAACAAACAAAAAGCAAGCATGTTTCTCTGGACTATTAAAATTCTATATGTAACTACCCGATAACATTATTTTTGCTAAAAGAGATTTCATTTGCCATTTCAGAGATCACATTTTGTACAAGCCTTATCTTCTAGTATTCTGTCTAGAACTATCATCACATACTCATTGAAAAATTTCTACTGATTAATTGGAAAAGAAATGAACTTCCATAATAAACATCACAATTTATATATTTATTTAGGTCAATCCTCAATTCTGCAGATAAGGAGTTTGAGTACCAGAGAACTTAAGTGACTTTCTTATGGTCTAACAGGTAATTAATGGCAGAGTTAGGATATGAAATATGGTTCAATAGGAACCAATAGGAAATAGGACAATAGGATGAGTTTTGTTTCCCACTGAAATCAACCATACTAGCTTATCAGAATAGCCATGATCTTCTGGCCA
This sequence comes from Sarcophilus harrisii, assembly GCF_902635505.1. Taxonomy (NCBI): domain Eukaryota; kingdom Metazoa; phylum Chordata; class Mammalia; order Dasyuromorphia; family Dasyuridae; genus Sarcophilus; species Sarcophilus harrisii. The sequence goes on from NC_045428.1 coordinate 385,317,288, forward strand.
TTTTTTTTTAAAGAGATTTGGTCTTCTTAGTTCAAGTTAATGATTTGGGAAATTTTTGTGTTTTCTATTGCTTAGATGATTTATCTCAAGAAATCACTTAGATTTGATTTGATTTTTTTAACCAGAATTTTTGGCGGCTTCTTATAAAATGCTATTGTTATCACTAATGAGAATTCCATATTGAATTTTGTGACAGAGATGATTCATTATGTTCCACTTTTTACTGTTTAGAATGTAGAAATTAATATAGTTGATCTTGCAGACATCTTAATGCTATATATGAACATTACTGTAATATGCTTATTAACTTTAGATTTCATTTACTAATTTAATACTTAAATATTAGATTTGGATGTCTGGTATTTGAGGACCAAACAAATCTCAGATGAAAATAATTTCATCAGCTCATGTGTTAGATCAATTTGATAAGTGTTATCATTGAAAGCTAATTTTAAATGATAATTGTAATTAATAGTATGTATGGCATTTGCAATCATGGTATTGATTATCCTAATTCCATAAATGCAGAAATGAAATATATATGTCTAAAAAGTGGATGAGTCCAGATGACTTGGGCAATAGCTACAACCACTTTAAATACAGGGAATAGGTGTGATTTTTGAAGGAGAAATCTTAAATCCTCTGGGATCTTGAAACTGCAATGCCCTGAACATCCTGATAATATCTTGTCAATGAAGATAATTAACTTCTTTGGAAAATAGGATATTTTAGTTAAGTGAATCCTGACTTTTAACTGACAGATAATAGATAATTCCTATAATTATGAAAAACAACACTGAAAAATACCTTTGTGGCAAATAGAGCATAAGAATTTTATCCCACAAAATTTGTAGAATAACCTTTGAATTTTTCCTCTTTCTAGACGACTAGGTAATTATTTGATGAATAAGCAGCACCAACACAAAGAAAAGAATATAATTAATCTCACCCTGTTTTATGTGTAAATTAAAAAAAAAATTAAAAATCAGTACAGCAGAATCCTTAAGAAACAGAATCCTGATAAAATATCTTAGTTAATTATATGATAATAATTTATTCCTGTCACAAAAAAAATCAAGATAAAAAATAATCTATCCAATGAAGAAATTAAATATTTTCATAACAATGTGAAGAAAATATAGGATTTCATAAATTCTTTGCTAGTAGTTATAAAAGAGCATCGTTCTTGCTTTGGAATCTCTTGTACTACTGAATCATTGGAATGTTTTCAGTTTTGTGCTGGTGTCAGCTCTAACAGGATGTCATGTCAATTGTTATATTTTCAATGTGAGCATTTATACCTTAGAAATCAGATTCTTAGCAAATTAGGTTTTGATTTATTTTGTTGGTTTCTAAACTTAATAAAATATTGCAATGCAGATTAAATTGAAAAGTGTGTATGCATGCATTTTAAAATGTAGTTCAGGTCTTAAACATTGACCACTATATTCTTGTAAGACTATAAACATCAATTGAGTTCAGTGGGAGTGCAATAGGAGGCTTAAAGAATGAAGTCCTCATTAGACTGAAACCTTATTTCTGTTGTCTGCTGCTGCTGCTGCTGTGTCATTTAAAGTTTTTCATAGTGCTTTGCTTGATGTTTATTATTACATCATTTGACTTCACAGCACGTTTGGCTCTTTGAGGAATGATAGTTATACAAAGACAACACAGTCCACCCAATCCCAATCAGATGCATTAGCTATACTTAATCTATTTATATGTTTTCTTTTTACATTTACAAATTAATGCCTTTTTGTAAGAAGTCTTTTGTAATAAAGTTAAATAGACAATACTAACAATATATTGACTTCTTTAGGACACTCATGGAACATTTCATATCTGTAATGGAGAAAGAAAAATAGAATACATATTTGTTAAGTGTCTACTAAATGTCAGAGCTAAATACTTTACAAATAGTGCAAACAATTTTTTATTTCATGATTAACTTCTACAATTAGTAATTATCTGCAGCTGAATTTGAACTCAGATTTCTGACTCCTGGCTCAGGAGTGCTCAATTTTTTTATGACAGAGCTATATTTTGTTAAACTTAAAAGAAAAAAAAAGCAGTTCCAAAAAATAGCTATAGTTTATGGAAATATAATCACTTCTAGGTTTACATCCAGAAAAGATCTAAGAAGAAGGTTCTATATTATGGAAATACTGAATTGTTTGTGGTTGCAAAGCACTGGAATTAAAGGGATATCCAAGTATTGGGGAGTGACTGAATATTAAGGTATACAATAGAGAAAAAATACTATTGTGCTATAGAAATACAGAAATAGATGATTAAAAAAGGCAATAAAAGATATATGAATTCATGCAGAGTTAAGTAAGAAGAACCAAGGGACAATTTATTCATCATTGTTTCAAAAATGAATATAAATAAAATTACACCAATAAATAAAATAATTTGTGCAATTATCTCAACTCTGTAATCTTTGATTTCAATAACAATCCTGAAATCAATAACAATCCTGGTCAATGAAATGACAAACCTGATCAATAAAATGATCATTAATGAAACCAGAATATGGATGATAAAAAGTGCTGCCTATTAGAGAAGCGGTGGATTTAAAAACCTTATATGCATATCCATATCTATATTTATATAATCATGCCTACATATGTGGACAAATATATATGTTTGTGGTTGTCTGATTATTTTAAATGCATATATTTATATATAAATGTGTATATGTACACATATATGTGTATATATACAACCGTCAAGTGAACTTGTTTTGTTTGGCTTTATATTTTTGTAATGAATTTTATTGTATTTTTTTTTCTTTAAATAGCTTTTTATTTACAAGTTATATGTATGGGAAATTTTACAGCATTGACAATTTCCAAACCTTTTGTTCCAATTTTTCCCCTCCTTCCCACCCCCTCTCCTAGATGGCAGGATGACCAGTAGATGTTAAATACATTAAAGTATAAATTAGATACACCATAAGTTTACATGACCAAGCCATTATTTTGCTGTACAAAAAGAATCAGATTCTGAAATATTGTATAATTAGGCCGTGAAGGAAATTCAAAATGCAGGCAGGCAAAAATATAGGGATTGGGAATTCAATGTAATGATTCTTAGTCATCTCCCAGAGTTCTTTCACTGGGCGTAGCTGGTTCAGTTCATTAATACTCCATTGGAACTGATTTGGTTCATCTCATTGCTGAAGATGGCCAGGTCCATCAGAATTGATCATGATATAGTATTGTTGTTGAAGTATATAATGATCTCCTGGCTCTGCTCATTTCACTCAGCATCAGTTCATGTAAGTCTCTCCAGGCCTTTCTTAAATCATCCTGTTGAACCCAAAGATCCTAACTTTTGGGATAAGAATTCATTATTTGACAAAAACTGCTAGGATAACTGGAAATAAGTATGGCAGAAATTAGGCATGGAACCACACTTAACACCATGTACCAAGATAAGATCAAAATGGGTCCATGATTTAGGCATAAAGAATGAGATTATAAATAAATTAGAGGAACATAGAATAATTTATCTCTCAGACTTGTGGAGAAGGAAGAAATTTGTGACTAAAGATGAACTAGAGACCATTATTGATCAGAAAATGGAAAATTTTGATTACATCAAATTAAAAAGCCTTTGTACAAACAAAACTAATGCAAACAAGATTAGAAGGGAAGCAACAAACTTGGAAAACATATTCACAGTTAAAGGTTCTGATAAAGTCCTCATTTCCAAAATATATAGATAATTGGCTCTAATTTATAAGAAACCAAGCCATTCTCCAATTGATAAATGGTCAAAGGATGTGAACAGACAATTTTCAGATGATGAAATTGAAACTATTTCCACTCATATGAAAAAATGTTCCAAATAACTATTGATCAGAGAAATGCAAATTAAGACAACTCTGAGATACCACTACATACCTGTCAGATTGGCTAACATGACAGAAAAAAGTAATGATGAATGTTGGATGGGATTTGGGAAAACTGGGACCCTGATGCATTGTTGTGAACAAATCCAACCGTTCTGGAGAGCAATCTGGAATTATGCCTAAAAAGTTATCAAACTCTGCATACCCTTTGATCCAGCAGTGCTACTACTAGCTTATACCCCAAAGAAATACTAAGGAAGGGAAAGGGACCTCTATATGCTAAAATGTTTGTGGGAGCCCTGTTTGTAGTGGCTAGAAACTGGAAAATGAATAAATACCCATCAATTGGAGAATGGTTCAGTAGATTGTGGTATATGAATGTTATAGAATATTATTATTCTGTAAGAAATGACCAGCAGGATGAATACAGAGAGGCTTGGAGAGACTTACATATACTGATGCTAAGTGATATGAGCAGAACCAGGAGATCATTATATATTTCAAGTATGATGCTGTACAAGGATGTATTCTGATGGAAGTGGATTTCTTCGACAAAGAGATCTAACTCAGTTTCAGTTGATCAGTGATGGACAGAAGCAGCTACACCCAAAGAAAGAACACTGGGAATTAAATGTAAACTGTTTTCATTCTTGTTTTTCTTCCCAGGTTATTTCTACTTTCTGAATCCAATTCTCCCTGTGCAATAAGAGAATTGTTCAGTTCTGCACACATATATTGTATTTAGGATATACTGTGACCTCTTTAACATGGATAGGTCTGCTATAGGTCTGCCCAGAGATTCTGCTAAGATTATTAGAAATAATCCACACCTTTAGTAAAGTTTCAGGATACAAAATAAACCCACATAAGGCACCAGATTTCTTATATATCTTTTTTTTATTTACAGGTTATATGCATGGGTAACTTACAGCATTAACAATTGCCAAACCTCTTGTTCCAAATTTTCACCTCTTACTCCCCACCCCCTACCCCAGATGGCAGGATGACCAGTAGATGTTAAATACATTAAAATATAAATTAGATACACAATAAGTATACATGACCAAAATGTTATTTTGCTGTACAAAAATAATCAGACTCTGAAATATTGTACAATTAGCTTGTGAAGGAAATCAAAAATGCAGGAAGGCATAAATGTAGGGATTGGGAATTCAATGTAATGGTTTTTAGTCATCTCCCAGAGTTCTTTCTCTGGGTGTAGCTGGTTCAGTTCCTTACTGCTCCATTGGAACTGATTTGGTTCATCTCATTGCTGAAGATGGCCAGGTTCATCAGAACTGGTCATCATATAGTATTGTTGTTGAAGTATATAATGATCTACTGGTCTTGCTCATTTCACTCAGCATCAGTTCGTGTAAGTCTCTGCAGGCCTTTCTGAAATCATCCTGTTGGTCATTTCTTACAGAACAGTAATATTCCATAATATTCATATACCACAATTTATTCAGCCATTCTCCAACTGATAGACATCCATTCAGTTTCCAGTTTCTAGCCATTACAAAAAGGGCTGTCACAAACATTCATGCACATACAGGTCCCTTTCACTTCTTTATTATCTCTTTGGGATATAAGCCCAGTAGTAACACTGCTGGATCAAAGGATATGCACAGTTTGATAACTTTTGAGCATAATTCCAAACTACTCTCCAAAATGGTTGGATTCGTTAACAACTCCACCAACAATGCATCAATGTCCCAGTTTTCCTGCATCCCCTCCAACAATCATCATTATTTTTTCCTGTCATCTTAGCCAATCTAACAGGTGTGTAGTGGTATCTTAGAGTTGTCTTAAGAATTCTTATATAACATTAACAAAATCCAATAGTTAGAGTTACAAAGAGAAATTCCATTTAAAGTAACTACTGATAGTATAAAATATTTAGGAATCTATCTGCCAAGGGAAAATCAGAAACTTTATGAGCAAAACTACAAAACACTTTCCACACAAATTAAGTCTGATCTAACCAATTCCAAAAATATTAAATGCTCTTTGATAGGGTGAGCAAATATAATAAAGATGACAATTCCACCTAAACTAATCTATTTGTTTAGCGCTATACCAATCAGACTCCCAAAAAAACTATTTTAATGACCTAGAAAAAATAACAACAAAGTGTATATGGAAAAACAAAAGGTCAAGAATTTCAAGGGATTTAATGAAAAAAGATCAAATGAAGGTGGCCTAGCTATATCATGTCTAAAATTATATTATAAAGCAGCAGTTACCAAAACCATTTGGTATTGGCTAAGGAATATACTAGTTGACCAATGGAATACGTTAGGTTCGAAGGACAAAACAGTCAATAACTTTAATAATTCAGTGTTTGACCAACCCAAAGACCCCAGCTTTGGGGATAAGAACTCACTGTTTGACAAAAATTTTCGGGAAAATTTGAATCTAGTATGGCAGAAACTAGGAATTGACCCACACTTAACACCATACACCAAGATAAGATCAAAATGGGTTCATGATCTAGGCATACAGGATGAGATTATAGAGGAGCATAGGATAGTTTACCTCTCAGACCTGTGAAAGAAAAAGGAATTTATGACCAAAGAAGAACTAGACATCATTATTGATCACAAAATAGAAAATTTTGATTACATCAAATTGAAAAGTTTTTGTACAAACAAAACTGATGCAGACAAGAGTAGAAGAGAAAAAATAAACTGGGAAAATATTTTTACAGTCAAAGGTTCTGATGAATGTCTCATTTCCAAAATATATAGAGAATTGACTCTACTTTATAAGAAATCAAGTCATTCTCCAATTGATAAATGGTCAAAGGTTATGAACAGACAGTTCTCAGATGAAGAAATTGAAACTATTTCTAGCTATATGAAAAGATGCTCCAGTCATTATTAATCAAAGTAATGCAAATTAAGACAATTCTGAGATACCACTACATACCTGTCAGATTGGTTTGAATGACAGGGAAGGTAATGTGGTATATTGGAGGGGGTGTGGGAAAACAGGGACACTGATACTTTATTGGTGGAATTGTGAATACATCCAGGCATTCTGGAGAGCAATTTTGAACTATGCTCAAAAAGTTATCAAAATTTGCATACCCTTTGATCCAGCAATGTTTCTATTGGACTTTTATCCCAAAGAGATTTTGAAGGAGGGAAAAAGACTTGTATGTGCAAGAATGTTTTTGGCAGCCCTGTTTGTAGTGTCCAAAAACTGGAAACTGGGTGAATGCCCATCAATTGCGGAATGGCTGAATAAATTGTGGTATATGAATATTATAAAATATTATTGTTCGGTAAGAAATGACCAACAGGTTGATTTCAGAAAGGCCTGGAGAGACTTAGATGAACTAATGCTAAGTGAAATGAGCAGGACCAGGAGATTATTGTATACTTCAACAACAATACTATATGACTATCAATTCTGATGGACCTGGTCATCTTCAGCAATGAGATGAACCATATCAGTTCCAATAGAGCAGTATTGAATTGAACCAGCTACGCCCAGAGAAAGAAGTCTGGGAGATGACTATGAACCATTACATAGAATTCCCATTCCCTGTATTTTTGTCTGCCTCCATTTTTTATTTCCTTCACAGGCTAATTGTACACTATTTCAAAGGCTGATTCTTTTTGTATAGCAAAATAACTGTTTGAACATGTATATTTATTTTGTATTTAATTTATATTTTAACATATTTAACATGTATTGGTCAATCTGCCATTTTGGGAGAGGGAGGGGTGTAAGAGGGGGAAAACTGGAACAAGAGATTTGGCAATTGACAATGTTGTAAATTTACCCATGCATATAACTTGTAGATAAAAAGCTATAATAAAAAAGGGGGTATCCTGATCTCAAAACAAAAGCACAAATATGCCTAATTACCTCAGGGAGGAAGGGAGGGAGGAAGAATGGAAAGAAGAAGGAAAGGAAGGTTGGGAGGGTGGAAGGAAGGAAGGACAAGATGGAGAGGACAAGATGGAGGTAAAGGAGGAGAGAAGGAGGGAAGGACAAAAGTAATTAAAGAAGTAAAAAAAAAAAAAAAAACTATTAGACACCAAATGTAAATTAGAAAAAAAAAGACATAATCTTGTCAGATCTATGAGAAGGAGAAAAATTCATGATTGAACAAGAGATAGAGATTAAATGCAAAATAGATAATTTATAGTATATTAAATAAAAAGCTTTTGTATAAACAAAATCAATGAAATCAAGATTAGGAGGGAATTAGAAAGCTGGGAAACAATCTTTATAGCAAGTGTGTTTGATAAAGGCATCATTTTTAATACATATAGAGAATTGAATTTAAAAGATTACAAGCCATTCCCTATTAATAAATGGTCAAATACTATGAATAGAGTGCTTTCAGATGAATGAATTAAAACAATCTATTGGCATATGAGAAGTACTCTAAATTACTTTTGCCTAGAGAACTGCCACTTAACACAGCTCTGAGATTCTATCTCACACCTATCTGGCCAATATAACAACTACAATAATAAAATAACAGAAAGTGATAAATAGTGCAGAGTATGTGGGAAAGTCGGGACACTAATACACTGTTGGTGGAATTGTAAATTAATCCAACCATTCTGGAGAGCAATTTGGAAGTCTGCCCAAAGGCCTACCAACCCATGTATGTCCCTTCAAACAGCAATAACACTACTACATCTATATCCCCAGAAGATCACAAAAAAGAGGAAAAACTTACATTGCAAAGATATTTATAGAAGTTATTCATGGTGGCAAACTATTAAAAACTGAGGGGACACCACCAATGGGGGAGTGAATAAGCTGTAGTATATGAATGGAATGACATATTATGGTCTAACAACAAATGATAAACAGATACATTTCAGAATAATCTGGAAAGGCTTGTATGAATTGATGCAGAGTGAATAAGTAGAATCAAAAAACATTATAAACAGAATAAGCAACATAGAGTGGTGATCAAATATGAATGCCATAGCTCCTCTCAGCAACACAATGATCCAAGACAAGAACAAAAAATTCACAAAGAGAATTGCTATCTATAATCAGGTAAAGAACTGATGGATTCTGAATACAGATTGAAGAACTGTTTTTTTTTTTTTTAAACTCACTTTCTTTTTGCTTTTTTTTTTCTTTTTGATCTGATTCTTTTCCCTCAAGTGTGAGACATATGGAAATCTGTTTTACATGATAACACATTTATAAACTATATCAAAATGCTACCATCTTTGGAAGAAAGGAGGGGTGGAACTCAATTTGGAACTCAAAATCTTGTAAAAATGAATGTTAAAAATTTTTCTGACATGTAACTGAAGAAAAAAATTATACTAAAATAGTATTTTATTGGGAAGCTAAGACAACTACTTAGTATTTAGTTTGGAAATAAGTAGTTTTATCACCATCAAATCATTTGGATATAATAACTCAAGATTTTTTTTTTCTTTTTAGAGCCTGACTTGTCACTTTTTAAATTCTATACCACATGAACACATTCTAAAACAGCCTCCATATGAAAATTTGAAAATGATATTGAAGCATAAATACCTTTATACACATCAATCTTAAGTTTTGCTTCATAAATTAATTCTGATAGGTGTGCTTTTACAAAACACACTACAAAACACACTCTTAATAGGGGAATGACAATTTTCTTTTGTTATATGTATGCATATAACCATGTTGTTATATGCATATAACAAAAGAAAATTGTCATTCCCCTATTAAGAAGGCAATTAATGTCAAGTAGTTTTAGTAGTGGAATATTTGCACTAAGACATTCATAACTTCACTGGAATTCACATAACTGTATTCATTACTAATGCTTTTGCAACTTTCTTAAAGTGTAGAGAATGCTTTATAAACATGATTTTATTTAATTTTTTTCCAACTACCCTGCAAAGCAGGTAATTTGAGTATAAATGTGCTTATTTTTAAATTGTGGAAAATGAAGATCAGAGAGATAAAGTGTTTTTAAGGCTATGAAGCTAATGTGACAGAAAGAAGACAATCCATATTTAGAAGGGAGGGATTAATGTGGTATTCACAAAGGAAGAACATTCCTTAATGTGAGGGCTTACTGAGCTTTTTTCAGGGCTACTCATTCACCCATGGTGTGTGCACTTGATTCTCACCTTTGATTCCAAGAAGCTGTAGCAGACAGTGGCATCATTCAATAAAACTATCTTAGCAAATAGAATAAACAATAATGATAACTGACAGGCCTAAAACTCATCAGTGATGTTAGGGGATGTTTCCCTCAAGCATGTCAAGACTATCCCCTGATTTATGGACAGATGAGAACAATTTTTCCAATAGCCATGAAGACAGCTGAAATTGGCATTGTGGAAAGCTCAGAGCTTAGTCAGATACTAAAGATGCCAAAGTCCTCTGTTTATCCTGACTTTTGTTTGGCCACTAAACCTTGATGACTCTGGAAGAGAAAATGAGATTATAGACTTTATGCAATTGTACCTCTCTTAAATCAAAGTCTTGTACAAGTCAAGAGATTATCCTGTGATGTAATTGGTTCTCTGTGAAAATAAGGAGAACAACAAACAATAGAAGCAAGATGAGAGTTTTAATGCACTCTACCATGATCATACCCCATCTGGAGTGCTGTACTCAGTTCTGAGCATATCATTTTACAGAATTCACTGAGAAATTAGAAGTTATCTCAGGAATGACAATCATGATACTGAAGGATTGTATTTGATTCCATATCATCAGCCTAAATTGAAAGAATAGTCCTAAAACTCTCACTGAGGCCACTTTAATGCTCTTGGAAAGTACACTTGATTTTTAGTTAGAGGAGAGATTATTTTCAGGATTATCTTGTGAGGAGTGAATTCTAAAAGATTATTATAAATAGTGAGTTGAAACAAAGTGATGAGAATGTATTCAGCCATCAGGGGATTTTATATATAAAATCCCCTGATGATACAAAATCTATGTATCTATATCTATATATCTATTTTATAGATATAGATATATAGAGAGATCTCTGTATCTATATCTATATATAAAATAGAAGAGATAATTTTTAGTGACACACAGTTTAGAGAGCAGGGAGGGAAAGCATCTACAAAATACAGAGAAAATAGATATTAGAAAAATCAATGGGAAAGCACTGCCATATGATGAAAGCAATTCTAGGAGGAGGTGGTCTGTTGTGTCAAATGCCATCAAAAACTGAAAGAGGATGAGGAAGGAAAACAATATGATTAGATTTATTGATCAAAATATTAGTGACTCTGGAGAGAGTAATTTTACTAGAGTAGTTGGAATAGAAGCCTAGTTATAAAAGATCCAAAATCTAATTCTATAGCTCTAACTACTAGTCATTCCCTCTAAAACATTGTTTTTATTAATAGCAATTTCAATTGTAGATGACTAAATACCCAATTATTTTTTTATACAGAAGGAGTTGAACGACAGAAAAAAAAATGTATTTCAACATAAGGTTTAAAGAAAATGCCAAATCTAAGTTGAGATCCTGCCATATTATGTTGTTCAAAATAAAAAAAAAAGAAAAAAGAAAATAAAGCAAGATCAATAAAAAGCATTAGCTGTATGAAGACAGTGACTAGCATATTTAACTACCTGGTATTTATTTACTGGAAATATGCTTTGAGCGATTTTGAAATGCTTTTTTAAATTATTCAGCATAAAAATTGGCCTAGGCAAATACTGTGGTAAATCTAAAACTCATCAGCATTCTTGCCCATAGTCTGTAAACTCCTAGAGGAGGGAAAAGGATTAACTGCATCCATGATTGTGTGTGTGTGTGTGTGCGTGTGTGTGTTTTGTGTGTGTATGATATACAATACAGGTATTTAAATGGAGTTCTATATATAATTGACCAAATGATTTTTTGAAAGTTTATCTCATCATATATGATCATAACTGATATATTCAGATGATAAATTCAATTTAGAAAGTGGATCACTTTCTTTAATGCATTTTTGCATGTGCATTATAATAGATATGTTTGGAATGAAAACTATTGTTCCTAGAAACATCCATGCATGTCTGACTTACAAGCATACATCTGGTTAAAGGTTTATAAAATCTGTATTCTGAAACATCAATACCTGTCATGACATCACCAAAAGGAAGATCTTGGGAAAAAAAAAGATGAATGAATGTTTAAAGGAAAGCTAGGTATCCTTGTGTAGCAAACAGGGTACTTGATTTGGAATCAGAATACAAGAAAGAGTTTTAAATCCTGCATCTTGATATTTATTGGCTATGTTATTCTGGGCAAGTCATTTTTTCTTTCTTTCCATGTCATATGTTAAATGAGGAAATTTAAATTAGAATGGCTATGGTTATTTCCAGCTATAAATCTATTTTGAAGATGGAATATGTTATCAACACATCCAACTATCTGGCACAGAAAATAGAGTATATAGTTAGGAAGACCTAAGTTCAAATCCACCTTAAAGATATTGACTAACTATGTGATCCTGGCCAAAACACTTAACTCTGTTTACCTCAGTTTCCTCATCTTTAAAATGAGTTGGAGGAAAATAATAGCAAAGCACTGCAGAACTATAAGAAATGAAGAAAATCCAGAGAGATCATGGAAATTAAGACATGACTGAAACAACTGAGTTACAATATCAATAGTTTCAACCCATGCCAATATTAATAGGAAATAATTATAGGAAAAACAGATATGTTGCCTATTTACCCTATACACATGAGACATCTTTTTCAGCAAAATGAGTGCTTTTGGAAGAAAAAAAACACTTCATTTTAAATTTTTGTTTTTGAATTTTCAGTGCCTACCATAGTTTCATACACATATTGCTTTCTGTTAACTTAATTGACAATCTTACAAAGGTGAGAATTGGTGGGCATTTTAGGGAGGTTAAGGAAAGAGAGAATATACAAATGGCTGCTGATGATATTATACCTTCCTCATCACTATGTCAGCTACTCGCAAAGCAGTTGTGAGAAGGGGAATAGAGAAAAATTAATTGCAGGCAAGGAAACAGTCTATATTGAATTTAAGTTGAATGTTCTGAATTATGAGGTCACAATTCAAAAGAAAGCTGAAAAATACATAATGGTAAGGACAGAGAGAAACATCAATTTTTATAGATTATAAAATAGTTCTACTTGTTTATTAATGGAATGGCTTTCACATTGTTGAATAAGTCATTTTTTCCCAATAAGCTACTTATTAACTTGAAAAAGTTATTTTAAATTTGAAAATTATTAATAATATGATAACATGATTCATTGGATTCTAAAGTTACCTCTTTATTGTTTGCTCGAGGCTACGATTTCATTTGTGGAAGGAAATAGCAATGTGGAAATTACTTCCATCATTGCTAATCAACAACTTCTGCAATCTATGGTTTTAGAGAAGTGCCTCCCAGGGAACACTGATGGGTCAAGTAAACTCTGGTCAGAAAGTTTTTATGTGAGTTTTACTGACTATGAATTAATCTCTTTATGCACTATCTTCTATTGCCTCTCTAAATTTTGATAGATGTAGAGAGTTGAAACTCTGAAAAAGTATGCTTGAATCAGACAGCAGAACACTTAAGGCTAATTACCTATTCGATGTGAGATGATGACTCCACATAGATATATTTAGATGAAATGGTGATGTGATGAATCTCCTCACCATTGGTGCTTGCTGAATGTTTGGTAGTGAGATAATCTTAGGCAAGGATTGGAGGGCTGGGGGAGAGAAGTCATAGTCACTTGGCTGCAGGAAGAGGAGGAGAAAACCTGGAAATTTCAGACTCCAGAATCCCAGGATACATTTTTAGCCAGCCCCATGGCAGCTTGCCTGCCTCCTTCACTTCTCCCCTAAAGACCAAGAACGTTGATTAATCCTGATTCTGACTGATCCTAAGGCCCTCCAGGGAGCTAGTCTGGAAATTACAGATATTATGATAAAATCAATATAAAGTTATACATTAAATAAAACCAACATATTTTGAAAAAAAAATTTGTTCTTATTTTTCTTCTTTTTTTTTTTTTTTTTTTGGTGGGTGAAGGCAATTGGGTCTAATTGGCATTTCCAGGTACATATAGCTGATAATTAAGCAAGTAAGAGAGGAAAAAACAGGTCCTCTTGACTTCAGAACTGGTTCTCTATCCACTGTACCACTTAGTTATCAATAACATATATAAATCCACTAAAGAAAAATCTTCCAATTATAGACAAATTTGGCAAAAATACACACACATATGCATACACACATACATGCATATGTTACTAATATATGACTATAAACATACATGTGCATATATTTAAATATAAGTGCATGATTAGTGTATGTATATATATGTAAAATCTTAGAACATTATCTAGGAGCATTTAATAGTTAACTCTCATAAGGCCATAGAGCTAGTATCAATATCTATGACTATCAGAGGTCAGGTTTGAAACTAGGTCTTCCTGACCCCAAGGTTGCCTTCTTATCTGATCTATAATGTTGCTTTTCTCTTTCTTGTGTTAATTTTGCATGCATTTTACACCATCCTTTGCTAGAAGACTGACTCTTTAAAGTCATGTAAACTTATGGAAGTGTTTTTCAAGATTAAACATTTTAGCTTAAAGAGATCATAAAAGTGGGAAAAGGGCCCACATGTACAAAAATGCTTGGAGAAGCTCTTTTTGTAATGAAAAAGAATTGGGAAATGAGTTGAAGTCCATCAAGTGGGAACTGGCTAAGTGAGTCATGGTATATAATTTTTTTTTTAACTTTAATAGCCTTTTATTTACAGGTTATATGTACGGGAAACTTTACATCATTGACAATTGTCAAACCTCTTGTTACAATTTTTCCCCTCCTTCCCCCGACCCCCTCCCCCAGGTGGCAGGATGACCAGTAGATATTAAATATATTAAAATATAAATTAGATACACAATAAGTATACATGACCAAACTGTTATTTTGCTGTACAAAAAAAAAGTGGACTCTGAAATATTGTACAATTAGCCTGTGAAGGAAATCAAAAATGCAGGTGGGCAAAAATATTGAAATCTTTCATTGGGTGTAGCTGGTTCAGTTCAGTACTGCTCCATTGGAACTGATTTAGCATCTGTCATCTCATTGCTGAGGATGGCCAGGTCCATCAGAATTGGTCATCATATAGTATTGTTGAAGTATATAATGATCTCCTGACCCTGCTTGTTTCACTTAGCATCAGTTCGTGTAAGTCTCTCCAGGCCTTTCTGAAATCATTCTGTTGGTCATTTCTTACCAAACAATAATATTCCATAATATTCATATATGTGATATATAAATGTAAAGGAATATTGTTGAAGTATAAGAAATGAAGAGCAGCAAAAAGTTATCAAACTTTGCATACTTTTTGATCCAGCAGTGTTACTACGGGGTTTATATACCAAAGAGATCTTAAAGAAGGGAAAGGGATCTGTATGTGCAAGAATGTTTGTAGCAGCTTTCTTTGTAGTAGTCAGAAACTGGAAACTGAGTGGATGCCCATCAACCGGAGAATGGCTGAATATATTGTGGTATATGAATGTTTTTGTTTGTTTGTTTATTTGTTTTTTTTTTTATTTTTTTATTATAGCTTTTTATTTACAAGGTATATACATGGGTAATTTTACACCATTGACAATTGCCAAACCTTTGGTTCCAATTTTTCCCCTCATTACCCTCATCACCTCCAGGTGATGGCAGATTGACCAATATATGCTAAAATATGCTAAAGTATAAATTAAATACAAAATAAATATACATGTTCAAACTGTTATTTTCCTCTACAAAAAGAATCAGACACTGAAATAGTGTATTATTAGCCTGTGAAGGAAATCAAAAATGCAGGAAAACAAAAATAGAGGGATTGGGGATTCTATATAATGGTTCATAGTCATCTCCTAAAGTTCTTTCACTGGATATAGCTGGTTCAATTCATTACTACTCTATTGGAACTGTTAGTTCATCCCATTGCTGGAGAAGGCCACGATCAGAATTGAGCATCATATAATATTGTTGTTCAAGTATGAAATGATCTCCCTGCCCTTCACATTTCACTCAGCATCAGTTCAGGAAAGTCTCTCCAGGCTTTTCTGAAATCATCCTGCTGGTCATTTCTTATGGAACATTAATATTCTAAAATATTCATATATCACAATTTATTCATCCATTCTCCAATTGATGGGCATCTACTCAGTTTCCAGTTTCTGGTCACTGCAAACAGGGCTGCCACAAACATTCTTGCACATACAGGGCTTTTTCCCTTCTTAAAAATCTCTTTGGGATTTAAGCACAGTAGAAACACTGCTGGATCAAAAGGTATACACAGTTTGATAACTTTTTGAGCATAGTTCTAAATTGCTCCCCAGAATGGCTGGCTGTATTCCCAATTCCACCAATAATGTATTAGTGTCCCTGTTTTCCCACATCCTTTCCAACATTGCACATTATCTTTCCATGTTATTCTAGCCAATCTGACAAGTGTGTAGTGGTATGTCCGTGTTGCTTTAATTTGCATTTCCCTGATTAATAATGACTTGTAGCATCTTTTCATATGGCTAGAAATAGTTTCAATTTCTTCATCTGAGAATTATCTATTCATATCCTTTTACCATTTATCAACTGGAGAATGGCTTAATTCCTTATAAATTAAAGTCAATTCTCTATATATTTTGTAAATGAGGCCTTTATCAGAACCTTTGATTGTAAAAATGTTTTCCCTGTTTATTGCTTCCTTTCTAATCTTGTCTGCATTAGTTTTGTTTATACAAAAACTTTTCAGTTTGATATAATCAAAATTTTCTATTTTGTGATCGATAATGATCTCTAGTTCTTCTTTAGTCATAAATTCCTCCCTCTTCCACAGGTCTGAGAAGTAAACTATCCTATGCTCTTCCAATTTATTTATACTCTCATTCGTTATGCCTAGATCATGAACTCATTTTGACCTTATCTTCGTGCACGGTGTTAAGTGTGGGTCAATGCCTAGTTTTTGCCATACTAATTACCAATTCTCCCAGCAATTTTTGTCAAATAGCGAGTTCTTATCCCCAAAACTGGAATCTTTGGGTTTGTCAAACAATAGATTATAAAAATTATTGGCTCTTTTGTCCTTTGAACCTAACATATTCCATTGATCAATTAGTCTATTTCTTAGCCAATACCAAATGGTTTTGGTAACTGCTGCTTTAAAATATAACTTTAGATCTGGTACAGATAGGCCACGTTCATTTTTTTTTCATTAATTCCCTTGAAATTCTTCACCTTTTGTTTTTTCATATATACTTTGTTGTTATTTTTTCTAAGTCATTAAAATAATTTTTGGTGGGTCTGATTGGTAGAGCGCTAAATAAATAGATTAGTTTAGGTAGTATTATCATCTTTATTATATTTGCTTGCCCTATCCAAGAGCATTTAATATTATTCCAGTTGGTTCGATGAGACTTAATTTGTGTGGAATATGTTTCATAGTTTTGCTTATAAAGTTTCTGATTTTCCCTTGGCAGATAGATTCCTAAATATTTTATACTATCAGTAATTACTTTAAATGGAATTTCTCTTTGTTACTCTAACTGTTGGATTTTATTAGTGATATATAAGAATGCTGATGATTTAGGTGGGTCTATTTTGTATCCTGCAACTGTGATAAAGGTATGGATTATTTCTAATAACTTTTTAGTAAAATCTCTGGGGTTCTCTAAGTATGCCATCATATCATCAGCAAAGAATGATAATTTGGTTTCCTCATTACCTACTCTAATTCCTTTAATCTCTTTCCCAACTCTTATTGCCAAAGCTAGCATTTCTACTACAACTGTGAATAATAACAGTAATAGTGGATAACCTTGTTTCATTCCTGATGTTACTGGGAATGGTTGCAGTTTTTTTCCCCATTACATAGGATGCTTATTGATGGTTTTAGGTAGATGGTACCAATTATTTTAAGGAAAAGCCCATTTATTCCTATGCTCTCAAGTGTTTTTAATAGGAATGGATGTTGGATTTTGAAAAATGCTTTTTCTGCATCTATTGAGATGATCATATGGTTTTTCTTAATTTGGTTATTAATATGACCAATTATATTGATAGTTTTCCTAATATTGAACCAGCTCTGGATTTCTGGTATAAATCCTACATGATCATAGTGTATTATCCTGGGTATGATTTTCTGTAATCTTTTTGCTAATATCTTACATAAGACTATAGGATCAACATTCATTAGGGAGATTGGTCTATACTTTTCTTTTCTGTTTTCAACCTACCTGGTTTAGGTATCACTACCATGTCTGTGTCATAAAAGGAATTTGGTAGGACTCCTTCATTCCCTATTTTTTCAACTAGTTTATATAGCATTGGGGCTAATTGTTCTTTAAATGTTTAGTAGAATTCACATGTAAATCCATCTGGTCCTGGGCATTTTTTCTCAGGGAGATGATTAATATCTTGTTGTATTCCTTTTTCTGAGATGGGACTATTTAAGCAATTTACTTCCTCCTCTGTTAATCTAGGAAGCCTATAGTTTTGGGAGTAGTCATCCATTCTACTTAGGTTATCAAATTTGTTGACATAAAGTTGGGCAAAGTAACTCATTATTTCTTTAATTTCCTCTTCATTGGCGGAAAGTTTTCCCTTTTCATTTTTAAGAGTACTAATTTGATTTTCCTCTCTGCTTTTCCTAATCAGATTTACCAAAGGTTTATCAATTTTATTATTTTTTCATAAAACCAACTCTTAATTTTATTTATTAGTTCAATAGTTTTTTTTATGTTCAATATTATTAATTTCTCCTTTTAATTTAGAATTTCGAGTTTAACAATTGATTGGGGCTTTTTAATTTGTTTTGTTTCCTAGCTTTTTCAGTTGCAAGCCCAATTCATTGATCTTCTCTTTCTCTATTTTATTCAAGTAAGCCTCTAAGGATATAAAATTTCCCCTTATTACCGCTTTAACTGAGTCCCACAAATTTTCATAGGATGTCTCATCATTGTCATTATCTTGAGTGAAATTATTGTGTCTATAATTTTCTGTTTCACCCAATCATTCTTTAAGATGAGATTATTTATTTTCCAATTACTTTTTGATCTATTTACCCCTAACTTTTTGTTGAATGTAGTTTTTATTGTGAGAGTGCAAGGTTGAGATCTCCTACTATTATGGTTTTGATTTCTATTTCTTCTTGCAACTCTCTTAACTTCTCATTTAGGAAGTTAGATGCTATACCACTTGGTATATATATGTTTAATATTTATATGGCTTCATTGTCTATAGTATCCTTTAGTGAGATATACTTTCCTTCCTTATCTCTTTTAATTAGATACATTTTGCTTTTGCTTGATCTGAGATAATTATGGCTATCCCTGCTTTTTTGACTTCACCTGAAGCATAATAGATTTTGCTCCAACCTTTTACCTTTACTCCAAATGTATCTCCCTGCTTTAAATGTGTTTCTTGTAAACAACCTATTGTTGGCTTCTGACTTTTGATCTAGTCTGCTATCCATCGCTGCTTTATGGGAGAGTTCGTCCCATTCACATTTATGGTTAAAATGACTAATTCTGTATTTTCTGCCCTCATGATATCCCCAGATTGTGCTTTTCTTTTTCTTGCCCCCTCTATTTCCTTCCCTATTATTAAACTAATGGGCTCCACTTGTGTTATGCAGTACTCCCTTTTTAGGATCCTTCCCTCCTCCTTTTGAATTCCTTCCCCTTTCTTGTACCCTTCCCTTATTACTCTTTTTCCTTTTCCCTTTTCCTCTCCCAGTTTTTAATGAGTTGAGAGAAGATTCTCTGTACAATGAATATTGAAGTTATTTTCTTTTTGTGTCTACTCTGAAGAGACAAATCTTCACACAATGTTTCTGCCCCTCTCTTCATTCCTTGAGATATGATATGTTTCCTTTGTATCATTGTGGGATGTAGCTTCCCTCTTTTTATCTCTCTTTTTCCCTTTTTCCAACACTTTCCATTTCTACTTCTATTTTTTTTATGTTATGCCCATAAAATCAAATTATACATGTGGTTTTTATGTATACCCATAACAGAAATACAGTTCTCAAGAGTTCCTTTTACCTTTTGCTGCTTCTCTTGAATCCTATGGTTGGAGATTAATTTTTTTGTTTAAATCTGTTTTTTTCCTTAGAAATAAATGGAATTACTCTGTTTCATTAAATGTCTATCTTCTATGGAAAAAAAAAAGCTGAGTAGTTTATTCTTGGCTTCATTCCAAGTTCTTTTGCCTTTTGGAATATCACCTTCAATCCTTTAATTTTGAGGCAACCAGATCTTGAGTGACCCTTATTGTGGAACCTTGGTATTTGAATTGCTTTTTTTTTTTTCCTGGCTGCTTGTAATATTTTTTCTTTAGTCTGATAGTTTTGAAATTTGGCCACAATATTCCTCAAAGTTTTTATTTTAGGGTCTTTTTCAGAAGGTTTTTGATGAATTCTTTCAATGCCTATTTTACCTTCTGGTTCAATTACTTGTGGGCAGTTCTCTTTGATGAATTCCTGTAAAAAATAATATCTAGGCTCTTTTGTTCATCAAAATTTTTGGGTAGTCCAGTGATCCTCAGGTTATCTTTCCTAGAAGTATTTTCCAGGTCTATTATTTTTCCAAGTAAATAAATATTTGACATTTTCTTCTAATCTTTCATTTTTTTGGTTTGGCTTGACTTATTCTTGATGTCTCAATGAATCCGTCATTTCTTTTTGGTCAGTTCTGATTTCTAGTGAATTATTTTCTTCATTACCTTTTTTATTACTTCTTTTTCTATATGTTCAATTGAGTTTTTAAATGAGGTTTTTGCTCTATGGAATTTTTTGTCCATTTCCCTAATTTTTTTTAGTGAGTTATTTTCTTTTTCCAATTCACAAATAATACTTTCTTGTAAATTCTTTACCTTTTTCAATTCATAAATTCTGTTGCTCTGCTCTTCTTGGGAGCTTTTTTTACTTTTTTCCAATTCACATTTCTGGTAGTTGTTGCTCTCTTGCATAGCTTCTCTTTCCTTTTCCCATTTTTCTTCTAATTCTCTTTTAAGTTCTTTAATAGTGTCTTTTAGGAGAGCCTTTTGTGTTGGGGACCAATAATTGTGTGTAGACTGTCTACTCTTAGTCTTCTCGGGGTTGAAAACCTGCTCTCTTTCTTTATAGAAGCTATCAATTGTCCTTTTGATTTTTTATTTTTTTGCTCATTTTGTTAAAGCCTCTAGGATATGCCTTCAGGGCCAGAAGGTTACCAGCTTCCTCTGCAGAGCAAGGATAGGTATATGGATGGGTAGCTGTCCTGCCAACCAGCTACAAAGAGCAGGGAGGTACAGGAGTGCTCTGGGAAAGAGTTCTCCCCAGAAGTAACTCAAGCCTGCATTGTGGAGCTGCAGAAGTGCCCTGCAAAGAACCCCTTTGTGATAGTTTAGGGCTGCCTTGGGGTTAGAAGCTGGGCAGTGAAAATGTCACTACCCCAGGCCAAAGCCTTCTGTGGAGTGTGGGTATTAGTGGCTAACCAGTGAATAGTCGCACAGTGACAGTAAGTGTCCCTGCCCAGAGAAGCACAATCAGCTGCGAAAATTCTATTGCCCCAATCTGAGTCCTCCACTGTGCAGATTAGGGGCTGCCCCTTGCTGTGCCCTGCTGCCATGCAGATTTGTAACTACTCCAGCAAAAGCCCCATAGTGCAGAATGTGGCTGCAGAGCTGTGTTATGGCCTGAGCTGAGTCACTTCCGGTTTTGGGTGGTTATAGACAGATCTTGTTAGATTGGCATTTTTTAGAGAGTACCCTCTTTCTCTGGTTGTAATTTCTTTGCTGGTTTACTGCTTTATAATTAAGGCAGAGCAGTTAGCCTATGGGAGAGTTATCCCTAGTCGCAGAGGTCACCCCTACCGTTGGTCTGCTCCCAGACACTAGTCTCTCCCTGCCTGTGCTAGTGTATTCCTGGCCCCCCAGGACAAACCTTTCCTGGAGATCTTCCAGATTATCTTTGACTGGTAAATTTTTATGCTTCTAAACTTTGTGGGTTTTACCAGTCAAGCACTATTTTTGAGACTGAATTTAATAGTTGGTTGTGAGGGCATGAGAGGAGTTTAGAAAGCCGCTTGTGCCTTCTCCACCATCTTGGCTCCATCCCTGGTATATGAATGTTATGGAATATTATTGTTCTATAAGAAATGACCAGCAGGATGATTTCAGAAAGGCTTAGAGAGATTTACATGAACTGATGCTGAGTGAAATGAGCAGGACCATTATATACTTCAACAACAATAATATATGATGATCAATTCTGCTGGACTTGACCCTCTTCAACAATGAGATGAACTAAATCAGTTCCAATAGAACAATATTGAATTGAACCAACTACACCCAGCAAACGAACTTGGGGAAATGAGTATGAACCACTACATAGAATTCCCAATACCTCTATTTTTCTCTGCCTGCATTTTTGATTTCCTTTCCAGGTTAATTGGACACTATTTCAAAGTCTGATTCTTTTTCTACAGCAGAATAACTGTACGGACATGTATACAAATATTGTATTTAACACACACCTTAAAATATTTAACATCTATTGGTCAACCTGACATCTGTGGGGGTGGGGGTGGGGAAGGAGTGGAAAAATTGGAATAAAAGGTTTTGCAATTGTCAATGCTTAAAAAATTATCCATGCATATATCTTGTAAATAAAAAGCTATAATAATAAAAAAAATAAATAAAGCATTCATAGCTGAAAAAAAAAGAAATGACAAGATGATTTCAGAAAAACTTGGAAGTACTTACATGAACTGATGTTGAATGAATTGAGCAAAATCAGAAGAATGTTGTACACAGCATCAGACAGATTATGTGATGATCAATTATGATGCACTTACCTCTTCTTATCAATACAGTGATCCAAGAAAATTCCAATAGATTTGGAATGGACAATGCCTTTTACAAGCAGAGAAAGAATTATGGAGACTGAATGTGGATCACAGCATAATATTTTACCTGTTTTATATTTTTCTTTCTTTCTTATGTTTTGTTTTTCCTTTTTGGTCTGACTTTTTCTTGTGCAACATGACAAATATGGAAATGTTTCTTTAACAGGATAGTACATGTATAACCTATATCAGATAACTTTCTGTATTGTGGAGAGGGAGGTCAAAATATTTTAGAACACAAAATCTTACAAAATGAATGTTGAAAACTATCTTTACATGCATTTGGACAAAATAATCATTGAGAAAAAAAACACAATATGAAACATCTATAAAATAATTATCTCACAACAATACCTTAAGAATTAGCTATCAGCTACAGAGATCAAGTACTTCCTAAAAGATCAACTTTTTTTTTTGTTTTTGGAGGAACTTTCTCTATCAACATTAACTATTTCCTTCCTCCCTCCCCAGTTGCTACAAAAGAAGCATACATTTTCTATCCAAGCTCTATCCAAGCTTATCCAAGCTCTCCTTTGTAGTGTCCTGCCTGTTTCTCTTAGGAGAATCTCATCAAGAACATAAAATTGCCCTTAATTCTATTAGGATAGATAAATCTAGATGGCACACTATTAATTCTAATATTGTACACATTTGAGATACAAAATTCTCACCATTATCCTAATTATGTACACTTTTAATTGACAAAAAATTCTTTAATAAATGCATGGTTTTTGACAAATTAAATGATGGAATGCAATATCCCTTTAACTAAGGGATTGCTAACTTTTTAGTGGGTGATTTATTTCTGAAACTGCTATATTCCCATGAGAATATGAAAAACTATTATTACCAGGAGAAAGCATATTTTACCACAGCAAATTGTCAAAACCAGATCTGCTACTCATCTTTGCCTCACAGATGGATTTATGATATAATTGACTACCCATTCACCTCTGACCCAAAGAAGTCCTAATTTATTTTAAAATTACCTCATGGCCTATTTCCTATCTTAAATCTTTCCTAATTCCCTTGAATTTGGGGGATACACTCCATTTTTTATATTTATTTACCTACATGTGTTATCCCTCTTCATCTCCAATCTAAATTCTCAAAGGTAAAGGTTGGTTTTATGCTTTTGTTTCCACATTGACTAGTATAAGGTTTTATTTTTCATAATGAGATAAGTTTTTTATTTCTTTTTTTTTTCCAATTTGTAATTTTTAATTGACTTCTGCTATCAGAATGAACTCCAAATTTTTATCCAAATGCTGTTATAAAATATATTCACTTATACAATAATTTATTTTGTTTTATTTTGTTTTGTTTTGCTTTGTTAAGTTCTGTCTATGGTGGAGCTAAGATGACAGAGGAAAGGCAGGAACTTCCCCAATTTCTTTCCCAAATTGCTCAGATTCCTTAAAATAATGACTCTAAAAATTTTTAGAGCATCAGAACACTAAAATGAAAGAGTAGGACATTTTTAAGCCAAAGGCTGCTTAAAGATTCAGCAGAAAAGGTTTTTGACAATAGGGTTTAAGTTCAGTGTATAGTCTTGGTGTAGGATATGGTGCAGCTGTAGACCCAGCTCAAGTTTCATCTAGGTCCGACCTCTGAATAAGTAGCAATAATGGTGACTTTCAGACCTCTCAGCCCAGAAACACCAATGAAAATCTGAAAGGTCATCAGAAAAGATCTGTGTAACTAGGGTGGGACTCCAGCACAGAACCCCAGCAAAGCCCTAGCCTTGGCTCAGTATCAATGAGGCAGGATCTCTCAATTAGCAGCAGAGTTAGAGGCTTCTACACCTTTCAACCAAGGGACATGAAGGAGGACTCTGAAGATCAATGGAAAGTATTTATGGCAACAGTTTGGAATTCTGGTATTCAGATCCCCAGCCCCTGCAAGTATACTAGTTCTTACATCTCCAGTGGGATGGCAACACATCTTATACCTCCAGGGCAGAAAAGAGTGCTTGAAATCTGATTCCTAGGAGGATCTCTGAAAATAACTATACAAGATTCCTGAAGTTAAGGGCAATGGATATTGCACTCTACAAATAGAACACTGTTTTAATAAAAAGTTAAAAGATGAGTAATAGGCAAGGAAAATAACACAGAAAACAAAAAAAAATTCTGATCACTGAAAGTTATTATGGTGACAAGGAAGAGCAAAATACATACAAAACACACAAAAATAGCAAAGTCAAAACTTCTAAATCCAGACTCTAAGAAAAATAAGAATTGGGTTCAGACCATGGAAGAACTCAGAAGGAACTTTAAAAATCAAGTAAAAGAAATAGAGGAAAAATTAAAGAAAGAATCGAGAAAGGTACAAAAGGAAATACAAAAAGTTAATGAGAAGAATCCTTAAAAAGGAAACTTGGTTTGATGGGAAAGGAAAAATAAAAGCTCACAGTGGAAAATAATTTCTTAAAAGGTAGAATTGAGCAAATGAGATCTAAAGCAAATCCCCCAAAAATTTTAAAAATTGAAAAAATTATGATACATCTCATTGGAAAAACAACTGACCTAGAGAGAATTTAAGAGTTATTGGTCTATCTGAAAATCATGATCAAAAAAGAAGAGCTTGGGAATCATCTTTCAAGAAATTAACAAGGAAAATTATTCTGTTATTCTGGAATCAGAGGATAAAATAGAAATTGAAAGAATCCACCAATTACCTCCTGAAAGAGATCCCAGAATGAAATAACCAAAAAATCTTATAGCCAAATTTTGGCCTCCCAGATCAAGGAGAAAATATTGCAAGCATACAGAAAGAAACAATTCAAGTGGACAAAACACTTTTATAGAGGGACAGGGTCAAAGGAGAGAGTGAATAAATAGATGGAAATACAATCAGCAATAGTAATTGCAAAAAAAATTCAAGTTAAGATTCTCTGATAAGACCTCAGTTCTCAAACATAGGGAATTGAGACGCATTTATATTTTTAAAAAGATCCATGTCACAATTGATAAATTATCAAAAGGTAGGCATTAATATCAAAACAGATTCAGAAAAAAAAAACAAAAAAGAAAAATTATCTACGCATATATATATATGTATATATATACATATATATATATATATATATATATATATGTATGTATTCACAGAAACTTTCTTCTTCAGGGGAAAAAAAGGAAATTTAGGGGATCTCCTTCAATTGGGGAATAAATTTTGGTATGTATCTGTAATGTAATATTATCATTCTCTGAGAAATAATGAGTAGGATGCTCTCAGAAAAAAAAATGCACCTGAAAATTTTTTCATGAAAAAGGTAAAATATGCTGTATACAAAATAATAACAATGTTCTGGGATGACCACTCTAAATGCCTTTGCTATTCTGAGTAGTACAATCATCTCCAACTACTCTGAAGGATTTATGATTGAAAAATCCTATCCATACTCAGAGTAGAGATTGATTGTGCTTGAATACAGACTGAAACAGTCTCTCTTTCTTTTTCACTTAATTTTTCTGGAGGGTTTTTATTTTCATTAGTGTGAGAGAGAGGTTTTCATTCACAACTTGACTTTTATGAAATTGTTTTGCATAACTACACATGTGATGTCTTAATAGTGGATGGGGATAAGGAAAAGATCCCCAAACTGAAAAATCCTAAAAACAAATGTAAAAAAAATTCTTTGAATATAAT
Source organism: Sarcophilus harrisii (assembly GCF_902635505.1). Classification (NCBI taxonomy): domain Eukaryota; kingdom Metazoa; phylum Chordata; class Mammalia; order Dasyuromorphia; family Dasyuridae; genus Sarcophilus; species Sarcophilus harrisii. The sequence goes on from NC_045428.1 coordinate 385,343,669, forward strand.
TGGGGAGAAAATTAAATAAATACATAAATTCAAAAACAGAAGTTCTGACTATTAGGTTCTATGTAGAGTTAAAAAATATTGTTCATCATACTTTTTGTTAAAATGGTTGATGAGGATGAGTCTTTTTTTTTCAGTTATGCCCAACACTTCTTGATTCCATATGGAGTTTTCTTGGCAAGCATACTGTAGTGGTTTTCTATGTCCTCTACTTCATTTTGTAGATAAGAAATAAAATAAACATGGTTGAGGTACTTGCTCAGGGTCACACAGGTAGTAAGTTTCTGAGGCTGATGAAGTCCTTAATATCTAAGCAGGCATTGACAGAGAACCCCTGAAGTGCTGTAAAGGATCTGGAAGCCAAGATTCTTTCTAAAACCAGCATAGAGAAGCCTTGATCAGATTATAAATGAACTTTTTTTTTATTTTGATTAGGCCTTTTGTCATCTTTAAATGGACTTTTATTATAGGTCCATCTCTGTGGAATTCTTAGTAGAATACACTGTATTGACAAAATCATCAAAACTCCACAGTTACTATATTTAATTAAAAAGCCAAATTATGATGCCCAACCCTCCACTCCATGTTGAGATTATATTTCACACAAAAAAATCTTTTACCTCACTAAGTCCTTTTAGGATTAGTGTACTTATTATCACAATGGTTAACATTTTTAGGGTGTTAAATCCTTTTTAGAGTCAGTCCACCCAACCAATGGCATAATTCCCTCCTAACTTTCTTTAGTAATTTGGGTTTAGTCAGGAGCTTGTCATGCCCTAATGGTATCTTCTCCCAGTTTAAATCCTAAATCCCCTTTTGCTACTGGAGAAAAGATTTTTGCATTCAATGTTTCTGAAAAAGGCCTTAGTATATGTAAAGAAATGTACCAAATTTGTAAGAATAAAAGCTATTTCCCAATTGATAAATAGTCAAAGGATATGAACAGAAAATTTTCAGATGAAGAAATTAAAGCCATTTCTAGTTTTATAAAAAGTACTCTAACTCACTATTGATTAAAGAAATGCAAATAAAAAACCACTAAGATACCACTCCACATGTTTCAGATTGGCTTAATGACAGGAAAAGGTAATGGGAAATGTGGGAAGAGATGAGGGAAAATTTGGACATTGATATATTGTTTGTAGAGTTGTGAATGGATTCAACCACCCTGGAGAGCAATTTGGAATTATACCCAAAGAAGTATAAAAATGCACATATCCTTTAATCCAGCAATGTTACCACTGGACCTGTATCCCAAAGAGATCATAAAAAAGAGAAAAGGACGCAGGTGTGCAAAAATGATTGTAGTAGCCCTTTTTGTAGTGGCAAGGAACTAGAAACGAGTGGGTACCCATCAGTTGGGTAATGACTGAATAAATTATTATATTAGTGAATGTAATGGAATGTTATTATTCTATAAGAAATGGTGAACAGACTGATTACAGAAAAGCTTGGAAAAACTTATATGAACTGATGCTAAGTCAAGTGAGTAGAACCAAGAAAACATGTACCCAAGCACCAACAAGATTGTGTTATGATCCAACTGTGATAGACTTGGCTCTTTTCAATAATGAGGTGATTCAAGTCAATTTTGATAGAGTTATTATGAAAAGAGCCATCCACATCCATAGAGAGGAATATGGAAACTCAATGTGGATCACAACATAGTATTTTAACCTTTGTTGCTGTGGTTGTTTGTTTTCTTTCTCATTTTCACCCCTTTTGATCTGATTTTCTTGTACAGTGAGGAAATAGTACTATAAGAATTGCACATTTAATCTATATTAAATTACTTGCTGTTTATGTAAGTGGGGAGGTGGGAAAGGAGGGAGAAAACTTTGGAAAACAAGGTTTTTCAAGAATGAATCTTGAAAATTATCTTTGCATACATTTTGAAATATAGAAAGCTATTGTAAAATACACAGAATTTCTGGAGAAGAAAAAAACTGAAAAAGAATAAAACCATTTTTATTTTGCCTCTTGTTTTAGAGAATTATTTTGAGACACCTTGTGACACTGGCCTGAGACACCAGTATATGTTAGGCATCCAATAATCCTTCTTCCCAACATTTGGTGTCTGAATACCATTGAGACCATATTTAAACTTTTGTCTCCTTGACTCAAAACCTAGTACTCTACTGTAGTACTTTGCTCCCAGAAGGTAGATTACAAAAGTGCTTGTTCATTTCTTTTTCTACCCAGAATGTGTGAATCAATATTTATTATAAAAGAAGATGGTAAAGCACATATTCAGCAACCGTTTCTTCAATTAATTTTAGAAAAAAATATGGGAAATATCAGCCTGCTTCTATTTTCACTATGCCAGACATTTTGAAATTTTAAGAATTTATTATAACCAGAGACACTGTATCAAGATTTGGATAAATAAAAAAAAATTCAATCAAAGGAGGATTAGAAATAGCACATTCAACTATAGTTGAACAATCAATCTTCTAATGACCCAGGTTACCCAGGAAGAAACAACCAACGACCAAAATTTTAATATACAGCATGTAGGACAACAGACCAAAAAATCTACTATATAAATCTAATGAATTTTATAGTACCATATATATAAAAGAAAACAGATGCTCTCTTTTTTAAAATAGCTTTTTATTTACAACTTATATGTATATGTAATTTTACAGCATTGACAATGGCCAAACATTTTATTCCAATTTTTCCTCTCCTTCCCCTCATCTCCTCCCCTAGATAACAGTATAATCAGTAGATGTTACATATATTAAAGTATAAATTAGATACACAATAAGTATACATGACCAAACTTATTTTGCTGTACAAAAAGAATCGGACTCTGAAATGTTTTTTAAAATTAGCTTATGAGGAAAATTCAAAATGCAAGCAGGCAAAAATATAGGGACTGGGAATTCAATGTAATGGTTCTTACTCATCTCCCAGAGTTCTTTCCCTAGGTGTAGCTGATTTAGTTCATTCCTGCCCCATTGGAACTGATTTGGTTCATCTCATTGCCGAAGATGGGCAGGTTCATCAGAATTGATCATCATATAGTATTGTTGTTGAAGTATATAATGATCTCCTGGTCCTGCCCATTTCCCTCAGCACCATTTCGTGTAAGTTTCTCTAAGCCTTTCTGAAATCATCCTGTTGGTCATTTCTTACCAAACAATAATATTCCATAATATTTATATACCACAATTTATTCAGCCATTCTCCAATTGATGGGCATCTATTCAGTTTCCAGTTTCTGGCCACTACAAAGAGGGCTGCCACAAATATTTGTGCACATACAGATCCCTTTCCCTTCTTTATGATCTCTTTGCGATATGAGCCTAGTAGAAACACTGCTGGATCAAAAGATATGCACAATTTGATAAATTTTGAGCATAGTTCCAAAGTGCTCTCCAGAATGGTTGGATGTATTCACAATGTATTAGTGTCCCCGTTTTCTCACATCCCATTCAACATTCCGCATTATCTTTCCCTGTCATTCTAGCCAGTCTGACAGGTGTGTAATGGTATCTCAGAGTTGTCTTAATCTGCATTTCTCTGATTAATAATGACTTGGAGGATCTTTTCATATGGCTAGAAACAGTTTCAATTTCTTCATCTGAAAATTGTCTGTTCATATTCTTTGACCATTTATCAATTGGAGAATGGCTTGATTTCTTATAAATTAGAGTCAGTTCTCTATATATTTTGGAAATGAGTCCTTAATCAGAACCTTTGACTGTAAAAGTATTTCCCCAGTTTATTGCTTGCCTTCTAATCTTGTCTGCATTGGTTTTATTTGTACAAAAAGTTTCAGTTTGATATAATCAAAAATTTTACTTTTGTGATCAGTAATGATCTCTAGTTCTCCTTTGGTCATAAATTCCTTCCTCTTCCACAGGTCTGAAAGGTAAACTATCCTATGTTCCTCTAATTTATTTATAATCTCATTCTTTATGTTTAGGTCATGAACCCATTTTGACCTTATCTTTGTGTATGGTGTTAAGTGTGGGTTGATGCCTAGTTTCTACCATACGACTTTCATATTTTCCCAGCAATTTTTGTCAAACAGTAAGTTCTTGTCCCAAAAACTGGGGTCTCTGGGTTTGCCAAACACTAGATTGCTATAGTTATTGACTGTTTTGTCATTTGAACCTATACTATTCGATTGATCAACTAATGTATTTCTTAGCCAATACAAAATGGTTTTGGTACTGCTCTATAATATAATTTTAGATATGGTACAGATAAGCTACCTTCATTTGATTTTTTTTCATTAATTCCCTTGAAATTCTTGACTTTTTGTTTTTCCACATACACTTTGTTGTTATTTTTTCTAGTTCATTAAAATAATTCTTTGGGAGTCTGATTGGTATACTGCTAAATAAATAGATTACTTTAGTTAGTATTGTCATCTTTGTTATATTTGCTCGCCCTATCCAAGAGCATTTAATGTTTTTCCAATTGGTTAGATCAGATTTAATTTGTGTGAAAAGTGTTTTATAGTTTTGCTCATAAAGTTTTAATTTTCCCTTGGCATATATATTCCTAAGTATTTTATACTATTAATAATTATTTTAAATAGAATTTCTCTTTGTAACTCTGACTTTTGGATTTTTTTAGTGATATATAAGAATGCTGATAATTTATGTGGGTTTATTTTGTATCCTGCAACTTCAATAAAGTTGTAGATTATTTATAATAACTTTTTAGTAGGATCTCTGGGGTTCTCTAAGTATACCATCTTATCATCAGCAAAGAATGATAATTTGGTTTCCTCATTGCCTACTCTAATTCTTTAATCTCTTTCTCAACTCTTATTGCCAAAGCTAGAATTTCTAATACAATATTGAATAGTAACAGTGATAGTGGGCAATCTTATTTCACTCCTGATCTTATTGGGAATGGTTGCAGTTTTTTTCCCTTTACATATGATGCTTACTGATGGTTTTAAATAGATGGTGCTGATTATTTTAAGGAAAAGTCCATTTATTCCTATACTCTCAAGTGTTTTTAAGAGGAATGGATGTTCTATTTTATCAAATGCTTTTTCTGCATCTATTGAGATGATCATATGGTTTTTGTTAATTTGGTTTTTAATATGTCCAATTATACTGATAGTTTTCCTAATATGGAACCAGCCCTGCATTCCTGGTATAAATCCTACTTGATCATAGTGTATTATCCTGGGGATGATTTTCTGTAGTCTTTTTGCTAATATCTTATTTAATATTTTAGGATCAATATTCATTAGGGAGATTGGTCTATAATTTCTTTCTCTGTTTTCAACCTACCTGGTTTAGGTAACAGTACTATGTCTGTGTCATAAGAGGAATTTGGTAGGACTCCTTCATTCCCTATTTTATCAAATAATTTATATTGCATTGGGGCCAATTGTTCTTTAAATGTTTGGTAGAATTCACATGTAAATCCATCTGATCCTAGGACTTTTTCTTAAGCAGTTGATTAATAGCTTGTTCTATTTCTTTTTTCTGAAATAGGACTATTCAAGCAATTTACTTCCTCCTCTGTGAAACTGGGAAGCCTATATTTTTGAAGGTGGTCATCCATTTCACTTAGGTTATTAAATTTATTGGCATAAAGTTGGGCAAAGTAACTCCTTATTATTTCTTTAATTTCCTCTTCATTGGGGAAAGTTCTCCCTTTTCATTTTTAAGAGTATTAATTAGATTTTCCTCCCTCCTTTTTCTAATCAGATTTACCAAAGGCTTATTTATTTTATTGGTTTTTTTTATAGAACCAATTCAGTTTTATTTATTAGCTCAATAGTTTTTTTTTTTTTACTTTCAATATTATTAATTTCTCCTATTAATTTTAGAATTTCAAATTTAGTATTTGATTGGGGGTTTTTTAATTTGGTCTTTTTCTAGCTTTTTTACTTGCAAGCCCAATTCATTGATCTTCTCTTTCTCTATTTTATTCAAGTAACCCTCTAAGGATATAAAATTTCCCCTTATTACCGCTTTAGCTGAGTCCCACAAATTTTCATATGATGTCTCATTGTTTTCATTATCTTGAATGAAATTATTAATTTAGTCTATAATTTGCTGTTTTACCCAATCATTCTTTAAGATGAGATTGTTTAGTTTCCAATTACATTTTGGCCTATTTTCCCCTAACTTTTTGTTGAATGTAGTTTTTATTGCATTGTGATCTGAAAAGAAAGCATTTACTATTTCTGCCTTCCTACATTTAATTTTGAGGTTTTTATGTTCTAATATATGGTCAATTATTGAATAGATTCCATGAACTGCTGAGAAGAAAGTATATTCCTTTCTGTCTCCATTCAGTTTTCTCCAAAGAGCTTTAATACCTAATTTTTCTAATATTCTATTTACCTCTTTAATTTCGTTCTTTTTTTTTTTTTTTTTTTTTGTGGTTTGATTTATCTAATTCTGAGAGTGCAAGGTTGAGATCTCCCACTATTACAGTTTTGTTGTCTATTTCTTCTTGCAACTCTCTTAACTTCTCCTTTAGGAAGTTAGATGCTATACCACTTGGTGCATATATGTTCAGTATTGACATTGCTTCATTGTCTATGCTACCCTTTAGCAAGATATAGTTTCCTTCCTTATCTCTTTTGATTAGATCAATTTTTGCATTTTCTTGATCTGAGATATGGATGGCTACCCATGCTTTTTTGACTTCATCTGAAGCATAATAGATACTGGTCCAGCCTTTTATCTTTACTCTGTATGTATCTCCCTGCTTTAAATGTTTTTCTTGTAAACAACATATTGTAGGGTTCTGACGTTTGATCCAGTCTGCTATCTGCCTCCTCTTTTGGGGAGAGTTCATTCCATTCATATTTATAGTTAAAATGACTAATTCTGTTTTTCCTGCCATCTTGTTATCTCCCAATTATGTTTTTTTTACTTGCCCCCCAACCCTCTTTCCCAGTTTTCAACTTATGTGCCCCACTTGTATCCTGCCACTCATCCTCTTTAGGATCCGTCCTTTTCCCCCTTTGAATCTCTTGCCTTTCTTGTACCCTTCTCTTATTGATCTTTTTTTTTTCCTTTTACTCTCCCCCTTTTTAATGAGGGGAGAGAGGATTTTCTATAAAACAAGTATGTTAATTATTTTCTCTTTGAGCCAATTCTGATGAGAGTAAGATTCACACAATATTCTTCCCCCTCTCTGAGTTCCCTCAGATATAATAAGTTTCCTTTGCTTCTTCATGGGATGTAGTTTCCCTCTTTTTGTCTCCTCTTTTCCTTTTTTCTGACATTATCCCCTTTCTATATCCACTTCCCGTTTTTATGTTATATCAGTAAAATCAAATTATACATGTAGTCTTTTTGTATATCCACAACAGAAATACAATTCTCAAGAGTTCTTTTTACCTTTTATGCATCTCTTGAGTCCTACGCTTGGAGATTAAATTTTTTGTTTAGTTCTGTTTTTTCCTTAGAAACAAATAGAATTGGGGGGCGGAGCCAAGATGGCGGAGAAGGCACATGCGACTTTCGAAGCTCTTCTCTTACCTTCTTTATCAATATTATATCGAGCCTCAGAAATAGTCTTGACTGCTACAATTTGTAAAGATAAGAAGTAGAACAACTCACCAGGCGAAGAAAATCTGCAGTCTTGCCAAAAAAAAGTTTGGTTCCTGGGGCCAGGGGAGAGATCAGCACAGACTGGGAGAGAAATTAGGTTCCGAGGAGAGCCTCAAACCGAAAGTTAAAGCACAGATCTCAGCACAAGCGCACAGCCCCAACCCGCAGTACGGGGCTTTTCCTTGGGGCAGCTGTGATCCTGCACAGCAGGAGGACACAGCCCTGGTTAGCCTCCAATCTGCGCAGTGGGGAGCTCGGCTTGGGGCCATAGAGCTTTTCCAGGGCCGATTTGCATCAGGCAGAGACCTTGGGGCAGAGTTTGCAGCGGTCTGCAGTCTGCGGTCTGGGGTCAGCTGCTAATACTCACTGTCCCACAAGAGGCTCCGGCCTGGGGCAGTGACACTTTCACCCCTTAGTCTCTAGCCGAGGGCAATCGCTAACCCACACAGCCCAACTGGGCAAATCGATAGCTCGGCCAGTGCTGAATCAACTTCCTGTTGGGGGAAGGGAAGACTCTCACTCAGAGCACTCCCATACCTCGGAGAAGGAAATTGGTTTACATCTCTCCCTGATCTGCAGAGGAAGTTGGTAACCCCCTAGCCTAGGAGACATACCCTAAAGGCTTTAAATCATGAATAAAAAGATGAAAAGAACGATCGACAGCTTCTATGCAGAAAAAGAGCAGGTCAGCAAACCTGAAGAGACCTCAAACTGCAAAAATGCATCAGACTGTCCTCCTTTACATGATGCTCTCATAGAAGAGACCATTAAAAGTCTCAAAAGAGAGTTAGAAGATAAATGGGGAAAGGAAAGAGAAGCCTTACAAGAGAGCAACAACTTCCTGAAATACGAATTGGAAAAGTTAAAAAATTCCCAGGAAGTGCAGGGAAACAAAATTGGTGAATTGGAAAAAATAAAAAAATCTCAGGAAAGTAAGAATTGTGAATTGGAAAAAATAAAGAATTCACTAGAAAGTAGGATTTGTGAATTGGAAAAGACAAAGAACTCGCAAGAAAGTAGGATCTGTGAATTGGAAAAGACAAAGAACTCACAAGAAAGTAGGATCTGTGAATTGGAAAAAGACAATAATTCACTAAAAAAAAATTAGTGAAATGGAAAAAAATTCCACAGACAAAACAATACATTTAAAAACTCAATTGAACGTATACAGAAAGAAGTAAAAAAAGCTAATGAAGAAAATAATTCTTTATAAATTAGAACTGAACAAATAGAAACTAATGATTCATTGAGACAGCAAGAATCAGTCAAGCAAAAACAAAAAAATGACAAACTGGAAAAAACCATGAATTATCTACTTGCAAAAACGACAGACTTGGAAAATAGATCTAGGAGAGATAATCTGAGGATTATTGGACTTTCCGAAAACTATGATGAAAAAAAGAGCCTAGATACTATTTTACAAGAAATCATCAAAGAGAACTGCCCAGATGTAATAGAATCAGAAGGTAAAATAGGCATTGAAAGAATTCATCGAACACCTTCTGAAAGAAACCCTAAAATAAAAACCCGAAGGAATATTGTGGCAAAATTTCAGAACTATCAGATTAAGGAAAAAATTTTACAAGCAGCCAAAAAAAAAAAACATTTAAATACCGAAGTGCCACAATAAGGATCACCCAAGATCTGGCTGCCTCTACATTAAAGGAAAGAAGGGCCTGGAATATGATATTCCGAAAGGCACAAGAACTTGGGATGCAGCCAAGAATAAACTACCCAGCTAAGCTGAGCATTTTCTTCCAGGGAAGAAGATGGACATTTAATGAAACAAATGAATTCCATTTGTTTCTGAAGAAAAAACCAGAACTAAACAAAAAATTTGATCTCCAAGCATAGAACTCAAGAGATGCAGAAAAGGTAAAAATAACTCTTGAGAATTGTATTTCTGTTGTGGATATACAAAAAGAATACATGTATAATTTGATTGTACTGATATAACATAAAAAAGGGAAGTAGATATGGAAAAGGGATGATGGCAGAATAAGGTGGGAAGGAGGGATAAAAAGAGGGAAACCACATCCCACAAAGAGGCTAAGGAAACTTATCATATCTGAGGGAATTTAGAGAGGGGGAGGAACATTGTGTGAATCTTACTCTCATCAGAGTTGGCTCAAAGAAAAAATAATTGACATTTGTTTTAGAGAAAATTCTCTCTCGCCTCATTAAAAACGGGGGAGAGGAAAAGGGAAAAGAAAAAGAGTAATAAGGGAAGGAAGGGGGAAAGACTCAAAGGGGGGGAGGGAGGGATTATAAAGAGGATAAGTATCGTGATACAAGAGGGGTACATAAGTTTAAAAGGGGGAAAGAGGGTTGGGGGAGGCAAGAATAAGTAAAGCACAATCTGGGGTTATTAGGATGGCAGGAAATACAGATTTAGTAATTCTAACCGTAAATGTGAATGGGATGAACTCCCCCATAAAGAGGAGCCAGATAGCAGACTGGATCAAAAGTCAGAACCCTATAATATGTTGTTTACAAGAAACACATTTAAAGCTGGGATATACATATAGAGTAAAGGTAAAAGGCTGGAGCAAAATCTATTATGCTTCAGGTGAAGTCAAAAAAGCAGGGGTAGCCATCCTTATCTCAGATCAAGCAAAAGTAAAAATTGATCTAATTAAAAGAGATAAGGAAGGAAACTACATCCTGCTAAAGGGTAGCATAAACAACGAAGCAATATCAATATTAAACATATATGCACCAAGTGGTATGGCACTCAACTTCCTAAAGGAGAAGTTAAGAGAGTTGCAAGAAGAAATAGACAACAAAACTGTTAGTAAGAGATCTCAACCTTGCACTCTCAGAATTAGACAAATCAAACCACAAAACAAATAAGAAAGAAATTAAAGAAGTAAATAGAATATTAGAAAAATTAGGTATGTTGGATCTTTGGAGAAAATTGAATGGAGATAGAAAGGAATATACTTTCTTCTCAGTAGTTCATGGAACCTATTCAAAAATTGACCATATATTAAGACATAAAGACCTCAAAATTAAATGCAAGAAAGTAGAAATAGTAAATGCTGTCTTTTCAGAGAATGATGCAATAAAAACTACATTCAACATAAAGTTAGGGGGAAATAGACCAAAAAGTAATTGGAAACTAAACAATCTCATCTTAAAGAATGATTGGGTGAAGCAGCAAATTATAGATACAAATAATAATTTCACCCAAGATAATGACAATGATGAGACATCATACCAAAATTTGTGAGATGCAGCCAAAGCGGTAATAAAAGGGAATTTTATGTCCTTAGAGGCTTACTTGAATAAAACAGAGAAAGAAAAGATTAATGAATTGGGCCTGCAACTAAAATAACTAAAAAAAGACGAAATTAAAAACCCCCAATCAAATACTAAACTGGAAATTCTAAAATTAAAAGGAGAAATTAAAAATATTGAAAGTAAAAAAACTATTGAACTAAGTAATAAAACTAAGAGTTGGTTCTATGCAAAAGCCAAGAAAATAGATAAGCCTTTGGTAAATCTGATTAGAAAAAGAAGAGAGGAAAATGAAATTAGTAGTCTTAAAAATGAAAAGGGAGAACTTTCCACCAATGAAGAGAAAATTAGAGAAATAATAAGGAGTTATTTTGCTCAACTTTATGCCAATAAATTTGATAACCTAAGTGAAATGGATGACTACCTCCAAAAATATAGACTTCCCTGACTAACAGAGAAGGAAGTAAATTGCTTGAATAGTCCCATTTCTGATAAAGAAATAGAACAGTCAATTAAACAACTCCCTAAGAAAAAATCCCCAGGACCAGATGGATTTACATGTGAATTTTACCAAACATTTAAAGTACAATTGGCCCCAATGCTATATAAATTATTTGATAAAATAGGGAATGAAGGAGTCCTACCAAATTCCTTCTATGACACAGACATGGTACTGATACCTAAACCAGGTAGGCTGAAAACAGAGAAAATTATAGACCAATCTCCCTAATGAATATTGATGCTAAAATCTTAAATAAGATATTAGCAAAAAGACTATAGATAATCATACTCCGAGATAATACACTCTGATCAAGTAGGATTTATACCAGGAATGCAGGGCTGGTTCAATATTAGGAAAACTATCAATATAATTAGCCATGTTAATAACCAAATTAACAAAAACCATATGATCATCTCTATAGATGCAGAAAAAGCATTTGATAAAATCCAACATCCATTCCTATTAAAAACACTTGATAGTATAGGAATAAATGGACTTTTCCTTAAAATAATCAGCAGCATCTATTTAAAACCATCAGTAAGCATCATATGTAATGGAGACAAACTGCAACCATTCCCAATAAGATCTGGAGTGAAACAAGGTTGCCCACTATCACCGTTACTATTTAATATTGTATTAGAAACGCTAGCTTTACCAATAAGAGCTAAGAAAGAGATTAAAGGAATAAGAATAGGCAATGAGGAAACGAAATTATCACTCTTTGCCGATGACATGATGGTATACTTAGAGAACCCCAGAGATTCTGCTAAAAAGTTATTAGAAATAATCCACAACTTTAGCAAAGTTGCTGGTTATAAAATAAACCCACATAAGTCATCAGCATTCTTATATATCACTAACAAAATCCAACAATCAGAGTTACAAAGAGAAATTCCATTGAAAGTAACTACTGATAACATAAAATATTTAGGAATCTATCTGCCAAGGGAAAATCAGAAACTTTATGAACAAAGTTACAGACCATTTTTCAGGCAAATTAAGTATGATCTAACCAATTGGAAAAATATTAAATGCTCTTGGATAGGTCGGGCAAATATAATAAAGATGACAATATTACCTAAACTAATCTATTTATTTAGCACTATACCAATCAGAGTCCCAAAAAACTATTTTAATGACCTAGAAAAAATAACAACAAAGTTCATATGGAAAAACAAAAGGTCAAGAATTTCAAGGGAATTAATGAAAAAAAAAATCAAATGAAGGTGGCTTAGCTGTACCAGTTCTAAATTTATATTATAGAGCAGCAGTTACCAAAACTATTTGGTATTGGCTAAGCAATAGATTAGTTGATCAGTGGAATAGATTAGGTTCAAGGGATAAAACGGTCAACAAATATAGCAACCTGGTCTTTGACAAACCCAAAGATCCCAGCTTTTGGGATAAGAACTTACTGTTTAATAAAAATTGCTGGGAAAATTGGAAATTAATAAGGCAGAAACTAGGCATTGATCTATACTTAACGCCGTACACCAAGATAAGGTCAAAATGGGTTCATGACCTAGGCATAAAGAATGAAATTATTAATAAATTAGAGGAACACAGGATAGTTTACCTCTCAGACCTGTGGAAGGAGAAGGTCTTTATGACCAAAGAAAAACTAGAGATCATTACTGATCACAAAATAGAAAATTTCGATTATACCAAACTGAAAAGTTTTTGTACAAACAAAACTAATGCAGACAAAATTATAAGGGAAGCAATAAACTGGGAAAATATTTTTACAGTCAAAGGTTCTGATAAAGGCCTTATTTCCAAAATATATAGAGAATTAACTCTAATTTATAAAAAAATCAAGCCATTCTCCAATTGAAAAATGGTCAAAGGCTATGAACAGGCAATTCTCAGATGAAGAAATTGAAACTATTTCTAGTCATATGAAAAGATGCTCCAAGTCATTATTAATCAGAGAAATGCAAATTAAGACAACTCTAAGATACCACTACACACCTGTCAGATTGGCTAAGATGACAGGAAAAAATAATGATGATTGTTGGAGGAGATGTGGGAAAACTGGGACATTGATGCATTGTTGGTGGAGTTGTGAACGAATCCAACCATTTTGGAGAGTAGTTTGGAACTATGCTCAAAAAGTTATCAAACTGTGCATACCCTTTGATCCAGCAGTGTTACTACTGGGCTTATATCCCAAAGAGATTATAAAGAAGGGAAAGGAACCTCTATGTGCACGAATGTTTGTGGCAGCCCTTTTTGTAGTGGCTAGAAACTGGAAACTGAATGGATGTCCATTAGTTGGAGAATCGCTGAATAAATTATGGTATATGCATATTATGGAATATTACTGTTCTATAAGAAATGACCAACAGGATAATTTTAGAAAGGCCTGAAGAGACTTACACGAACTGATGCTGAGTGAAATGCGCAGGACCAGGAGATCATTATATACTTCAACAACAATACTAGATGATGACCAGTTCTGATGGACCAGGCCATCCTCAGCAATGAGATCAACCAAATCATTTCCAAAGGAGCAGTAATGAACTGAACCAGCTATGCCCAGAAAAAGAACTCTGGGAGATGACTAAAAACCATTATATTGAATTCCCAATCCCTATATTTATGCACACCTGCATTTTTTATTTCCTTCACAAGCTAATTGTACAATATTTCAGAGTCTGATTCTTTTTGTACAGCAAAATAACGTTTTGGTCATGTATACTTATTGTGTATCTAATTTATATTTTAATATATTTAACATCTACTGGTCATCCTACCATCTAGGGGAGGGGCTGGGGGGGTAAGAGGTGAAAAATTTGAACAAGAGGTTTGGCAATATATAATGCTGTAAAGTTACCCATGGATATATCCTGTAAATAAAGGCTATTAAAAAAAAAAAATATTTTCAGGTTTACTGCCACACAATTTTGCAAAATAAAAAAAAAAGAAACAAATGGAATTCATCTGTTTCATTAAATGTCCATCTTTTTCACTGGAAGAAAATGCTCAGCTTAGCTGGGCAGTTTATTCTTGACTGCATTCCAATTTCTTTTGCCTTTTGTAATATCAGATTCCAGGCCCTTCAATCCTTTTATGTTGAGGAAGCCAGATCTTGGGTGATCCTTATTATGGCACTTTGGTATTTAATTGTTTTTTTTTTTCTGGCTGCTTGTAATATTTTTCCTTAATCTGATAGTTCTGAAATTTGCCCACAATATTCCTTGGGGTTTTTATTTTAAGGTCTTTTTTAGAAGGTGTTCGATGAATTCTTTCAATGTCTATTTTACCTTCTGATTTTATTACCTCTGGACAGTTCTCTTTGATAATTTCTTGTAAAATAGTATCTAGGCTCTTTTTTTCATCATAATTTTGGGAAAATCCAATTATCCTCAGATTATCTCTCCTAGTTCTATTTTCCAGGTGTATTGTTTTTCCAAGTAGTTATTTCATGGTTTTTTCCAATGTATCAGTTTTTTTGGTTTTGCTTGACTGATTCTTGCTGTCTCAATTAATCATTAGTTTCTATTTTTTCTGTTCTGATTTTTAATGAATTATTTTTTTCATTAGCTTTTTTTATTTCTTTCTGTATATGTCCAATTGAGTTTTTAAATGAATTGTTTTGCTCTATGGGATTTTTTTCCATTTCACTATTTTTTTTTAGTAAATTATTTTCTTTCTTCTTCACAAATTGCATTTTCTTGTTCACAAATCTTACTTTCCAGAGAATTTTTTTTCCTTTTTCCAATTCACAAATTCTGCTTCCCTGTACTTTCTGGGAATTTTTTACCTTTTCCAATTCATATTTCAAAGCTTCTTTTTCCTTTCCCCATTTTTCTTCTATCTCTTTTTTTGAGACTTTTAATGTATTGTCTCTTATATGAGAGCATTATGTAAATGGGTCAGGTAACATTCTACTTTGGGATATTATTGGGTGACTGTTTGCTATTAGTCTCTTTGGGGTTGCAATCCTGCTCTTTTTCTGTATAGAAGCTATCAATCTTCACTTTAATTTTTTAACTCATTTTTTAAAGCCTTTAAGGCATGCCTTCAGGGTAAGGGGGTTACCAGCTTCCTCTGCAAAGCAGGGAGAGATGTAAATTGGCTTCCAGCAGTGAGGTAGGGGAGTGCTCTGAGTGAAAGTTTCCCCCTCCCCCAACTGGAGGTAATTTAGCACTGGCCAAGTTAGGGAAGTGCCCAGTGGAGAACCCTGCTATGTGGTTTAGCAACTTCCCTAAGGCTAGAGACTAAGTTGTGAAAGTGTCACTGCCCCAGGCCAGAGCCCCTTGTGGGGCTGTGGGTATTAGCAGCTGACCAGTGAATAGCCTGGCTCAGACAGGAAGTTTCTGGCAGGAAGCAAATCTCCCTGGGAAAGTTCTATTGCCCCAAGCCAAGCCCCCCACTGTGCAGATTAGAGCCTGCCTGGGGATGTGCCCCGTTGCCATGTAGGTTCACAACTGCCCCAAGGAAAAGCCCTGTACTGTGTGTTGGGGCTGCAAGCTTGTGCTGTGATCTGTGCTCTCACTTCCGGTTTGTGGTTCCACTAGGTCTGTCTATAATTTTCTCCCTGCCTATGCGTATCTTCTCCCCAGCCCATCAGGACTGACCTTTTCTGGCAAGATTCCAAATTATCTTTGGCTGGTGAGTTGTTGTATTTCTAATCTTTATGAGTTGTAGCAGTCAAGCGCTATTTTTGAGGATGAATAAAATATTGATAGTGAGGCTAAGAGAGGAGCTTAGAAAGTTGTGTGTGCCTTCTCTGCCATCTTGGCTCTGCCCCCAGATGTTCTTTTTTATTGAAAGAGACTTTCTTCCCTAAAGGGGAAGCCTTTTCTATATCTAGAAAAATGACTTCACACTTTGAGAATCATGTAGATCCTACATAAAATTCAAAACAGGGTCACAAAGATTGTTAAAAGGATGGAAATTTGCTTTGTCTGTACAAAAAGATCACTTTAAAAAAATATGTGTGGAAAATGGCAGAGAAAAGACAAGTACTACCCGAAAAAGGAAGAAGATACATGAAAGAGGAAAGGTGATAGAGGACAGAGGACAGAGAATATTGGAGAATGAGGTGGTCACTTGCAAAACATTTTTGAGGAGGTTCAGTTTGAAAGGAGAGATAGAATAGAATGGGGGAAATACAGTTAGATAATCATTGGGAAAATAATTTTTAAGCAAGTTTTTCTGCTGAAGGTCTTATTTCTCAAATGCATATGGAACTGTCTTTTTTTTTTTAAATAGCCATAGCCCTATTGATTAATGATCAAAATATATGAAGAATACTCAAGGGACTATAATGTATAGCCTTTGACTTAACAATGCTACAACTAAGTATGAATCCCAGAAGAGATCTAAAAAATAGAACAATGACCTATACATACAAAATATTTATAGCAGCTCTTTTTCGAGGACAAAAAAAAATTAGAAACTGAGGGGTTGCACATCAAATGGGCAAAGGTTGAATAATATGGTATGTGATCATGATGACTTATTGTTAATCTATGGGAAAGGATGAGTAGAAGCCTTCAAAGATGATCATCTATGAATGAATGACTTTTCTATTCTCAGCAATACAATGATCCATATCTATTCTGGCAGACTTAGAATGAAAAGCACTGTCTATACTCAGAAAAAAAAAAACTGACTCTTTCTGAAAACAAATCAAAGTATATTCTTTTTTTCTTTTTACTTTATTTTTCTTGAGGGCTATTTTGGGGGGTGATGGGAGATAAATCTATATTTTATTTTGCACCATGAATTTTGTAGAAATGTTTTGCATAACTTCATATGTGCCTTGTTAATGGGAGGTGAGAATAGGGAAAAAGGAAAAGAATTTGAAACTCAAAGTTTAAAAAAAAAAAAAAATATATATATATATATATATATGTTTTACATGTTACTGAGGAAAATAAAATTATTAAAATAAAGTAAAATATATGTGTGTATATATCTATATCTATATCTATATCTATATATATATATATATATATATATATAGATATATATACATATATATCCAAAAATAGGAAGTTTTTCATATTAATTGAAAATAAATTTTCCCATTGTTACTAATTGGCCACTACTAATGACTGTGGCAAAGATTGTAGATTTAGAACTGGAAAAAGATGTAAGAGGCCATCTAGCCCAAGTTGCTTATTTTATCAGTGAGGGAACTAAGACTCAGATAGGTGCTTCACTTGCCTGAGATGCCAGATATAAGAAGTTGCAATGCAAAAACTCATTCTCAGGTGCTCTGACTCCATATCTCAATTTGTTTGCTTGGTACATTGTACCTTCCTCCATATTTTCCCTAGGTTAAATGTGGATATGAGGTTTTTGTTCATGTGCCAAATTGACTAATACATTTAAACACTAATTCATATTCTAAGTAAAACTCCATTTTGAAAATATATTTTCAGTTTTTTTTTACTATTCTCCTTCCTCTTCTTTCCTTCTTAACATCCATACCCGTGATGAATATCAGAAAGATCATAATTCAGATACTTTTTACTGACTTTATATGCAAGTTTGCATGAAAACTAGTTCTCTAAACCCCAAATTGCATGCTTCCAAATGCTAATATTAAGGAAGAGTAATAAATCAATGCCATATTTCCACTGTGACCTGCCCTTGAAGGATACATTAATATTACAGTGACAATATCTCATGGCAAAGGGCAAACAGAAACATTCTCCATCCCTGATATCATCCCCTCTCTCTGTTTCTCTGCATTAGTATCAAATATGACACTGGGAATGCACAGAAATGAATTTATTTGGCTCCAGTAGATAGTCAAGGTAACAAATAAAGTGTGAATTCAGACAATGCATTGTTGTTTACTCAAGGGAGGGTTTGACTTCACTAAAACTGATTGAAATAAAAAACCAAAAGTAAAAATGAAAAATCATAGTACTATGTTATAGAATAGTTCTCTGTGCTAAAGCCTTTCCACATTCATTATATCATTCATCTATTAACAAAATCTTTGTGAGGCAGATAAATGTTTTGAGGGTAACTGCCTTGAGAAGAAGAAACTTAAGACAAAATTTTTTTGAATAGCCCAAGGTCACATAGTTTATGACAAAACTTCATTTTGAATCCATATCTTTTAATTCCCAAGTCCAACGTCTTTATTGTATCTTGTCAAATGTTTTTTCAATTAAAAACTCTAGTTAATTTATTATTCTTTCATAATTTTGAATATAACTTGATCTCATTTGCATTCCACCCCAATCCATAAGCCTTCTTCTGGCTCTATTCCAACACTGAAAATGAAAAATAACTAGAAACTATAATTTACACCAGTTAAGAAGTAAAGTTCTGATTAAAGATTGTCCTATTCTTCCTATTAAGAGACAGCACTGATTGGTTTATTCTAGATCATAAGGCCTAGTTCTCCATCTTGGAGTACTATATGTATATATACTCTGCATTCCAAATATCCACTAAAACCTTAAGTCATAAAAGTCAGCATACCAATTTTGGGGCACCTAGAACAGCTGCATATTTAAAAAATCAATTCATTAAAAATTACATTATCTGACTCTGCTACTATCATGATTTTGAATCCTCAAAGTAAATCAAAGCCTATTAGGAATCTATATCCTGGAAACAAACTAACTTCCTTTAATCCAATTTTTTCTTCACATACAGAAAAGGGTTTTAATCCAATACATAATTGGCATCATCTCATCCTTTGATAATAATTAAAAATAGAAAGTACCATTATCTTCCATGTATGATAGAAGGGCATTTCCCCTCAACTTGGTTATAGAGGATCATTTTTTTTCTTGATATTTATTACTACTTAAGGTACAATTGCATTTAAAAAAAAACAGTAACAACTTAAATAATCCACATTTACATATTGTGTATATTTTTTTTCTGATACAACAAAACATATGCAAACCATAGAAACATGGATACAGTTTCATCTTTCTCTGGACACAGCAATTTTTAAAAATCAGAATGACAGGTTGAAAGTCAAGCTCCTAGGACTATGAGATGTGATCAGTGAATCATTTCATTCCCAACTAGAAACAGTGGCCCAGAATTACAGTGATTTGATTGTTATGATTACATAGGTTTGTTCATTTGCCTAAAGTGTTTTTTTAAGGTATTGTTTTGCATGTTCTATATTTAATCACACATGAATTAATGTTCAGTATTTCTCCAACATAATGAGATCTCAAAATTCTATTAAACACTCATTTACTGAGTGTTTATTGCGTGCAAGGCACTGTGCTAGGGATACAAATGGAAAATAGTTACTAACCTCAAGAATTTTATGTTCTACTGGATTAAAGGGGGAACTGCAATACCTATGCAATTAAGTGAATGCAAGCAAAGAATAAGAATGTGAATGTAACTGAAAGTTTGCATGAGAAGAAAATGTTAAATGAACAAACTTGTCAATTCAGATATATTTTGAATATGAGTAAAGAGGTAATTGGGGGGATAGTTAGTAAATATTATCAATTTTCCATTAAATTACTTCCTTTTTATTTCTCTGGAGACTTTTATTTTTTCCTTTAATTTCATCTTGTTTTACATTGTCCTATTGACAGTTAAAAATATAACATATAGCTCTCATGACATTTTCTCAAAAAAAAAAAAAGCTCAACCACAAAAGTGAGATAATATTGTTAGTAAGAAAAAGATTTGTGCATTCAGTTGAAACTATTTAAACTGTCTGTGAAAGGATTAAGGTACCACATCTAAGGAAATATTTAAAGCAGGGATATAATAAATGAGCTTCATCAAATTTGTAGATTTATATTTTGTTTCTTAACCTTTGTATATCCAAGCTGCAAATATTTAAATTTTGTTTTTAAATAGATAAGCTTAATCAATTTTTAATTTCTTTTTCAACAGTATTTTGTTTTTCCTAGTTACATGTCCAAAAATTAGCATTCAGTTTTACAAGGTTTTTAGTTCCAAATTATTATTTTTCCCTCCTTCCTCTTTCCTCATCTGAAGATGGTAGGTAGTATAATTTTACATGTGCAATCATGTAAAACATATTTCCATATTAGTCACAATTGTGAAAGAAGAAATAAATTAAAAGGGTGTAAAACCAAAAAAAAAATAAGGTTAATGAAAAATATGCTTCAATCTGCATTCTGAGTCCATCAGTTCTTTATCTAGATATATGAATAGCATATTCCTATGTGTCTTTTGTTTTTGGCCTAGATCATTGTGGTATTGAGAAGAATGGAGTAATGTGTAGTTATTCATCCCACAATATTGCTGATTCTTTGTATAAAGTTTTTTCTGGGTTTGCACATTTCACTTTGTATCACTTCCTGCAAGTCTTCACATATTTTAAGAAACCTGCCTGTTCATTTCTTAGTGTACAATATTCATTCATTCATACACCATATTCATATATCATAGTTCAGCCATTCCCCAATTGATGAGTGTCCCCTCAGTTTCCAATATCTTGCCACCATGAAAAGGACTGCCATAAATATTTTTGCATATATAGGTCTTTTTTCCTCATTTTCTATGGTTTCTCTGGGATACAGATCTAATAGTAATAGTAGTATTGTTGGATGAAAGAGTAAGCAGCAGTTGACTGCCTTTTGAGCATAATTCCAGGTTGTACTTCAGAATGGTGGGTCAGTTCACAACTTTATATTGCCTCAATTTTCCCACACATTTTTCCAAGATTTATCACTTTTCTTTTTCATAAAAACTAACCTGATAAATATGAGCTGTTATCTCAGAGTTTTAATTTGCATTTCTCTAATCAAAAGTGATTTAGAGCACTTGTTCATATGTCTAGAGATAGCTTTGATTTCTTCATCTGAAAACTGTCTGTTCATAGTCTTTGACCATTTATTATTTGAAGAATGGCTTGTATTCTTACAAATTTACTCAGTTCTCTATATATTTGAGAAATGAGGCCTTTTATCAGAGACATTTGCAATAAAGATAATTTCCTGATTTCCTTCTTTCTTGCTGTTCTTGGGCCATTGATTTGTTTGTAAAAGATTATTGTTTTAATATAATGAAAATCATCTAGTTTGCTTTTCATGTTGCTCTCTATTCCTTGCATATCATGAATTCTTCCCCTCCCCAAAGATCTGACAGGTAGACTATTTCTTGTACATTCTCAAGTATGCTTACTACTTGTGTTTTTTCTCCATCCTATTCTTCCTTCTGTTTGTTCTTTTTCTCATTTCACCCCTTCCATGCTCATTAATGCTTTGCTTCTGTTTATGTCCTCCCCTGATCTGCTCTCTTTACTGTCAGTATCTACTCAAACATACTCCTTTGCTTAATCTCTTTTCCTTCTACTTCCTTGTTGTGTAAGATAGATTTCTATATTCAATGGACAGAATTTATTATTTCCTATCTGAGCCAATAATGATGAGACTAACATTTGAGTAATATCCATTGCCTATTCTCCCATCTTCCCCTCCATTGTGATAAGTCTTTTGAGTTTCTTCATGTGAAATAATTTACACCATTCTATGTCTCCCTTTCTTATGCACCAAGTGTACTATTCTTTCTTATCCCTTAATTTTTATATCATTTCCTCAAATCTACCCTCTATCCTTATACTGTGTGTCTGTGTATACACACACACACATATATATATGTATATATGTATGCATGTAGGTAGGTATGCAGAGGGCTGGAACTCTGAAAAAGGTGTACTTGAATCCAGAACAACAGAGTACTTAAGCTAAGTACCTACTCAATGTGATATGCTTCTATAAACATATACTTAGATGATATGGTGATGTGATGGCTCTCCTCACCATTGGTGAATATGGTGTGGTGAGGTAATTGATGTAATTATAATAGAGTATATAAGAAGCCAACAAGGACAGAGAGAGAGACATTCCATCTTTGGTCAGGCTCCTAGTGGCTCTCCTGAAAGACTGGTTCAGACTTGGAAGGGCTCATAAACAAACTCAGAAGGACTAGGAGAAATCTGTGGAGAAAGCTCCAAGACAGACTCAGAGAAGACAGAAGGCTGGAGGCTGGCACACAAGGAGACAGATTTCAAGACAGAGACCGTAGTGATGGTCCTCCTGCCTCCCCCATAGAAACCAAGACACATTCCGGAGAACTTTAAGAAAGCTAGCCTGGGCCCCAGGCAAGGAAACTAGACTGTGAAGGAGATAATAAAGAATTTGGACTTGATCCTTGGCTGTTCTCGTGGTGATTACTCTACTGAAATGAAGGCTGGTCCAGAGACCTCCAAAAAACCAACCAGAACTATAGTCATCCCCCCCACCTTTTGGTTGTAGTCCTAACTCCTTTGATTTAGAATCTCATGTTTTATTATCTCTGATCCTTTCGTATTGCAACTGCCAAATCCTATGTGATACTGAATGTGGCTCCCCAATATGTAATTTCTTTCTACCTGACCACTTGTAATATTTTCCTTGACTTAATTCCTGACTAATTCCTTGACTGAAATTTGATTATACTGTTCTTTGGAGTTTTTATTTTGGTATCTCTTTCCTGGGGTCATCAGTAGATTTTTGCAGTGCCTATTTTGTTCTCTAGTTTAGGACATCAGGAAAGTTTTCCTTGGAAGATTCTGTCAAAATCCTCATTTTGATTATGGCTTTCAGGCATTCCAATGATTTAGATATCATCTATCCTGGATATCTTTTCCAGGTGTGTTGTTTTCCTCATAAAGTATTTTCTTTTTAATTTTTTTCTCATTCTTTTTTTATTTTTAAATTGATTTTGGGTATCTCATAGAGTCATTTTAGTTTTTATTTGTCCAATTTTAACTTTTGAAGTATTGTTTTCCTCAATTAGCTTTTGCACTTTTTTTCCATTTGGCCAACTGAATTCTTTAAGGAATTCTCTCTTTAGTGTCTTTTTGTATATCTTTTTTCCATTTAGCCAATTCTATATTTAAAGCATTTTTCCAACCTCTTGACTATTTTCTCACAATTTCACTGTATCACTTTCATTACTTTTCCCCATTTTTCTTCTATCTCTCATGATTTTTGAGCCCCTTTTTTATCTCTTCCATGAGTCCTTTGTTGGCTTGAGACAATTTCCAATTATTCTTTGGGACTTTGCTTGTTGATATTTTGACATTTCTTTTTTTAAGAAAGTGATCACTCTATGAAGATGAGGAAAATGAAAAAGTAGAAAAGAAAACCATTTATCCAAATCAATAACAAAAAAGAAACCAGAGACATGAGAATATGGAGCAGGCAATTAAAAAAAATGAATTTCCCATTGAGATCACTTTAACTCAAAGAAGATGGAGAGTCTTGATCTCATTCAGAGTAAAATTCCCTGATGTCTTTAGTATAGTTAACTTAGGAGAGGGACGTGAGAGCTATTGCCAGCTCTTCTTATATTGAGTTAATACACTTTTTTTTTTCCTTCAGTAACCTGAAGGGGCATTAACATTTTTCATCTTCTCTAGAAATGGGAAGCACCCGAAGACATTCAAGGGACTAGGAGAAACTCAAAAGATTCAGATAGTTAAAAGACTGAAGAAAAAAGAGTTTTTCTCTCTTCTACTTTGGTCAACTCACACAGTCTCTCAGGCAAGCATAGGTTATTAATCTCTATTAAATGGAGTCCCATAGCAATGGCCTTTAAAACTTGGGTTAAAAATAACGATGGCTCAATTATTAATTAAGTAAATAATCTGGCAATTAAGATTTTTTTTGTTTTGTTCTTTAGTAATTATTTAGGTATGGAACTGCATAGAGGTAATACCATGAATTGAATGATCTTTGTTTTAACCCTGCTGATTTCGATTGTTACTATGAAGCAGAGAAACAGAATAACTACTTTTAAAATTAATCTAAATAATTGCACCATATCAGAAACTATGTCATTATTGCTTTGTTATATATTATATGGGACAGAAATTCAATAAGCATTTATTAAATATTTACTGCATTCCAGGTTTCACACTAGGTAATCTGTATAAAAAGATTAAAAATTACACAGTTCCTGCTCTCAAAGAGCTTGCAATCTAGTCTAGGTAGATACAGCACAAACATAGCTAAGTCTCACATACAGTAGACTTTGATAAGAACAAAGGAGAAATCAGATTTGGCTCAAAGAAAGAATATTAGACATATGGTGGTTTCACAGAGAAACTTCTCTCATCTTATAGAAAAGTGTGAGGGGAAAGAGTAAAAGGGAATGGATAGGCTAAACAGAAGGGAAAACAGAAATAGTAAAGGAAAGGTATAACAGAGAAGAACTCTAAAAAAGGAGAGCTGTTTGAGGCAAGTGGTGCTCATAAATAAAATACTGGGAAAAAGGGAAAGTGGAAAAGGAGAAAGAAAAATATAATTTGGGATAAATAAGATAATGGTGGATATCTGGGGAGAAGGAAGGAATTTGTGACCAAGGAAGAACTAGAAATCATTATTGATCACAAAATAAATAATTTTAGTCATATTATGTTAAAAAGTTTTTGTACAAACAAAACTAACGCAGACAAAATTTGAAAGGAAGCAATAAACTGGGAAAACATTTTTTATATTCAAAGTTTCTGATAAAGGCCTCATTTGTAAAATTTATAAGAATTCAAGACATTCCCCAATTTGTAAATTGTCAAAGGATATGAACAATTTTCAGATAAAGAAATTGAAACTATTTCTAGTCATATGAAAAGGTGCTCAAAATCACTATTGATCAGAGAAATGCAAACAAAATGGAAATACAACTCTGAGATACAATTACATACCTCTTACATTGGCTAAAATGACAGGAAAAGATAATGATGATTGTTGAAGGGGATGTAGGAAAACTGGGACACTGATACATTGTTGGTAGAATTGTGAATGAATCCAACCATTCTGGAAAGAAATTTGAAACGATGCTCAAAAAGTTATCAAACTGTGTGTACTCTTAATCCAGGAGTGTTACTACTGGTCTTATATCCCAAAGAGATCTTAAGTGAAGGAAAGTGAGTTATATGTGCAAAAATGTTTGTGGCAGTCCTTTTTGTAGTGGAGAAAGGCTGAATAAATTATTGCATTTGAATGTTATGGAATATTGTTGTTCTGTAAAAAATGATCAGCAGGATGATTTCAGAGCAGCCTGGAGAAACCTATATGAAACCTACATGAACATTAGCAAAATCAGGAGATCATTATATATGGCAATAACAAGATTATACAATAGCCATTTCTGGTGGAAATTGCTGTCTTCAACAATGAGATGATTCAGACCAATTCCAATTGTTCAGTGATGAAGAAAGCCTTCTTCACCCTGAGAGAGGACTGTGAGAATTGAAGGTGGTTCACAGCATAGCATTTTTTGCTATTTTTTGTTG
Organism: Sarcophilus harrisii; assembly: GCF_902635505.1. Classification (NCBI taxonomy): domain Eukaryota; kingdom Metazoa; phylum Chordata; class Mammalia; order Dasyuromorphia; family Dasyuridae; genus Sarcophilus; species Sarcophilus harrisii. Next base: position 385,369,224 of record NC_045428.1, read on the forward strand.
TTGCTTGCTTGCATTTTATTTTACTTTTTTTTTTACTTGTTTGATTTGATTCTTCTTGTGCACCACAATAATTGTGCAAACATATATGCATACATTAGATTTAGTATATATTTCTACAAGGTTTAACATATATTGGGCTACTTGCCATCTAGGGAGGGGCATGGGGGAAGGGAAGGAAAATTGGAACATAAAGTTTTGCATAGGCTTATGTTGAAGAATTGTCCATGCATATGTTTTGAAAAATAATTTAAAAAAACCTTTACTTAAAAACAACAACAACAACAACACTAATTTTGTTGTTGTTTAATAGTTTCAATTGTTTCTAACTCTGTGTTATCCTATTTGGGATTATTGGTAAAGATAATGGAGTGGTTTGTCATTTCCAATTTTCCCAGATGCTTTTGTCAAATAGTGAATTCTTATCCCCAAAGCTGGGGTCTTTGGGTTTGTCAAATAAAAATTATTATACTCATTGACTATTTGTCCTATAAACCTATCTTATTCCACTGATCAACTACTCTATTTCTTAGCCAAGACTACATAATTTTGATGACCGCAGCATTTTTTTTTTACTTTCAATTTTATTAATCTCTCTTTTTATTTTTAGACTTTCAAATTTGGTATTTGATTGGGGGAGGTTAATTTGTTCTTTTTCTAGCTTTTTTAATTGCAAGCCCAATTCACTGATCTTCTCTTACTCTATTTTATGCAAATAAGCATCTAGAGATCTAAAATTTGCCCTCATTGCTGCTTTGTCTGCATCCCACAAATTTTGGTATTTTGTCTCATTATTGTCATTCCCTTGGATTAAATTTTTTATTATACCTGTGATTTGCTATTTCATGAATTCATTCTTTAGGATGAGATTATGTAGTTTTCAATTACTTTTGGTTCTATTTCCCATGGCTTTTTATTAAATGTCATTTTTATTGCATCATGATCTGAAAAAAATACATTAACTATTTCTGCCTTTCTGCGTTTGATTTTTAGGTCTTTATGTCCTAATAAATGGTCAATTTTTGTATAGATTCCATGAATTGCTGAGAAGAAAGTCTACTCCTTTCTATCTCCATTCAATTTTCTCCAAAGGTCTATCATGTCTATTTTTTCAAGTATTCTATTTACCTCTTTAACTTCTTTCTTATTTATTTTGTGTTGATTTATCTAGTTCTGAGAGAGCAAAGTTGAGATCTCCCACTATTACAGTTTTGTTATCTATCTTCTTGTAGCTCTCTTAACTTTTCCTTAAATAATTTAGATACTATATCACACGGTACATATATGTTTAGCATTGATATTGCTCCATTATCTATGGTACCTTTAGTAAGATATAGTTTCTCTCTTTAAATCAGTTCAATTTTTGGTTTTCCTTGATATGAGATTAGAATGGCTACCCCTGTCTTTTTTAACTTCACCTGAAGCATAATAGATTCTGCTCCAGCATTTTATCTTAATTCTGTTTCTATCACTCTGCTTTAAATGTCTTTTTTGTTAACAGCATATTGCAGTGTTCTGCCTTTTAATCTAATCTGCTATTTGTTTCCATTTTATGCGAGAGTTCATCCCATTCACATTTACAATTAAAACCAATAATTCTGTATTTCCCACCACCTTATTTACCCCAAATTATAATTTTCCCTTTTCTTTTCTCCTTTCCTTTCTCACCAGTATTTTACTTATGAGCAACACTTGTCTTAAATGGTTCTCCCCTTTCATAGTTCCTCCCCCTTTCTTATACCTCTGCCCTACTATTTTTGTTTTCATTTCTATTATCCTACCTTTTCCCTTTTTTTCTTTCCCCTCCCTCTTTTCTATATAGTGAGAGAAGTCTCTATATGAAACAAAATATGTCTAATATTCTTTCTTTGAGCCAAATCTGATGAGAATAAGATTCACACACTGCTCATCCCCCTATTTTATTTCTCACATTTATAACAGGTTTTCTTTGCCTCTTCATGAGATGTAATTTCTCTCATTTTACCTCCACTTTCCCCTTTTTTGGTACAATTCTCTTTCCATCTTTAGTTTATTTTTTATATTGTAATAGTAAAATCAAATTATACATGCACTTTCTATGTATACCCATTACATAGATACAGTTCTTAAGAATTCTTTTATTTTTTGCCTTTTTATATTTCTGTTGAATTATATATTTGGAGGGCAATTTTTTTGTTCAGCCATGGTCCTTTCCTCAGAAATAAATACAATTCATCTGTTTCTTGAATATTCATCATCTTCCCTCAAAGAAAATGGTCAGTTTTACAAGGTAGTTTATTCGTGACTGCTATTCCAAGTTCCTTTGCCTTTTCTAATATCCAATTCCAGTCTCTTTGATCCTATAAGGTTGAAGCTGCTAGGTCCTTCCTGGGTAATCCTGATTGTGGCTCCTTGGTATTTGAATTGTTTCTTTCTGGCTGCTTATAATATTTTTCCTTGGTCTCATTGTTCTGAAATTTAGCCACAATATTCTTTCAAGTTTTAATTTTGAGGTCTCTTTCTGGGGTCTTCTTTCATATTCAGTGAATTCTTTCAGTGGCTATTTTATCTTTTAATTCCATGAAATCAGGGCAGTTTTCTGTGATGATTTCCTGGAAAATTATGTCTAAGCACTTTTTTTATCATGATTTGCACCAAGTTTAATAATCCTTAGATTGTCTCTCCTAGATCTATTTTCCACATTAGTTTGTTTTCCCACTTAGGTATTTTATATTTTCTTCTATTTTTTGAGGGGGCTTTGCTTGACTGATTCTTTTTTTTTTTTAATAGCCTTTTATTTACAGGATATATACATGGGTAACTTTACAGCATTAACAATTGCCAAACCTCTTGTTCCAATTTTCACCTCTTACCCCCCCACCCTCTCCCCTAAATGGCAAGATGACCAGTAGAGGTTAAATATATTAAAATATAACTTAGATACACAATAAGTATACATGACCAAAACATTATTTGCTGTACAAAGAATCAGACTCTGAATTATTGTACAATTAGCTTGTGAAGGAAATCAAAAATGCAGTGTGCTAAATATTAGGATTAGAATTCAATGTAATGGTTTTTAGTCATCTCCAGAGTTCTTTTTCTGGGTATAGCTAGTTCAGTTCATTCTGCTCCATTAGAAATGATTTGGTTGATCTTGTTGCTGAGGATGGCCTGATCCATCAGAACTGGTCATCATCTAGTATTGTTGTTGGAAGTATATAATGATCTCCTGGTCCTGCTCATTTCCTCAGCATCAGTTCCTGTAGGTCTCTCCAGGCCTTTCTGAAATCATCCTGTTGATCATTTCTTACAGAACAGTAATATTCCATAATTTTCATATACCACAATTTATTCAGCCATTCTCCAACGGATGGACATCCATTCAGTTTCAGTTTCAGCCACTACAAAAGGGCTGCCACAAACATTCGTGGCACATACAGGTCCCTTTCCCTTCTTTATAATCTCTTGGATATAATCCCAGTAGTAACACTGCTGGATCAAAATATGCCAGTTTGGTAACTTTTTTGAGCATAGTTCAAACTCTCTCACAATGGTTGGATTCGTTCACACTCCACCAACAATGAATCAATGTCCCAGTTTTCCCACATCCCTCCAACAATCATCATTATTTTTCCTGTCATCTTAGCCAATCTGACAGGTGTGTGTAGTATCTTAGAGTTGTCTTAATTTGCATTTCTGATTAATATGACTTGGAGCATCTTTTCATATGACTAGAAATAGTTTCAATTTCTTCATCTGAGGAATTGTCTGTTCATATCCTTGACCATTTTCAATTGGAGAATGGCTTGATTTTTATAAATTAGAGTTAATTCTCTATATATTTTGAAATGAGGCCTTTATCAGAACCTTGACTGTAAAATATTTTCCCAGTTTATTGCTTCCCTTCTAATCTTGTCTGCATTAGTTTTGTTTTGTCAAAAACTTTTCAGTTTGTATAATCGAAATTTTCTATTTTGTGATCAGTAATGATCTCTAGTTCTGCTTTTGGTCATAAAGACCTTCCCTTCCACAGGTCTGAGAGGTAAACTATCCTATGTTCCTCTAATTTATTAATAATTTCATTCTTATGCCTAGGTCATGAACCCATTTTGACCTTATCTTGGTGTGCACGTTAAGTATGGATCAATCCTAGTTTCTGCCATATTAGTTTCCAATTTCCTAGCAATTTATCAAACAGTAGTTCTTTCCCCAAAAGCTGGGATCTTTGGGTTTGTCAAAGACTAAGGTTGCTATATTTGTGACTGTTTATCCCTTGAACTAATCTATTCCACTGATCAACTAATCTATTCCTTAGCCAATCAAATAGTTTGGTAACTGCTGCTCTATAATATAATTTTAGATCTGGTCGCTAAGCCACCATCATTTGATTTTTTTTTTCATTAATTCCTTGAAATTCTTGACCTTTGTTTTTCCATATGAACTTTGTTGTTATTTTTCTAGGTCATTAAAATAGTTTTTGGAGTCTGATTGGTATGGCGCTAAATAAATAGATTAGTTTAGTAATTTGTCATCTTTATTATATTTGTCCCTATCCAAGAGCATTTAATATTTTTCCAATTGGTTAGATCAGACTTAATTTGTGTGAAAAGTGGTCTGTATTTGCTCATAAAGTTTCTGATTTTCCCTTGGCAGATGATTCCTAAATATTTTATATTATCAGTAGTTACTTTAAATGGAATTTCTCTTTTAACTCTTTGTTGGATTTTGTTAGTGATATATAAGAATGCTGATGACTTAGTGGGTTATTTTATAACCAGCAACTTTTGTTGTGGATTATTTCTAATAACTTTTTAGCAGAATCTCGGGATTCTCTATATACCATCATGTCATCGGCAAAGAGTGATAATTTAGCTTCCTCATTGCCTATTCTTATTCCTTAATCTCTTTCTCAGCTCTTTTCTATAGCTAGCGTTTCTAATACAATTAAATAGTAACGGTGATGTGGGCAACCTTGTTTCCTCCAGATCTTATTGGAATGGTTGAGTTTGTCTCCATTACTATGATCTTACTGATGGTTTTAAATAGATGCTGATTATTTTAAAGAAAAGTCCATTTATTCCTATACTCTCAAGTGTTTTTAATAGGAATGGATGTTGGATTTTATCAATGCTTTTTCCATCTATTGAGATGATCCCATATGGTTTTTTAATTTGGTTATTAACATGGCAATTATAATGATAGTTTTCCTAATATTAGAACCAACCACCATTTGGTATAAATCCTACTTGATCATAGTGTATTATCTTGGAGATGATTTTTGTAGTCTTTTGCTAATATCTTATTTAAGATTTTAGTATCAATATTCATTAGGAGATTGTCTATAATTTTCTTTCTCTGTTTTCAGCCTACCTGGTTTAGGTATCAGTACCATGTCTGTGTCTAGAAGGAATTTGGTAGGACTCCTTCATTCCTATTTTATCAAATAATTTATATAGCATTAGGGCCAATTGTTCTTTAAATGTTTGTAAAATTCATGTAATCCATCTGGTCCGGGATTTTTCTTAGGGAGTTGTTTAATTGCCTGTTCTTTTTTTTCTGAAATGGGACTATTCAAGCAAATTACTTCTTCCTCTGTTAGTCTGGAATCTGTATTTTTGGAGTATCATCCATTTCCTTAGGTTATCAAATTTATTGGCATAAAGTTGAGCAAAACAAGTCCTATTATTTCTCTAATTTCCTCTTCATTGGTGGAAAGTTCTCCTTTTCATTTTTAAGACTACTAATTTCATTTCCTCCCTCCTTTTCAAATCAGATTTCCAAAGGCTTATCTATTTTATTGGCTTTCCTAGAACCAACTCTTAGTTTTATTAATTAGTTCAATAGTTTTTACTTTAATATTTTAATTTCTCCTTTTAATTTTAGAATTTCCAATTTAGTATTTGATTGGGGTTTTTAATTTGATTTTTTGTTTTTTTGTTGCAAGCCCAATTCTTAATCTTTTCTTTCTCTGTTTTTTCAAAGTAAGCCTCTAAGGATATAAAATTCCTCTTTTACACTTTGGCTGCATCCACAAATTTTGGTATGATGTCTATCATTGTCATTATCTTGAGTGAAATTATTAATTGTATCTATAATTTGCTGCTTCCCAATCATTCTTTAAGATGATTGTTTAGTTTCCAATTACTTTTTGCTCTATTTCCCCTAACTTTTTGTTGAATGTAGTTTTATTGCATCATGATCTGAAAAAAGCATTTACTATTTTGCTTTCTTGCATTTAATTTGAGGTCTTTATTCCTAATATATGATCAATTTTTGAATAGGTTCCATGAACTGCTGAGAAGAAATATATTCCCTTCTATCTCCATTCAATTTTCTCCAAAGATCCAACATACCTAATTTTTCTAATATTCTATTTACTTCTTTAATTTCTTTCTTATTTGTTTTGTGGTTTGTTTGTCTAATTCAGGAGTGCAAGGTTGAGATCTCCCACTATTACAGTTTTGTTGTCTATTTCTTCTTGCAACTCTTAACTTCTCCTTTAGGAAGTTGGTGCCATACCACTTGGTACATATATTTTAATATTGATATTGCTTCGTTGTTTATGCACCTTTGCAGGATGTAAGTTACTTCCTTATCTCTTTTAATTAGATCAATTTTACTTTTGTTGATCTGAGATAAGGATGGCTCCAACATTAAGCATATAGTTTTTACCTTTTTCTTTTACTCTATATATCCCCTGCTTAAATGTTTCTTGTAAAAACATTGAGGTTCTGACTTTTGATCCAGTTCTATCTGCCTCCCTTTTGGGAGTTCATCCCATTTACATTTGTTAAATTACTAATCTGTATTTCCTGCCATCCTAATAACCCAGATTGTGCTTCTTATTCTTGCCTCCCCAACCTTCTTTCCCTTTTAAACTTATGTACCCTCTTGTACCACATTCTTATCTCTTTATAATCCCTCCCTCCCCTTGAGTCTTTCCCCTTCCTTCTATTACTCTTTTCTTTTCCCTTTTCCTCTCCCCGTTTTTAATGAGGGCGAGAGAGTTTTCTCTAAAACAAATATCAATTATTTTTCTTTGACAACTCTGATGAGGAAAAGATTTACATGTTCCTCCCTCTCCTAAATTCCCTCAGATATGATAAGTTCTTAGCCTCTTTGTGGTATGTGGTTTCCTCTTTTATCCCTCCTTCCCACCTTGTTCTGCCTTCATCCTTTTCCATATCTACTCCCTTTTTTATGTTATATCAGTACAATCAAATTATACATGTATTCTTTTTTGTATATCCACAACAAAATACAATTCTCAAGTTATTTTACCTTTTCTGCATCTCTTGAGTTCTATTCTGGAGATCAAATTTTTGTTTAGTTCTGGTTTTCTTCAAAACAAATGGAATTCATTTGTTTCATTAAATATCCATCTTCTTCCCTGGAAGAAAATGCTCAACTAGCTGGGTAGTTTATTCTTGGCTGCATCTCAAGTTCTGTGCCTTTCAATATCATATTCAGGCCCTTCTTCCTTTAATATAGTGGCAGCGATCTTGGGTGATCTTATTGTGGCACCTCGGTATTTAAATGGTTTTTGGCTGTGTAATTTTTCCTTAATCTGATAGTTCTGAAATTTTGCACAATATTCCTTGGGGTTTTATTTTGGGTTTCTTTCAGAATGTGTTCGATGAATTCTTTCAATGCCTATTTTACCTTCTGATTCTATTACATCTGGGCAGTTCTCTTTGATGATTTCTTGTAAAATAGTATCTAGGCTCTTTTTTTATCATAGTTTTCGGAAAGTCCAATAATCCTCAGATTATCTCTCCTAGATCTATTTTCCAAGTCTTCATTTTGAATAGAAATTTCTGGTTTTCAGTTTGTCATTTTTGTTTTGCTTGACTGATTCTTGTGTCTCTATGGATCATTAGTTTCAATTTGTTTCAGTTCTAATTTTAAAAATTATTTTTTTCAATAGCTTTTTACTTCTTTCTGTATATGTCCAATTGAGTTTTTGAATGTATTGTTTGGTCTGTGGAATTTTTTTTCCATTTCACTAATTTTTTTTAGTGAATTATTTTCTTTTCAATTCAAGATCCTACTTTCTTGCGTGTTCTTTGTCTTTTCCAATTCACGGATCCTACTTTCTTGCGAGTTCTTTGTCTTTTCCAATTCACAAATCCTACTTCTAGTGAATTCTTTATTTTTCCAATTCACAATTCTTACTTTCCTGAGATTTTTTATTTTTTCCAATTCACCAATTTTGTTTCCCCTGCACTTCCTGGGAATTTTTTTTCAATTCGTATTTCAGGAAGTTGTTGCTCTCTTGTAAAGGCTTCTTCCTTTCCCATTTATCTTCTAACTCTCTTTTGAGACTTTTAATGTCTCTTCTATGAACATTATGTAAGAGGACATCCTGATGCATTTTGCTGTTTGAGGTCTCTTCAGGTTTGCTGACCTGCTCTTTTTCTGCATAGAAGCTGTCAATTGTTCTTTTCATCTTTTTATTCATGTTTTAAAGCCTTTAGGGTAGGTCTCCTAGGCAAGGGGGTTACCAGTTTCCTTTGCAGAGCAGGGAAAGATGTAAACCGATTTCCGGCTCCGAGGTATGGGAGTGCTCTGGGTGAGAGTTTTCCCTTCCCCCAACAGGAAGTGGATTCAGCACTGGCTGAGCTATCAAACTCTTAGTAGGGGCTGGTGGATTATCGTTGCCCCTGCTAGAGACTAAGTGAAGTGTCACCGCCCAGGCGAAGCCTCTTGGGGACTGTGAGTTTAGCGACCCCAGAACTCAGACAGCCACAAACTCTGCCAATTGTCTCTGCCTGATGCAAATCGGCCCTGGAAAAGCTCTATGGCCCCAAGCTGAGCTCCCCACTGCGCAGATTGGAGGCTAACCCGGGCTGCGTCCTCCTGCTGTGCAGGATCACAACTGCCCCAAGGAAAAGCCTGTACTGTGGGTTGGGGCTGCATGCTTGTGCTGAGATCTGTGCCTTCCCCTCGGTTTGAAACTCTCCTCGGAACCTAATTTCTCTCCCAGTCTGGGCCGATCTCCCCCCTGGCCCAGGAACCAACCTTTTTTGGCGAGACTGCAGATTTTCTTCTGCCGGTGAGTTGTTCTACTTCTTATCTTTACGAATTGTAGCAGTCAACTATTTTTGAGGCTCGATATAATATTGATAAAGAGGGTAAGAGAAGAGCTTAGAAAGTCGCGTGTGTCTTCTCCGCCATCTTGGCTCCGCCCCGCTTGACTGATTCTTGATATTTCATTGAGTCATTCATTTCTATTTGTTCAGTTCTGATTTTTAGTGAATTATTTTCTTCATTTACTTTTTTTTAGTTGTTTTTGTATTTCCCTAATTGGATTTTTATTTGAATTGTTTTATTTTAGATATTTTTTTCCTATTTCACAAATTCTCTTTTTTAAGGAGTTATTTTCTTTTTCAATTTCCCAAATTCTGTCTTTCAGGAAATTGTTTTTTTTTTCATTTTGCCAAATCTATTTTGGAAGGAGGTATTTGCTTTTTATATTTCATCAAGTCTAATTTGTAAGGAATTTTCTTCAGATAGTTTCTGTGTTTCCTTTTCCAAACCCTCTTGCAAAGTTCTCACTTCCTTTTCCCATTTTCTTCTAACTCTCTTTTAAAATCCTTTTTAATTTTTTTTTCTAGGAGAGCATTGTGTGATAGATACCAATTTATATCATCCTTTGTGGCTTCATCTGAAGATGACCTGCTTTTATTCTACTTCGGGTTTGGAATCTGTTCTCTTTCACCATAAAAACGATCTATGGTGAGAGGTTTTTTTTTTTTTGTTTGTTTTGTTTTGTTTTTGTTTGTTTGTTTGTTTGTTTGTTTTTTGTTTTTGTTTTTGTTTTTGTTTTTTGCTTTTTTGCTCATTTTTTTTAATGTTGAGATTATTTTTTAGCGCAAGGGAGATTGTCCAAGCTTCCTCTACAAACAGAAGCAGCTATTCAGTGTAAGTGCTGACTGACTTCTTGTTCTGGGTGGGCGTAAGCAGGTATTGTGAAATTTTGGCATTTTGGGGTTCCCTATTTACCTTTTGTATTTGTGTTGGATATTTTATAACTTCTCTGCTGAGTGGCTCACAACCAGGGCAGAGTAACTATCACTATTGTAGATTCATTCCCATAGATTTTTCTCAGGAATGCATCCCACACAGTCCTGGGACTGTGTGCTGCTTACTCTGCCTTTGTGCTTGGCCTGCATGTTCTTGACCTGCCTCCTTCCATGCCAATTGACACAGACCTTTTCTGGAATTCTTCGAGATTATCTTCTGCTAGTAATTTGTTACCCTTCCAATATTTATGTTTTCGGGAGCTCCCAAATTAATTCAGAGGGTTGTGGGAAAATGTCAGGAAAAAAAAAAGTGTGTCCTTTCTGCCATCTTGGTTTGCCTCCCTTCCTCCCCCCCAAGAAATTATCAAGGAAAACTGTGCTGATATATCAGAATCAGTGGGTAAATATAAAAGGAAAAAATACATCAATCACCCCCTATAAAAGATCCCAAAATAAAAATTTCCAGGAATATTATAGCCATATTCTTGAACTTCCAGGTGAAGGGGAAAATAGTGCAAGCACCCAGAAAAAAATGATTCAAGTAGAGTGGATCCACAGTCAGGATAACACAAGATTTAGCAGTTTATACATTAAAGGACTGGGGGGCTTGGAATATAATATCTTGGAGAGCAATGGAGTTAGGATTGCAACCAAGAATTATCTACCCCACAAAACTGAGTATAAGCCTTCAGAGGAATGGTAGACATTCAATAAAACAGAAGGTTTTCAAGTATTCAGGATGAACAGACCAAGCCTGAATGAAAAATTTGATTTTAAAATACAATCTCTGAAGAAGAATAAGGAGGTAGTCAGGAAATTAATATCATAAGGGACTTAGTAAGGTTTATCTTTTACATTTCTGCAGAGGAAGAGGATACTTGTACCTCATTAGAACATTCTCATTATTATGGCATTTAGAATGTGTATGGGTGTGAGTGAAGGGTCATGGGTGTGAGTTGAATATGAAGGAATAATATCTATTTAAAAATGATGAAATTAAAGAATGAGAGAGGAATGTACTGGGATAAAGGGAAAGGAAGAAATGGAATGGTGCAAATTACCTGTCATAAAAAAAGGCAAGATGGAATGTTGGAGGGGATGTGGAAAAATCGGGACACTGATATATTGTTGGTGGAATTGTGAATACATCCAGCCATTCTGGAGAGCAATTTGGAACTATGCTCAAAAAGTTATCAAACTGTGCATACCCTTTGATCCAGCAGTGTTACTACTGGGCTCATATCCTAAAGAGATTTTAAAGAAGGGAAAGGGACCTGTATGTGCAAGAATATTTGTGGCAGCCCTCTTTATAGTGGCCAGAAACTGGAAACTGAGTGGATACCCTTCAATTGGAGAATGGCTGAATAAACTGTGGTATATGAATATTATGGAATATTATTGTTCTATAAGAAATGACCAGCAGGATGATTTCAAAAAGGCCTGGAGAGAATTGCATGAACTGATACTAAGTGAAATGAGCTGGATCAGGAGATCATTATATACTTCAACAACAATACTACATGATGATCAATTCTGATGGACGTGGCCCTCTTCAACAATGAGATGAACCAAATCAGTTCCAGTAGAGCAGTAATGAACTGAACCAGCTACAGTCATCAAAAGAACTCTGGGAGATTACTATGAACCACTACATAGAATCCCCAATCTCTCTATTTTTGTCTGCCTGCACTTTTGGTTTCCTTCACAGGCTAATTGTACACTATTTCAAAGTCCGATTCTTTTTGCACAACAAAATAACTGTATGGACATGTATACATATATTGTATTTAACTTATACTTTAACATATTTAACATGTATTGGTCAATCTGCCATTTGGGGGAGGGAGTGGGGAGAAGGAGGGGAAAAGTTGGAACAAAAGTTTTGACAGTTAATGATGTAAAATTGCCATGCATATAACTTGTAAATGAAAAGCTATAATAAAAATTTATTAAAGAAATAGAAAAAAATTGGAAGGAAAGCATTATTTCCTTTGGCAATGGGACAAAACCTGTCCTAAATCTCTATACTGGGAAAAATTAGGAAGCATAGGAAATAGGGGTAGGGATTCATGTTAATACCAAATGTTAATGGAACTTCTTTTGTGGAAGTTATCCCAAAATCACCATAATTAGACATTTCTAATTGTTACTCTATTAGGTTGTACCCAAATTTGTAAATAGAATTAAGGGGGAGAGGAGTGGAATACACTCTGACCTCCAGATAACCTTGATATTGGTTATAGTGCATATATAGTATTTGAATATATTTTAATGGCCAACCAAAATGTATAAGTCTCACATAGGGTAGGGAAAGGACCGGGAGGAAGAAGAACTGGAACTTAATTAAAAATATTAAAAATGTTAAAATTTTATATTTATAAAGTTGTTTACAGCAGCTTTTTTTGTCGTTCCAGTGGATTAGAAATTGAGGGGAAGCTCACCAATTGGAGCAAAGAAGAACAAAGTATGACAGATTATTGTGGGAAAGTACTATTGTTTTGTGGGAAATGACAAAGTAGTGGTTTTAGAGAAAACATGTTAAAAACTATATGAACTGAGGAAAAGTTAACGCTCCATTGTGTAGAGGAATAGCCATGTTGTATTGATGATCCACTGAAAGACTTTGATACTCTGATCAATACAGTGATGCAAGAAAATTGAAAATGACTCCTGATTAAAAATGATATTCAGTTTCAGCGATAGAGTAATTCAACTCTGTATAGAAATTGAAGCATTATTTTTTCACTTCAAAAAAAAATGATACAGGAATGTTTTCCATGTTTTCACATATATTATTGACATTATATAGATTGCTTTTTCAAGAGGGAGGGAGAGAAATCTAAACTCAAAATTTATAATGGGAATAAAATAAAATAAATACATATTTCTAAAAAAATAAAAATGTGCAAAATAAATAAATGAAAAAGAAAAAAAAAGTTTTTATACTGAGACCAAAATATTTGTATATGGCAGCAGAATTCCATCAGTTACAGAAGAAGATCAATGAATTCTTACTTGGTTTTAGGATTATTCCATGGAATTTTTCTGGTTTCTCTATTTTTAAAATTGCAAGAGAGAGAATGCTAGAATACAGCAGAAAGGGAATTGTCACTATAAACTTCAGGTTTATTTTAGACATTTCCTTTTTTTAGCAGGCAGCATCATACATAAAACATTGTCAGAACTATTACTAGAATGGGATAATAAGGAATGTGTCCATCAGTCAGTTACACACTTTTTAATTCTTACTTTGTGCTGGACCTTGGAGATACTTATACATGCAAATAGAATAACCCTATGTTCCCATAAAGAGTTTATACTTTAATGTAAATAGAATATAAAAGGAGTAGAAAAGCAAAGGAATGAAGTTACCAAAGTCTGTAAATCCTGTTCTAGAATGCTGAGAAAAATGAAGAGTAATGATATAAGCCCTTCTTTAAAATTAAAATGCGATTAATGGGAAAATAGTATTCTACGGTCCCCTCACAGGGGCTAAGGAAGATTCCATAGTGAAAAAGTCACAGGGAATAAAATGCAGATGATGAATCTTATTTAGAGAGTCAGATTTAGAGCTTCAAAAATAATTTTGTATAACTTCCTAGTTGGAGGGGGCATAATCCTAAAGTGCCAGGGAACTGATAGATTAGTTATCTTGCCCAGTTGCTAACTTCAGTACTTTGCCCTGGTACATTTTTGTCCACAAGAAGAAGACCATATTTACCAATATGAATAATTTTTACTGTTAAAATACCTTAGAGACCCATATTTGGGAAGGAGGCATCAACTAACAGAAAAGGAGTTTGTGAGAATGTTTAAATATGCCAGTCTTCTACCATGGTTAACTTAATCATTACTATATTCCAGTCACTATAATTTCTTTGTACTCCTTATCCAGCATTATATCTAAGATCTGTCATCCATTGTAATACAGTAGAAAGCTCATTTATATAGAGCCAAGAAGACTTGAGTTTATGTTCCAGTTTTGGCATTTTTTATTTTGATGAACACAAGTGGTCACCTTACATCCTTGTATCTCAGTTTCCTCATGTAGTAAAATCATTACTAAGAATCCTTTCAGCTCTAAATCTATGATTGTTATTGATCTTGAATTTCTTCCTATCAAATGTCTCCCATTTTCTAGTGCTCATTAACTTATAATATTTTTTCCAAAAATAACAGATATTGGTATCCTTTCCAAGAATAGCTAATCTAAAATAAATGGCTTATTTCTGCTTTTCAATTAAAACCCCTATCAAAATAGTCTATCCCCCTACCACTACCACTCAGTAGCCTCCTCTCCAAATTTAAATTTCATTTTGCCTTGTCCAAATTTTTATAATCTAGGTACCTTTGGATTACTCTTATTTTTTTCTAAATCATTTCAGAATCTGCCTCACAATTTTCTTCCCATATCTTAACTCCTGATAGAAGATAGAAGAGGAAAGCCAAGGACTTGCCTGAGCTCTCCTAAATTCATCTCCAAACAAATTTAAATAATGCTTCAAAATGAATTTGAGGGTAAGTTATTTTTTAACAGTTTTCCCAATTACATGCAAAACAAATCTATAACATTTGTTTTGTTTTTGTTTTTGTTTTTTTTTAACAATTTTGAGTTCTGCATTCTCCCCTTTTCTTTTCACCACTTCAATGAAAAGACCCATGTGAAGTTGTGCAAAACATTTCCAAAAAAGTCATGTTGCAAAAAAGAAAACATACATCTTCCCCTTTCTTCCCTCAAAAAATCAATCCTCGAGAAAACAAAAGGAAAAGCAAGAAAAAAAAAAACATGCTTCAGTTTGTATCCAGATACAATCAGTTCTTTCTCTTGGTATGGATAGCATTTTTCATCACAAATCCTCCACAGTCAGGGGCAGAGCCAAGATGGCAGAGAAGGCACACCTGACTTTCTAAGCTCTTCTCTTACCCTCTCTATCAATAATATATCGAGCCTCAAAAATAGTCTTGACTGGTACAATTCGTAAAGATAAGAAGTAGAACAACTCACCAGGCGAAGAAAATCTGCAGTCTCGGCAAAAAAGGTTGGTTCCGGGGCCAGGGGGGAGATCAGCACAGACTGGGAGAGAAATTAGGTTCCGAGGAGAGTCTCAAACCGAAAGTGAAAGCACAGATCTCAGCACAAGCTCACAGCCCCAACCCGCAGTACCGGGCTTTTCCTTGGGGCAGTTGTGATGCTGCACTGCAGGAGGACACAACCCCTGTTAGCCTCTAATCTGCACAGTGCGGGGCTCGGCTTGGGGCCTAGAGCTTTCCCAGGGTTGATTTGTCCAGCAGAGACACTGGGGCGGAGTTCTGGGCAGAGTTCGGTAGAATGGGAAGTCTGCAGTCAGCTGCTAATACTCACAGTCCCACAAGAGGCTCTGGCCTGGGGCAGTGACACTTTCACCCCTTAGTCTCTAGCTTAGGGCAGTCGCTAACCCACACAGCCAAACTGGGCACTTCAATAGCTCAGCCAGTGCTGAATCCACCTCCTGTTGGGGGAAGGGAAAACTCTCACTCAGAGCACTCCCATACCTTGGAGCCCAAAATCAGTTTACATCTCTCCTGTTCTGCAGAGGAAGCTGGTAACCCCCTTGCCTAGGAGACATACCCTAAAGGCTTTAAAACATGAATAAAAAGATGAAAAGAACGATTGACAGCTTCTATGCAGAAAAAGAGCAGGTCAGCAAACCTGAAGAGACAGCAAATAGATGGACCAGACTGTCCTCCTTTACATGATGCTCTCATAGAAGAGAACATTAAAAATCTCAAAAGAGAGTTAGAAGATAAATGGGGAAAGGAAAGAGAAGCCTTACAAGAGAGCAAAAACTTCCTGAAATACGAATTGGAAAAGATAAAAAATTCCCAGGAAATGCAGGGAAAAAAATTTGTGAATTCGAAAAAATAAAGAATTCACTAAAAAGTGGGATTTGTGAATTGGAAAAGACAAAGAACTCGCAAGAAAGTAGGATCTGTGAAATGGAAAAAGGAATAATTCACTGAAAAAAATTAAGGAAATGGAAAAAAATTCCACAGACCAAAACAATACATTTAAAAACTCAATTGGACATATACAGAAAAAAGTAAAAAAAGCTAATGAAGAAAATAATTCTTTAAAAATTAGAACTGAATAAATAGAAACTAATGATTCATTGAGACAGCAAGAATCAGTCAAGCAAAAACAAAAAAATGACAAACGGGAAAAAACCATGAATTATCTACTTACAAAAACAACAGACTTGGAAAATAGATCTAGGAGAGATAATCTGAGGATTATTGGACTTTCTGAAAACTATGATAAAAAAGATCTTAGATACTATTTTACAAGAAATCATAAAAGAGAACTGCCCAGATGTAATAGAATCAGAAGGTAAAATAGGCATTGAAAGAATTCATCAAACACCTTCTGAAAGAAACCCTAAAATAAAAACCCCAAGGAATATTGTGGCCAAATTTAAAAACTATCAGATTAAGGAAAGAATTTTACAAGCAGCCAAAAAAAAAAAAAAAAAACAATTTAAATACTGACGTGCTACAATAAGGATCACCCAAGATCTGGCTGCCTCCACATTAACGGAGCAAAGGGCCTGGAATCTGATATTCCGAGAGGCAAAAGAACTTCAGATACAGCCAAGAATAAACTAACCACCTAAGCTGAGCATTTTCTTCCAGGGAAGAAGATGGACATTTAATGAAACAAATGAATTCGATTTGTTTCTAAAGAAAAAACCAGAACTAAACAAAATAATTTGATCTCCAACCATAGAACTCAAGAGATGCAGAAAAGGCAAAAACAACTCTTGAGAATTGTATTTCTGTTGTGGATATACAAAAAGAATACATGTATAATTTGATTTTACTGATATAACATAAAAAAGGGAAGTAGATATGGAAAAGGGATGATGGCAGAATAAGGTGAGAAGGAGGGATAAAAAGAGGGAAACCACATCCCACGAAGAGGCAAAGGAAACATCATATTTGAGGGAATTTAGAGAGGGGGAGGAACACTATGTGAATCTTACTCTCATCAGAGTTGGCTCAAAGAAAAAATAATTGACATTTGTTTTAGAGAAAATTCTCTCTCACCTCATTAAAAACAGGGGAGAGGAAAAGGGAAAAGAAAAAGTATAATAAGGGAAGGAAGGGGAAAAGATTCAAAGGGGGGAGGGAGGGATGATAAAGAGGGTAAGCATTGTGATACAAGTGGGGTACATAAGTTCAAAAAGGGGAAAGAGGGTTGGGGGAGGCAAGAAAAAGTAAAGCATAATCTGGGGTTATTAGGATGGCAGGAAATACAGATTTAATAATTCTAACCGTAAATGTGAATGGGATGAACTCCCCCATAAAGAGGAGGCAGATAGCAGACTGGATCAAAAGTCAGAACCCTACAATATGTTGTTTATAAGAAACACATTTAAAGCAGGGGGATACATATAGAGTACAGGTAAAAGGCTGGAGGAAAATCTATTATGCTTGAGGTGAAGTCAAAAAAGCAGGGGTAGCCATCCTTATCTCAGATCAAGCAAAAGCAAAAATTGATCTAATCAAAAGAGATAAGGAAGGTAACTACATCCTGCTAAACGGTAGCATAAACAACGAAGCAATATCAATATTAAACATAAATGCACCAAGTGGTATGGCATCCAACTTCCTAAAGGAGAAGTTAAGAGAGTTGCAAGAAGAAATAGACAACAAAACTGTAATAGTGGGAGATCTCAACCTTGCACTCTTAGAATTAGACAAATCAAACCACAAAACAAGAAAGAAATTGAAGAAGTAAATAGAATATTAGAAAAATTAGGTATGTTAGATCTTTGGAGAAAATTGAATGGAGATAGAAAGGAATATACTTTCTTCTCAGCAGTTCACGGAACTTATTCAAAAATTAAACATATATTAGGACATAAAGACCTCAAAATTAAATGCAAGAAAGCAGAAATAGTAAATGCTTCCTTTTCAGATCATGATGCAATAAAAACTACATTCAACAAAAAGTTATGGGGAAATAGACCAAAAAGTAATTGGAAACTAAACAATCTCATCTTAAAGAATGATTGGGTGAAGCAGCAAATTATAGATACAATTAATAATTTCACCCAAGATAATGACAATGATGAGACGTCATACCAAAATTTGTGGGATACAGCCAAAGCAGTAATAAGAGGGAATTTTATATTCCCTTACTTGAGGCTTATTTGAATAAAACAGAGAAAGAAAAGATTAATACAACTAAAAAAACTAAAAAAAGACCAAATTAAAAACCCCCAATCAAATACTAAATTGGAAATTCTAAAATTAAAAGGAGAAATTAAAAATATTGAAAGTAAAAAAACTATTGAACTAATTAATAAAACTAAGAGTTGGTTCTATGAAAAGCCAATAAAATAGATAAGCCTTTGATAAATCTGATTAGAAAAGGAGGAGGAAAATGAAAATAGTAGTCTTAAAAATGAAAAGGGAGAACTTTCCACCAATGAAGAGGAAATTAGAGAAATAATAAGGAGTTATTTTGCTCAACTTTATGCCAATAAATTTGATAACCTAAATGAAATGGATGACTACCTCCAAAAATACAGACTTCCCAGACTAACAGAGGAGGAAGTAAATTGCTTGAATAGTCCCATTTCAGAAAAAGAAATAGAACAGGCAACTATACAACTCCCTAAGAAAAAAAATCCCCAGGACCAGATGGATTTACATGTGAATTTTACCAAACATTTAAAGAACAATTGGCCCCAATGCTATATAAATTATTTGATAAAATAGGGAATGAAGGAGTCCTACCAAATTCCTTCTATGACACAGACATGGTACTGATACCTAAACCAGGTAGGTTAAAAACAGAGAAAGAGAATTATAGACCAATCTCCCTAATGAATATTGATGCTAAAATCTTAAATAAGATATTAGCAAAAAGACTATAGAAAATCATCCCCAGGATAATACACTATGATCAAGTAGGATTTATACCAGGAATGCAGGCTGGTTCAATATTAGGAAAACTATCAATATAATTGGCCATGTTAATAACCAAATTAACAAAAACCATATGATCATCTCAATAGATGCAGAAAAAGCATTTGACAAAATCCAACATCCATTCCTATTAAAAACAGTTGAGAGTATAGGAATAAATGGACTTTTCCTTAAAATAATCAGCAGCATCTATTTAAAACCATCAGTAAGCTTCATATGTAATGGAGACAAACTGCAACCATTCCCAATAAGATCTGGAGTGAAACATGGTTGCCCACTATCACCGTTACTATTTAATATTGTATTAGAAATGCTAGCTTTGGCAATAAGCGCTGAGAAAGAGATAAAAGTAATAAGAATAGGCAATGAGGAAACCAAATTATCACTCTTTGCCGACGACATGATGGTATATTTAGAGAACCCCAGAGATTCTACTAAAAAGTTATTAGAAATAATCCACAACTGTAGCAAAGTTACTGGTTATAAAATAAACCCACATAAGTCATCAGCATTCTTATATATCACTAACAAAATCCAAAAGTCAGAGTTAAAAAGAGAAATTCCATTCAAAGTAAATACTGATAATATAAAATATTTAGGAATCTATCTGCCAAGGGACAATCAGAAACTTTATGAGCAAAATTACAGACCACTTTTCACACAAATTAAGTCTGATCTAACCAATTGGAAAAATATTAAATGCTCTTGGATAGGGCGAGCAAATATAATAAAGATGACAATATTACCTAAACTAATCTATTTATTTAGCGCTATACCAATCAAACTCCCAAAAAAACTATTTTAATGACCTAGAAAATATAACAACAAAGTTCATATGGAAAAACAAAGGTCAAGAATTTCAAGGATAATGAAAAAAAATCAAATGATGGTGGCTTAGCTGTACCAGATCTAAAATTATATTATAGAGCAGTAGTTACCAAAACCATTTGGTATTGGCTAAGGAATAGATTAGTTGATCAGTGGAATAGGTTAGGTTCAAGGGATAAAACAGTCAACAACTATAGCAACCTAGTCTTTGACAAACCCAAAGACCCCAGCTTTTGGGATAAGAACTTACTGTTTGATAAAAATTGGTGGGAAAATTGGAACCTAATATGGCAGAAACTAGGCATTGATCCACATTTAACACCGTACACCAAGATAAGGTCAAAATGGGTTCATGACCTAGGCATAAAGAATGAAATTATTAATAAATTAGAGGAACACAGGGTAGTTTACCTCTTAGACCTGTGGAAGGGGAAGGACTTCATGACCAAAGAAGAACTAGAGATCATTACTGATCACAAAATACAAAATTTCGATTATACTAAACTGAAAAATTTTTGTACAAACAAAACTAATGCAGATAAGATTAGAAGGGAAGCAATAAACTGGGAAAATATTTTTACAGTCAAAGGTTCTGATAAAGGCCTCATTTCCAAAATATATAGAGAATTAACTCTAATTTATAAAAAATCAAGCCATTCTCCAATTGAAAAATGGTCAAAGGATATGAACAGACAATTCTCAGATGAAGAAATTAAAACTATTTCTAGTCATATGAAAAGATGCTCCAAGTCATTATTAATCAGAGAAATGCAAATTAAGACAACTCTAAGATACCACTACACACCTGTCAGATTGGCTAAGATGACAGGGAAAAATAATGATGATTGTTGGAGGGGATGTGGGAAAACTGGGACACTGATACATTGTTGGTGGAGTTGTGAACCAATCCAACCATTTTGGAGAGTAGTTTGGAACTATGCTCTAAAAGTTATCAAACTGTGCATACCCTTTGATCCAGCAGTGTTACTACTGGGCTTATATCCCAAAGAGATTATAAAGAAGGGAAAGGGACCTGTATGTGCACGAATGTTTGTGGCAGCCCTTTTCGTAGTGGCTAAAAACTGGAAACTGATTGGATGTCCATCAGTTGGAGAATGACTGAATAAACTGTGGTATATTAATATTATGGAATATTACTGTTCTGTAAGAAATGACCAACAGGATGATTTCAGAAAGGCCTGGAGAGACTTACATGAACTGATGCTGAGTGAAATGAGCAGGACCAGGAGATCATTTTATACTTCAACAACAATACTATATGATGACCGGTTCTGATGGACCTGGCCATCCTCAGCAACGAGATCAACCAAATCATTTCCAATGGAGCAGTAATGAACTGAACCAGCTACGCCCAGAGAAAGAACTCTGGGAGATTTCTAAAAACCATTACATTGAATTCCGAATCCCTATATTTATGCCCACCTGCATTTTTGATTTCCTTCACAAGCTAATTGTACAATATTTCATAGTCTGATTCTTTTTGTACAGCAAAATAATATTTTGGTTATGTATACTTATTGTGTATTTAATTTATATTTTAATGTATTTAACATCTACTGGTCATCCTGCCATCTAGGGGAGGGGTTGGGGGGTAAGAGGTGAAAAATTGGAACAAGAGGTTTGGCAATTGTTAATGATGTAAAGTTACTCATGCATATAGCCTGTAAATAAAAAGCTATTAAATTAAAAAAAAATCCTCCTGAGTAATCTTGGATCATTGTATTGCTGAGAATAGCAAAATCATTCATAGCTGATTCTCCCAAAACAAGGCTCTAACTTTGCACGCAGTAAATTTCATTTTGATTGAGATCATATAGGACCTTGAAGTTTTTCCTGAAACCATACTCCTCAATTTTACAGAATAATAATATTTTTCATAATTACATAATACAATATTTCAGCTATTTCCCATTTGGTGGGCATCCCCTCAATTTCTAATACTTTGCCCTGAGAAAAGAGGTGGTACAAATATTTTATACATGTAGACTTTTTTAATAATATCTCTTTTGGTATTTATGCCTAGGAGTGGTATTGCTAGGTTGAAGGATATGCATGATTTTATAACTCTTTGGGCACATGTCATATCTTTTGATCATTTAGGTTACATTTTTTCATAAATTTGACTAATTTCCCCATACATTTGAAAAATGAGGGCTTCCTCAAGGAAACTTGCTTCAAAATCCTTTTCATAATTACTATTGCTGGCAGCATTTTGTCCCTGTTTATTCTATTCTCTCTTTCCTTTCACTCTGTCCCTACGAAAGCATGTGTTTCTCACCCCTCCACAATGAGCCCTCTTTCAATTATCCTCCTGCTTTTTTTACATATTTCTCTTCTCAAAATAAATTTTGGAATAGTGGAACCTGCAAAAGGAAAGGGCAAAACAATTTTCCAGGCAAGATCACTTAGAAGGTTGGCAGGAAAAGTCTATTGTATCAGGGTGAATGTACCAGGCTCTGTCAAGAAACGCCTTGTCTCAGCAAACCAGCAGCAGGTCTTAGAAATGATGAAAGAAAGGAAGACCGGAAGAAGCAGTGATCAAAAGCAAAATATTTTTGAAGATGGATAAGGTGAAAGGAGAGAGAGTAAGATAAACTGGGGATACAGAATAAATGGAATTACACAATTAATAATCATAATTGTGAAAAATAGAGCAATATCTTTTTTTAAAAGCTTCTTTTGTCAAATATATAAAGAACTAAGTCAAATGTGTAAAAAATATTTAAAAAAGAGCCCATGGCCTCATAGATAATGGTGAAATGATAGAAACAAGAAGTTTGCAAGTATTCAAAGTTATCTATCCTCACATGATTTTTTTTTTTTCTAAATCACTATTGATTAGGGAAATACAAATTAAAATTATTCTGAGGTACCACTTCACATTTCTAAGATTGTCTAATATTATAATATTACAACAAAGTAAAATGATAAATGTTAGAAAGGATGTAGAGAAAGTAAGACATTTATGCACTATATGTGAAGTTGTGAAGTGATTCAATAATTTTTAAAGCAACTTTGAATTATTCCAAAAGGGGTATACAATTGCTTTTTTACCCTTTGATCAAGCAATATCATGACTATGCATTGCAAAACAAAAACACCAAATAACTAAAACACATACACACACACACACACACACACACACACACACACACACAAGTATTTATAGCAGGTCCTTTAAGTGTTGGCAAAAAAATGGAAATTAAGGTGATTTTCATTACTTTGGCAATAGTGACAAAATTATAGTATATGATTGTGATGAAATATTATTGTGCTACTATAAGAAATGGAAGTCAGGATGTACTAAAAACTTAGAAAGCTTTATATAACCTGGAGAAGTTAAGAGAGCAAAAGCAACAGAAAATTGTATACAGTAATAGTAGTATTGTGTGATGATTAGCTGTGAATACTCTTTTCAGTAATACAATTATCTAAGAATGTTCCAAAGGACTTGTGATGAAAAATGTTATCCATCTCCAGAGAAAGAACTGATGGAATATGAATGCAGATAGAAGAATAATTTTTAAAAATTGCTTGTATTTTTTTTTAATTCTTTGCCTTCTTTTGCAACATGGTGACTCTAGAAATGTTTTGTGTGACTGCACATATATTTTTCATATCAATTTGCTTGCCTTCTCAATGAGCAGGCAGGGGAAAAATGATTATGGAGAATTTGGAACTAAAATTTAAAAACAAGAATGTTAAAAATTGTTTTTACATGTAACTGGGAAAATGGAATATTTTAAGAAAAAGAACATGTTACATTCCCAGTTCTTCACCATCTTCAATTCCCTTATCCTTGTCTCCAATGCATTAAAAACATTAAAAACTCATATCTTGAATATGTTTATACATATTGGAGTAAACTTGTATTTTTATATGTATAACATATTGGCTAGCTTACCATCTAGAGCAGGGGGTGGGAGGGAAGGAGGGGAAAATTTGAACCACAAGGCTATGCAAGGATGAATGTTGAAAAATTGTCCGTGCATATGTGTTGAAAATAAAAAGCTTTAAAAATAAAAAAAATAAAAAGTTATACTTCCTCACCTTAGCTCATTCAGTTGAAATTCCCTTATATAATGACATGTCAGGTAAGCTTCAGAATACTGTCTATTGCTGGTGGTAGTGGTAGTAGTGTTAATATTAATTACTCCTAGCACTGTGGTAGTGATATACAAATCTTAGCTCATTTAATCCTCACAACTCAAAAGGAAAAATATTGGTTGTGGAGCTGACACCCTTATTTATAATCCTACCTTTTAACTATTGGCAACCAACTAAACCTGTCACCTCCTAGTTTCTTTATCTGAAAAAATGCAGAAATATTTTCTCTAATTACCAACTGATTTTGCAAATCTGAAAGTGCTCTAACATAAATAATTGTTATGGATAATAATTTTTGAGCTTTTGTTTCTTATTATTTTTTATTTATTTGAATAGTCATGTCTTCTGTTAAGTACATATTATTTTTGTCTTTTATCATACATATTTGCAGATAATGTTCCTTAGCATTTCCAATTTTCTTGAATAGAGCTTTTGTCTTTCCCATTCTATTGCTTATCTCATTATTTACTCATTTAATAAATCTGTCATCTCTTTTTGATTTCTTTTTAATTATGAACTCATTTGGATATTGATTTCTTTTTCTCCTTTAACTTTCACTTTCCTTTTTGACTCAGCTATTTGTAAATCTTCTTTAGACAGCTATTTTGATTTCTTGCTCTTGTTTTTCTTTGGAATGTTTTCTTTTGCTGTCTCCTATACAATATTTCATACATCTATCAATAGTTATTCAGGTACTCTATCTACTAGATTTAATCTCTTAAATCTATTGATCATTTCTATTTCATACTTACATGGAATGTTATTTAGGCCATATCTGTGTGATCTGACAGTTTTCCCCATTTTCTTTAATTTAAATGAGAATTTTGCAATTAAAAAATCATGATCTGGGCCACAGTAAGCTCCAGGTTTTCTTTTAAATGACTGTAGGAAACTTCTCTATCTTTGGCTGCAAAGTATTTAATCAGTCTGATTTCTATATTGACAACCTGGTAATTTCTGTGTGTAGAATCACCTACTGAGGTGCTAAATATCTGTGTTGTTTATGACCCATATACCATTCTCCTAATATTTTCCAGAAGGGTAAGATTGATTTTGATATCTATATTGAATATGTATGTTACTTCCTCTGAGCCACTTCGTTTTTTTTTTGTTTTGTTTTGTTTTTAATAGCCTTTTATTTACAGGTTATATGTAGGCGTAACTTTACAGCATTGACAATTGCCAAACCTCTTGTTCCAATTTTTCCCCTTCTTCCCCCATCCCCTCTCCCAGATGGCAGGATGACTAGTAGATATTAAATATATTAAAATATAAATTAGATATACAATAAGTATACATGACCAAACCATTATTTTGCTGTACAAAAAGAATCGGACTCTGAAATGTTGTACAATTAGCTTGTGAAGGAAATCAAAAAATGCAGGTGGGCAAAAATATAGGGATTGGGAATTCAATGTAATGGTTTTTAGTCATCTTCCAGAGTTCTTTCCCTGGGCAAAGCTGTTTCAGTTCATTACTGCTCCATTGGAACTGATTTAGTTGATCTCATTGCTGAGGATGGCCAGGTCCATTAGAATTGTTGGTATTGTTGTTTAAGTATATAATGAACTCTTGGCCCTGCTCGTTTCACTCAGCAGCAGTTCGTGTAAGTCTCTCCAGGCCTTTCTGAAATCATCCTGTTGGTCATTTCTTACAGAACAATAATATTCCCTAATATTCATATACCACAATTTATTCAGCCATTCTCCAGTTGATGGGCATCCACTCAGTTTCCAGTTTCTGGCCACTACAAAGAGGGCTGCCACAAATATTCTTGCACATACAGGTCCCTTTCCCTTCTTTATGATCTCTTTGGGATATAAGCCCAGTAGTAATACTGCTGGATCAAAGGGTATGCACAGTTTGATAACTTTTTGAGCATAGTTCCAAATTGCTCTCCAGAATGGTTGGATGTATTCACACTAACGTGTTAGTGTTCCTGTTTTCCCACATCCCCTCCAACATTCCACATTATCTTTTCCTGTCTGAGATACTTCTGATGAGAGTAAGATTCACTCACTCACTCTCTCCCCTCCCTCTTCTCCAATGTAAAAGTTTTTTCTTACCCCTTTTTTATTATAGCTTTTTATTGACAAAACATATGCATGGGTAATTTTTCAACATTGACCCTCACAAAAACTTCTGTTCCAACTTTTCTCTTCCTTCCCTCTACCCCCTCACCTAGATGGTAGGTAGTTCCATACATGTTAAATATGTTAACGTATATGTTAAATTATATATATATACACATGTTTATACAGTTATCTTGCTGCACAAGAAAAATCTGATTTAGATAAAGGTAAAAATAACCTAAGAAGAAAACAAAAATGCAAGCAAGCAATAAAGAAAGAGTGGAAATGCTATGTTGTGGTCCATACTCATTTCCCAGTGTTCTTTCACTGGGGTAGTTGGTTCTGTTCATTGCTGATCAATTGGAACTGATTTGGATCCACTTATTGTTGAAGATAGCCACTTCAATCAGAATTGATCCTCATATAGTATTCTTGTTGAAGTGTATAATGATCTCCTAGTTCTGCTCATTTCACTTAGCATCAGTTCGTGTAAGTCTCTCCAAGCCTCTCTATATTCATACTGCTGGTCATTTCTTACAGAAAAATAATATTCCATAACTTTCATCCACCACAATTTATTCAGCCATTCTTCAATTGATGGGGATCCATTCAATTTCCAGTTTCTAGCCACTATATAAGGGGCTGCCACAAACATTTTTGCACATACAGGTCTCTTTCCCTTCTTTAATATCTCTTTGGGATATAAGCTCAATAGTAACATCGCTGGATCAAAGGGTATGCACAATTTGATAACTTTTTGAGTATAGTTCCAAAATTGTCTCTAGAATGGCTGAATTCGTTCACAACTCCACCAACAACGCATCAGTGTCACAGTTTTCCCACATCCCCTCCAACATTATCATTATCTTTTCCTGTTATCTTAGCCAATCTGAGAGGTGTGTAGTCATCTTACCCCCTTTTTTAAAGATGATTTGTACCATTCAGCTTTTTCCTTTTCATCTCTCACTCCTTAATTTCATCATTTAAAAAATAGTATCCCTTCATATTCACTTCACTTCAATACGCTTTCTAACTGCCATGAGAAAGTTAGAATGGGTTACTTGTAACATCCTCCCATATAGGAATGTAAATTGATAAACATCATTACATCCCTTATGTCACTTTCCTGATTACCTTTTTATGCTTTTCCAGAGTCTTATATTTAAAAATGAAATTTCCTATTCAGCTCTGGTCTTTTTTTTATTAATGGTAAAACATCTTCTATTTCATTGAATGGCTACATTTTCCTTCAAAGAATTATACTCAATTTTTTTGGGTGTGATTTCTAAGTTGTAATCCCAGATCCAATGCTCTCTGGAATATCAAATTGCAAAACCTCCAGTATTCGATGTGTAAGCTGCAAAATCTTTGATTTCCTGTCTGTCATTCCATTGTATTTGAATTGTTTCCTTATAGATTTTTCCAATAGTTACTCATTGATCCAGGAGTTCCAGAATTTGGCCATAATATTCCTGGGAGCGATCAGTGAATTCTTTCAGTTTTTATTTTAACCTCTGTTTTTAGAATATCATGACAGTTTTCCTCCATGATTTCTTGAAATATGATGTCCAGGCTCTTTTTTTTTTAACCTGGCTTTCAAGTACACCAATAATTTTTAAGTTTTCTTTCTTGGATCTATTTTCCAGGTCAGTGATTTTTCCAATGAGATATTTCAGGGTTTTTTTTTTTTGTCTTATTGTTTTGCCTTATTGCATCTTGATTTCTCATAAAGTCATTAGCTTCCATTTGTTCAATTCCAAATTTTTTAAAAAAATATATTTTCCTCAGGGAGCTTTTCAATCTCCTTTCCCATTTGGCAGATTTTGCTTTTTAAGGTCAACTTCTCATTAATTTTTTTGTATTTCCATTTGCACCACGCTCAATTCTTTTCCTGATTTTTCCTCTAACTCTCTCACTTGATAATCAAAATCCTTTTGAGATCTATGACCTGAGCCTAATGCTTATTTTTCTTGGAGGCTTTGGATATCAGAGTTTTGACTTTGTTATCATCTTCTGAGTGTGTGTTTTGATCTTCCTTGTCACCATAATAGCTTTCAATGGTCAGAAACATTTTTTTGTTGTCTGCTCATTTTCCTAGTCTATGATCTGGCTTTTAACTGTTTAAGAAGGTTTCTGTTTCCAGGATGGAGGGTGCACTGTTCCATGCTTCAGGGCTTTTTTGTAGTTGTTGTCAGAGATCTTTCAAGGAAACTTGACCATTAATCCTTTTTTCTGTCCTGGAGCAACAAGGGGAATGCACCTGTGTCAATGTTCCTGTAAGGTCTAGTTTGCTGGTCAGACTGGGTCTGGGCAAGGGTTGCTCTGACTGGGTCTGCTCTGATGTGGCCTGGGATGGCACTGAACACTGTACTCCCAGCTTGTTGCCATAGATCCTTTCTGCTTATGTTTTGAGTCCTTCCTGGTCTCCTTGGGCCAAAAGACACAGAAGCCTCCAGATCTGCTGCTGATTCAGAGATCCCACCTGAGTGGTGCTGGGTTCAGGGCTGGGCTGAGGTTGCATTGGCCCAGTCTGCTCTGAGATTGCATGCTGGCCTCCCACCCTGGTTCCACAGACCTTCTCTACTGACCTTCTAGGTCTTCTGGACCTAGATGATTCTTGGCTGAGACATCTGGAAGCCACCAGCACTGGCACTTATTCACAGTCTATTGGGTGCTGAGCTAGGTCAGGGTCTACGTCCAAGGCTGCACTGGCATGGCCTACAATAACACTGCATACACTGCACAGAACTTTTCTGCTAATCTTCAAAGTTTCCTTTGCCTGGAAAATGTTCTATTCTGACTTTTGGAGCGTTCTGATGCTCTAAAATTTGTTTTAAGTTTTTATTTAAAGGAATCTGGAGCAGTTAAGGGGAGTTGGACAAGTTCCTCCCTTTATTCCACTATCTTGACTTTACCTCCTTGTTTAAGTCTTCATTGACCAGATCAATTTTGGAATTTTCTGCATCAGTGGTTGGAATATAGATTTGCATTACTGTGACACTAGACATTTTGAATTGGATTTGAGCAAGTACCATTCGTTCATCTTTTCAGAATATGTCCAAGCATCACTTTTATCATTTTATTTCTCATTTACTAGGAGAGCTACTTTATTTCTTTTAAGGGACTCTTGACCTCATATTATATGATTATCTGAATTAAATCTATTGAATCTAAAGGCTCACATTAGGATTTTCAATTACCTTCAGTGCAAAATTCATTTTTAATTCTTTGGATATAGTTGTATTATTGGTCTCACTACTACATGGCTGGCTAATTGGTTTGTTGTTGTCTTTCATTATTGAAGAGGACTGAAATGACATTACTATGTTAAAATGTTCTTTTTTATTATTTAATAGCCTTTTATTTACAGGTTATATGTATGGGTAACTTTACAGCATTGACAATTGCCAAACCTCTTGTTCCAATATTTCCCCTCCTTCTCCCTACCCCCTCCCCCAGATGGCAGGATGACCAGTAGATGTTAAATATATTAAAATATAAATTAGATACACAATAAGTATATATGACCAAACCATTATTTTGCTGTACAAAAAGAATCAGACTCTGAAATATTGTACAATTAGCCTGTGACGAAAATCAAAAATGCAGGTGGGCAAAAATATAGGGATTGGGATTTCAATGTAATGGTTTTTAGTCATCTCCCAGAATTCTTTTGCTGGGCGTAGCTGGTTCAGCTCATTACTGCTCCATTGGTGCTGATTTGGTTTATCTCATTGCTGAGGATGGCCAGGTCCATCAGAATTGGTCATCATATGGTATTGTTGTTGAAGTATATAATGATCTCTTGGCCCCTCTCATTTCACTCAGCATCAGTTCGTGTAAGTCTCTCCAGGCCTTTCTGAAATCATCTTGTTGGTCATTTCTTACTGAACAATATTCCATAATATTCATATACCACAATTTATTCAGCCATTCTCTAGTTGATGGGCATCCACTCAGTTTCGAGTTTCTGGTCACTACAAAGAGGGATGCCACAAACATTTGTGCACATACAGGTCCCTTTCCCTTCTTTATGGTCTCTTTGGGATATAAGCCCAGTAGTAATAAAATGTTCTTAAAGAATCAAGTATACAGTAAAGTGATTGTGGCTGATCAGATCAATACAAATTCAGAATGCTTTACCACAGGTGGGGCACAAATAGTCTAGGTGAACATTTGGGTGACTTCTATAAATGTGTGCATCATACCTTTCTTTTGAATTAATTCAACTCTGCTTTCTTCATAGAACACAGGACCTTCTTTGATACAGTTATCCTATGCTGGTCAGTCCTTTGCCAGCATCTTCAGTGTCATGTAATTAATTACAAGTTCTTCAGAGATGTTGAAAGTGTTCTTTCATCACTTCTCACCACCATATGAGTACTTGCTTTGTGTAAATTCTCTGTAAAATGGCCTTTTAGGCTAGCATATGTTTGTCATTTGAACAATGTGGCCGTAGATTTAAACAAATATATCTAATAATTTAATCTTTTTGATGATAAGCCTGATTGCTACCACAAATTTTCCTGCTCTCTATCAATCTGACCTGTAGATATTTATATCAAAATCCATTTATATGTTAAGGTTGAATTATACTGTAATGTTAACAGTTACAAAGCTAAGTTTTAGAATTTGAATAAAGATTAAGATTTTTCACATATTTTAAAAACCTAATACATTGATACTCCAATGGATAAAATGTAGCAATTAGATTTTCTTACTAGCATAGGTAATCTTAAAACTGCAAGGCAGATAAAATGCAGATTCCTTCAACTCCCTTTTCCATGTCTTATTCCTATCTATTGCCTTTTGTTTTACTGTGCCCCATTAAAAGAGTGCTTTAATCAAAGTAAGATTTCATTGGTACGCCTGAGCAATAATTGACATCCCCAAATAGTGAGGACATTTTAGTAAAGAATTCTTGAAATTCACATTATCTGCAATGGAAAAGCATTTGTGATCTTTCTAGAAAGATGAGAAAAGAAATAAGGATATTCATTTTTATCACAACTGCTTGATATAATTATAGAAATGCTAGCTATAAGAATAAAAGAATAAAAAGAAATGAGAAAATATATAGGGAAAGCAGAAGGAAAATTTCTGTTATTTGAGGCATACTTAGAGAATCATAAAGATTCAACTGCAAATCATTGGAGCTTCTAAGAATATCATTAATGTTATAGGATAAAAAAAAAAATAAACCTATGGTGTTGCCTTTACCCCACATCATAAAAAGTAAAGAATGCTCATGAAATCTGGCCATTTCCTGTCATTTCCCAGATACAAGCCCCAGGAAAACAGGACACTCCTTGGTTGCTTGGTTGCTGTAAATGATTATACTAATGATAATAAAGGGATAATTTCTACAGAGCTTTAAGTTTTCTAAAGTGTTTTACATGTGCTATTTCATTTCATCTTCTCACTATCACTCTAAAAAAGATGTTATAATTACCTATATATTAAAGTTTAGTGAAAATTAAACTGCCTGGAATCAGAAAGACTCCTTTTCCTAGCTGACATTTGTCCTTATACACTTACTAGCTTTGTGACACTGGGCAAGTCACTTAACCCTTTTTACCTCAATTTCCTTATTGGAAAATAAGGAAAATAAGAAAAAAAAATGACAAACCATTCTAGTATCTTTAAAAAAACCCAAAACCCTTCAAATAGACTACAAATGACTGAATAAAACCAAAACCTTAGGATTAGGTGACTTCCCAAGAGAAATACTAGTATTTTCTGAGGCAGGATACAACTTAGGTCTTGCTGATCCCAGGTTCAGGGCTCAAATTGATAAACAGCTTTCTTTAAAGGGAGTCACTTAAGCTCTTCATTATTATCTTATTTTTACATACCCTTACATGTAATGGTACCTATACATATATATCATCATTTATTGCCATTTTTACTCTGTTCATTATCTTTATTTCTCTTTTGTAAATATTATTTGCAAATAGTGTGTATATTGTCTCCTTCAGTAGACTAACAATTTCTTAAAATAACTGCTTTTTTGTCTTTTTAAAACTGATAGATACATGATGACTTAATTTGTTATCTTGAAGTAGAAGAAATTGTTTTTTCCAGAGACTGGAAAGCTACACTTTCAACAAGAAGAAACTCTGTTAGCCACTTCCTACTTCAGATTACTTTCTTTTCCTTTGTTTTCTTTGACAATAATGTCTTCTAGTTCTTTTTTTTAAAATCATTCTTTCTGAATTATTCACTGTTTTCTTATTCTTATTTCACTCCTGTATGGTTCCATCTCATGCTCCGTACTTTGCCCTATTACTTTTTTTTTTTTTTTAAAGCTTTTTACTTTCAAAACATAAGCATGGATAATTTTTCAACACTGATACTTGCATAGCCTTGTGTTTCAGATTTCCCCCTCCTTTCCTCTACCTCCTCCCCTAGATGGCAAGTAATTCAATATCTGTTATACATGTTAAAATATATGTTAAATCCAATATATGTAAACATATTTATATAATTCTCTTGCTACACAAGAAAAATCAGATCAAAAATGAAAGGAAATGAGCAAGAAAATAAAATGCAAGCAAACAACAACAAAAAGAGTGAAAATACTATGTTGTGTTCCACACTCAGTCCCCACAGTACTCTCTCTGAGCGCAAATGGCTTTCTTCATCACAAGATCAATGGAACTGGCATCAATCATATCATTGTTAAAATCACCTTTATAAGAATTGATCACCATATAATCTTCTTGTTGTCATGTACAATGATCTCCTGGTTCTGCTGATTTCATTTAGCATCAATTCATGTAAATCTCTACAGGCCTCTCTGAAATCGTCCTACTCGGGGCGGAGCCAAGATGGCAGAGAAGACACACGCGACTTTCTAAGCTCTTCTCTTACCCTCTTTATCAATATTATATCGAGCCTCAAAAATAGTCTTGACTGTTCTTTCGTAAAGATAAAAGTAGAACAACCATCGGCCGAAAAAATCGCAGTCCGCCAAAAGGTTGGTTCGGGGCCAGGGGGTGAGATGGGCGAGAAGGAGACAAATTGGTTCCGAGGAGGTCTCAAACCAAGGGTAAAGGCCAAATAGCAAAGCAAGGCCCCAACCCGCAACAGGGCTTTTCCTTGGGGCAGGTTCCTGCACAGGAGGAAGCAGCCCGCATTAGCCCAATCTGCACAGTGGGGAGCCCGCTTGAGGCCAAGACTTTCCAGGGCCAAGTCAGGCAGAGACACTGGGCAGAGTTTGTGGAGGTCTGCAGTCGCTGTAAACCCGTCCCCAAGGGCCCGGCCTGGGAGTGATATTTCACCCACTTAGTCTCTGCCCAGGACAATCGATAACCACCCACCCTACTACATTTGATACTCAAGTGCTGAATCCACTCCTGTTGGGGAAGGGAAAACTCTCAAACAGAGCACCCCAACCTCAAGGGGTGGTCGGTTTACATCTCCCTATTCTGCAGAGGAAGCTGGTAACCCCCTGCCCGGGAGACCCCATAAAGGTTTTAAAAACATGAATAAAAAGATGAAAGGAACAATCAACAGCTTCATGCAGAAAAAGAGCAGGTCACAAACCTGAAGAGACCTCAAACTCAAAATGCATCAGACTGTCCTCCTTTACATAATGCTCTCTAGAAGAGACCATTAAAAGTCCAAAAGAGTTAGAAGATAAATGGGAAAGGAAAGAAAGCCTTAAAAGAGGCAAAACTTCCTGAAATACGAATTGAAAAGTTAAAAATTTCCCGGAAGAGGGAAACAAAAATTTGGGAATTGGAAAAAATAAAGAACTCCCAAGAAAGTAGGATCTGAATTGAAAAAAAATAATTACAAAAAAAAAATTAGTGAAATGGAAAAAAATTCCAAGACCAAAAAATACATTAAAACCAATTAATATACAGAAAGAAGTAAAAAGCTTTGAAGAAAATAATTTTTAAAAATTGAACTGAACAAATTGAAACTAATGATTCTTGAGACAGCAAGAATCAGTAAAAAAAAAAAAATGACAAACTGAAAAACCACAATTTTCTATTGCAAAACGAAGACTTGGAAAATAGATCTAGGAGAATAACTGAGGATTTTGGACTTCTGAAAACTATGATGAAAAAAAGAGCCTGATACTATTTTTAAAGAAAATATCAAAGAGAACCGCCCAGATGCAAAGAATCAGAAGGTAAATAGGATTAAAGAATTATCAACACCTTCCTGAAAGAAACCCAAAAAAACCCCAAGGAATATTTTGGAAAATTTGAACATCAGATTAAGGAAAAAATTTTACAAGCAAAAAAAAACCATTTAAATAGAGGTGCCAAAAAGGATCACCCAAGATCTGGTCCCTTTACATTAAAGGAAAGAACCAGGAATATGATATTCCGAAAGGCACAAGAACTTGAGATCCAAGAATAAACACCCAGCTGTTGAGCATTTTCTTCCCAGGGAAGAAGATGGAATTTAATAAAAAGAATTCCATTTGTTTCTGAAGAAAAAACCAGAACTAAAACAAAAAATTTGATCTCCAAGAATGAACTCAAGAGATGCAGAAAAGGTAAAAATAACTCTTGAAATTGTATTTCTGTTGTGGATAAAAAAGAATACATGTTAATTTGTTTACTGATATAACATAAAAAAAAGAATATGGAAAAGGGATGATGGCGAAAAGGTGGGAAGGAAAAAGGGGAAACAACATCCCACAAAGAGGCGGAAACTTATCAATCTGAGGGTTTAGAGGGGGAGGAACATTGTGTGAATCTTACTCTCATCAGAGTTGCCAAAGAAAAAAATTGACATTTGTTTTAAGGAAAAATTTCTCCCTCCCCATTAAAAAAGGGGGAGAGGAAAAGGGAAAAGAAAAGAGAATAAGGGAAGGAAGGGGAAAGACTAAAGGGGGAGGGAGGGTTATAAAGAGGATAAGACTGATAAAGAGGGGTACAAAGTTTAAAAGGGGAAAGAGGGTTGGGGAGGCAAAATAAGTCCAATCTGGGGTTATTAGGATGGCAGGAAACAGATTTAGTAATTCAACGAATGTAAATGGATGAACTCCCCAAAAAGGAGGGATAGCAGACTGGATCAAAAAGTCGAACCCTCAAATGTTGTTTACAAGAAACACATTTAAAGCAGGGGGACATAAGAGAAAAGAAAGGTGGAGCAAAATCTATTATGCTTCAGGTGGAAAAAAAGAGGGGTAGCCATCCTTATCTCAGATCAAGCAAAAGTAAAATTGATCTAATTAAAAAGAGATAAGAAGGTAACTACATCCTCAAAAGGAGCAAAACAACGAAGCAATATCAATATTAAAATATATGCACCAAGTGGTATGGCACTAACTTCCTAAAGGAGAAGTTAAGAGGGTTAAAGAAGAAATAGACAACAAAACTGTAATAGTAGGAATCCAACCTTGCACCTCAGAATTGACAAATCAAACCACAAAACAAATAAGAAAGAAATTAAAGAAGTAAATAGAATATTAGAAAAATTAGGTATTTGGATCTTTGGAAAAATTGAATGGAGATAGAAGGGAATATACTTTCTTCTCAGAGTTATGGAACCTATTCAAAATTGACCTAAAGGAATAAAGACCTAAAACATGCAAGAAAGCAGAAATAGTAAATGCTTTTCAGATCAGATGCAATAAAACTACATTCAACAAAAGTTAGGGAAAAGAGCAAAAAGTAATTGGAAACTAAAAATCTCATCCTAAAGAATGATTGGGTGAAACAACAAATTATAGACATTATTAATAACTTCATGCAAGAAAATGACAATAATGAGACACATACCAAAATTTGTGGGATGCAAAGTGGTGATAAAGGGAAATTTTATATTTTTAGAAGCCTACTTGAATAAAATAGAGAAAGAAAAGAAATGAAGGGGTTCAACTAAAAACTAAAAGACCAAATTAAAACCCCAATCAAATACTAAATTGGAAATTCTAAAATTAAAAGGAGAAATTAAAAATATTGAAAGTAAAAAAACTTTGAACTAATTAATAAAACTAAGAGTTGGTTCTATGAAAAGCCAATAAAATAGATAAAGCTTTGGAAATATGATTAAAAAGGAGGGAGGAAAATAAATTGTATCTTAAAATGAAAGGAGAACTTTCCACCAATGAAGAGGAAATTGGAAATAATGAGTTTTTGCTCAACTTTATGCCAAAATTGATAACCAAGTGAAATGGATGACACCTCCAAAAAATACAGATTCCCAGACTAAAGAGGAAAATAAATTGTTGAATAGTCCCATTTCAGAAAAAGAAATAGAACAGGCAATTAAACAACCCCTAAGAAAAACCCCAGGACCAGATTGGATTTACATGTGAATTTTAAAACATTTAAAGAAAATTGGCCCCAATGCTATAAAATTTTTTATAAAATAGGGAATGAAGGAGTCCTACCAAATTCTTCATGACCGAATGGTGCTGATACCTAAACCAGGTAGGCTGGAAAACAGAGAAAAAATTATAAAATCTCCCTAATGAATATTGATGCTAAAATCTTAAAAAGATATTACAAAAAGACCGAAAATCATCTCCAAGATAATACACTATGATCAAGTAGCATTTATACCAGGAAATGGGGCTGGTTAATATTAGGAAAACTATCAATATAATTGGCCTTTAATAACCAAATTAAAAAAATATGATCATCTCAATAGATGCAGAAAAGCATTTGATAAAATCCAACATCCACCTATTAAAAACCTGGAGTATAAAAAAATATTTTCCTTAAAATAATACAGATCTATTTAAACCATCATGCATCATATGTAATGGACAAACTGCAACCATTCCCAAAAGATCTGGAGGCAAGGTTTGCCCACTATCACCGTTACTATTTAAATTTAAGAAAATGCTAGCCTAGCAATAAGATTGAGAAAAGATTAAAGGAATAAAATAGGAATGAGGAAGCCAAATTATCACTCTTTCCGATGACATGATAATTTAGAGAACCCCAGAGTTCCTAAAAGTTTTAGAAATAATCCACAACTTTAGCAAAGTTGTTTATAAAATAAAAACACATAAGTCATCAGCATTCTTATATAACAAAAAATCCAACAGTGGTTACAAAGAGAAATTCCATTTAAAGTAAACTGATAATATAAAATATTTAGGAATCATCTGAAGGAAAATCAGAAACTTTATGAGCAAAATTACAGACCACTTTTCACACAAATTAAGTCTGATCAACCAATTGAAAAATATTAAATGTTTGGATAGGGGAAAATATAATAAAGATACAATATTACCTAAACTAATCTATTTATTTAGGCTATAAAACGACTCCCAAAATTTTAATGACCTAGAAAAAATAAAACAAAGTTCATATAAAACAAAAGGTCAAAATTTAAGGGAATTAATAAAAAAAAACAAATGATGGTGGCTTATTGTACCAGATCTAAAACTATATTATAGGCAGCAGTTACCAAAACATTTGGATTGGCTAAAAATAGATTAGTTGATCAGTGGAATAGATTAGGTTCGGGATAAAAAGTCAAAAATATAAACCTAGTCTTTAAAAACCCAAAGATCCCAGCTTTTGGGATAAGAACTTACTTTTGATAAAATTGCTGGGAAAATTGAAACTAATATGGTAGAAATAGGCATTGATCCAATTAACGCCGTAACCAAGATAAGGTCAAAATGGGTTCATGACCCAAAAGAATGAAATTATTAATAAATTAGAGGAACATAGGGTGTTTACCTCAGACCTGTGGAAGGGGAAGGTTTTATGACCAAAAAGAACAGAGTCAACGATCACAAAATAGAAATTTGATTATCAAACTGAAAAGTTTTTTTAAAAAACAAACTAATAGACAAGATTAAAGGAAGCAAAAATGGGAAAATATTTTACAGTCAAAAGGTTCTGATAAAGGCCCATTTAAAATATATAGAGAATTAACCTAATTTATAAAAAATCAAGCCATTCTCTAATTGAAAACGGTCAAAGGATAGAAAGACAATTTAGAAAGAAATTGAAACTATTTCTAGTCAATGAAAAGATGCTCCAAGTCATTTTCAGAAAATCAAATTAAGAAACTCTAAGATACCACCCAATCGATTGGCTAAATGACGGAAAAAAGATGATTGTTGGAGGGGATGTGGGAAATTGGGACATTGATTCATTGTTGGTGGAGTTGTGAACGAATCCAACCATTTTGAGAGAGTTTGGAACTATGCTCGGTTATCAAACTGTATACCTTTGATCCAAGTTACTAAGTTATATCCCAAAAGTTTGAAGGGAAAGGGATTATTGGAAAACCCTTTTTTGGGAAACCGAAAATGGATGTCCATCCGTTGAAGGCTGAATAAATTGTGGTATATGAAAATTATGGAATATTATGTTCTGTAAGAAATTAAACAGGATGATTTCAGAAAGGCCTGGGAGATTAAGAATGTTAGGAAATGAGCAGGACCAGGAGATCATTATAACTTCAACAAAATATAGATGATGACCAGTTCTGTGGATAGGCCATCCCAGCAACGACAACCAAATCATTTCTAATGGAGCAGTAATGAACTGAAATTATACCCAGAAAAGAACTTGGGAGATGACTAAAACATTCATTGAAT